>NC_135891.1:116016230-116273730 GCF_964194155.1 Cetorhinus maximus
CAGTCCCGCTCTGCTCACTGAACTATCTCTCTTTACAGTCCCGCTCTGCTCACTGAACTCTCTCTCTTTACAGTCCCGCTCTGCTTACTGAACTCTCTCTCTTTACAGTCCCGCTCTGCTCACTGAACTCTCGTTCTTTACAGTCCCGCTCTGCTCACTTAACTCTCTCTCTTTACATTCCCGCTCTGCTCACTGAACTCTCCCTCTTTACAGTCCCACTCTCCTCACTGTACTCTCTCTCTTTACTGTCCCGCTCTGCTCACTGAACTCTCGCTCTTTACTGTCCCGCTCTGCTCACTGAACTCTCTCTCTTTACAGTCCCGCTCTGCTCACTGAACTCTCTCTCTTTACAGTCCCGCTCTGCTCACTGAACTCTCTCTCTTTAAAGTCCCGCTCTACTCACTGAACTCTCTCTTTACAGTCTCGCTCTGCTCACTGAATTCTCTCTCTTTACAGTCCTGCTCTGCTCACTGAAATCTCTCCCTCTACAGTCCGGCTCTACTCATGAACTCTCTCTCTTTACAGTCCCGCTCTGCTCACTGAACACTCCTTCTTTACAGTCCCGCTCTGCTGACTGAACTCTCCTTCTTTACAGTCCCGCTCTGCTCACTGAACTCTCTCTCTTTACAGTCCCGCTCTTCTCATTGAACTCTCCATCTTTACAGTCCCGCTCTGCTCACTGAACTCTCTCTCTTTACAGTCCCGCTCTGCTCACTGAACTCTCTCTCTTTACAGTCCCGCGCTGCACACTGAACTCTCTCTCCTTACAGTCTCGCTCTGCTCACTGAACTCTCTCTCTTTACAGTCCAGCTCTGCTCACTGAACTCTCTCTCTCTACAGTCCCGCTCTACTCACTGAACTCTCTATCTTTACAGTCCCACACTGCTCACTGAACTCTCTCTCTTTACAGTCCCGCTCTGCTCACTGAACTCTCCTTCTTTACAGTCCCGCTCTGCTGACTGAACTCTCTCTCTTTACAGTCTCGCTCTGCTCACTGAACTCTCTCTCTTTACAGTCCCGATCTGCTCACTGAACTCTCCCTCTTTACTGTCCCGCTCTGCTCACTGAACTCTCTCTCTTTACAGTCCCGCTCTGCTCACTGAACTCTCCCTCTTTACTGTCCTGCTCTGCTCACTGAACTCTCTCTATTTACAGTCCCGCTCTGATCACTGAACTCTCCCTCTTTACAGTCCCGCTCTGCTCACTGAACTCTCGCTCTTTACAGTCCCGCTCTGCTGACTGAACTCTCTCTCTTTACAGTCCCGCTCTGCTCACTGAACTCTCTCTCTTTACAGTCCCGCCCTGCTCACTGAACTGTCGCAATTTACAGTCCCGCTCTGCTCACTGAACTCTCTCTCTTTACAGTCCCGCTCTGCTCACTGAGCTCTCCCTCTTTACTGTCCCGCTCTGCTCACTGAACTCTCTCTCTTTACAGTCCCGCTCTGCTCACTGAACTCTCTCTCTTTACAGTCCCGCTCTGCTCACTGAACTCTCGCTCTTTACAGTTCCGCTCTGCTCACTGAACTCTCTCTCTTTACTGTCCCGCTCTGCTCACTGTACTCTTTCTCTTTACAGTCCCGCTCTGCTCACTGAACTCTCCCTCTTTACTGTCCCGCTCTGCTCACTGAACTCTCTCTCTTTACAGTCCCGCTCTGCTCACTGAACTCTCTCTCTTTACAGTCCCGCTCTGCTCACTGAACTTTCTCTCTTTACAGTCCCGCTCTGCTCACTGAACTCTCTCTCTTTACAGTCCCGCTCTGCTCCCTGAACTCTCTCTCTTTACAGTCCCGCTCTGCTTCTGAACACTCTAACTTTACAGTCCCGCTCTGCTCACTGAACTCGCTCTTTACAGTCCCGCCCTGCTCACTGAACTCTCTCTCTTTACAGTCCCGCTCTGCTCACTGAAATCTCTCTCTTTACAGTCCCGCTCTGCTCACTGAACTCTCTCTCTTTACTGTCCCGCTCTGCTCACTGAACTCTCTCTCTTTACAGACCCGCCCTGCTCACTGAACTCTCGCTCTTTACGGTCCCGCTCTGCTCACTTAACTCTCTCTCTTTACTGTCCCGCTCTGCTCACTGTACTCTTTCTCTTTACAGTCCCGCTCTGCTCACTGAACTGTCGCACTTTACATTCCCGCTCTGCTCACTGAACTCTCCCTCTTTACTGTCCCGCTCTGCTCACTGAACTCTCTCTCTTTACAGTCCCGCTCTGCTCACTGAACTCTCGCTCTTTACAGTCCCGCTCTGCTCACTGAACTCTCGCTCTTCACAGTCCCGCTCTGCTCTCTGAACTCTCGCTCTTCACAGTCCCGCTCTGCTCACTGAACTGTCGCAGATTACAATCCCGCTCTGCTCTGAACTCTCTCTCTTTACAGTCCCGCTCTGCTCACTGTTCTCTCTCTCTTTACATTCCCGCTCTGCTCACTGAACTCTCGCTCTTTACAGTCCCGCTCTGCTCACTGAACACTCTCTCTTTACAGTCCCGCTTGCTCACTGAACTCTCTCTCTTTACAGTCCCGCTCTGCTCACTGAACTGTCGCACTTTACAGTCCCGCTCTGCTCACTGAACTGTCGCACTTTACAATCCCCCTCTGCTCACTGAACTGTCGCACTTTACAGTCCCGCTCTGCTCACTGAACTATTTCTCTTTACAGTCCCGCTCTGCTCACTGAACTCTCTCTCTTTACAGTCCCGCTCTGCTCACTTAACTCTCTATCTTTACAGTCCCGCTCTGCTCACTGAACTCTCTTTCTTTACAGTCCCGCTCTGCTCTCGGAACTCTCTCTCTTTACAGTCCCTCTCTGCTCACTGAACTCTCTCTCTTTACAGTCCCGCTCTGCTCACTGAACTCTCTCTCTTTACTGTCCCGCTCTCCTCACTGAACTCTCGCTCTTTACAGTCCCGCTCTGCTCACTGAACTCTCGCTCTTTACAGTCCCTCTCTGCTCACTGAACTGTCGCAGTTTACAGTCCCGCTCTGCTCACTGAACTGTCGCAGTTTACAGTCCCTCTCTGCTCACTGAACTCTCTCTCTTTACAGTCCCGCACTGCTCACTGAACTCTCGCTCTTTACAGTCCCGCTCTGCTCACTGAACTCTCGCTCTTTACAGGTCCGCTCTGCTCACTGAACTCTCTCTCTTTACAGTCCCGCTCTGCTCACTGAACTCTCTATCTTTACAGGCCCGCTCTGCTCACTGAACTCTCTCTCTTTACAGTCCCGCTCTGCTCACTGAACTCTCTCTCTTTACAGTCCCGCTCTGCTCACTGAACTCTCTCTCTTTACAGTCCCGCTCTGCTCACTGAACTCTCTCTCTTTACAGTCCCGCTCTGCTCACTGAACTCTCTATCTTTACAGGTCCGCTCTGCTCACTGAACTCTCTCTCTTTACAGTCCCGCTCTGCTCACTGAACTCTCTATCTTTACAGGCCCGCTCTGCTCACTGAACTCTCTCTCTTTACAGTCCCGCTCTGCTCACTGAACTCTCTCTCTTTACAGTCCCGCTCTGCTGACTGAACTATCTCTCTTTACAGTCCCGCTCTGCTGACTGAACTCTCCCTCTTTACAGTCCCGCTCTGCTCATTGCGCTCTCTCTCTTTACATTCTCGCTCTGCTCACTGAACTCTCTCTCTTTACAGTCCCGCTCTGCTCACTGAACACTCCTTCTTTACAGTCCCGCTCTGCTCACTGAACTCTCCTTCTTTACAGTCCCGCTCTGCTCACTGAACTCTCTCTCTTTACAGTCCCGCTCTGCTCATTGAACTCTCCATCTTTACAGTCCCGCTCTGCTCACTGAACTCTCTCTCTTTACAGTCCCGCTCTGCTCACTGAACTCTCTCTCTTTACAGTCCCGCGCAGCACACTGAACTCTCTCTCTTTACAGTCTCGCTCTGCTCACTGAACTCTCTCTCTTTACAGTCCCGCTCTGCTCACTGAACTCTCTCTCTCTACAGTCCCGCTCTACTCACTGAACTCTCCTTCTTTACAGTCCAGCTCTGCTGACTGAACTCTCTCTCTTTACAGTCTCGCTCTGCTCACTGAACTCTCTCTCTTTACAGTCCCGATCTGCTCACTGAACTCTCCCTCTTTACTGTCCCGCTCTGCTCACTGAACTCTCTCTCTTTACAGTCCCGCTCTGCTCACTGAACTCTCCCTCTTTACTGTCCTGCTCTGCTCACTGAACTCTCTCTATTTACAGTCCCGCTCTGATCACTGAACTCTCCCTCTTTACAGTCCCGCTCTGCTCACTGAACTCTCGCTCTTTACAGTCCCGCTCTGCTGACTGAACTCTCTCTCTTTACAGTTCCGCTCTGCTCACTGAACTCTCTCTCTTTACAGTCCCGCCCTGCTCACTGAACTGTCGCAATTTACAGTCCCGCTCTGCTCACTGAACTCTCTCTCTTTACAGTCCCGCTCTGCTCACTGACCTCTCCCTCTTTACTGTCCCGCTCTGCTCACTGAACTCTCTCTCTTTACAGTCCCGCTCTGCTCACTGAACTCTCTCTCTTTACAGTCCAGCTCTGCTCACTGAACTCTCGCTCTTTACAGTCCCGCTCTGCTCACTGAACTCTCTCTCTTTACAGTCCCGCTCTGCTCACCGAACTCTCTCTCTTTACAGTCCCACTCTCCTCACTGTACTCTCTCTCTTTACTGTCCCGCTCTGCTCACTGAACTCTCGCTCTTTACTGTCCCGCTCTGCTCACTGAACTCTCTCTCTTTACAGTCCCGCTCTGCTCACTGAACTCTCTCTCTTTACAGTCCCGCTCTGATCACTGAACTCTCTCTTTACAGTCTCGCTCTGCTCACTGAACTCTCTCTCTTTACAGTCCCGCTCTGCTCACTGAAATCTCTCTCTCTACAGTCCCGCTCTACTCAATGAACTCTCTCTCTTTACAGTCCCGCTCTGCTCACTGAACTCTCTCTCTTTAAAGTCCCGCTCTGCTCACTGAACTCTCCTTCTGTACAGTTCCGCTCTGCTCACTGAACTCTCCTTCTTTACAGTCCCGCTCTGCTCACTGAACTCTCTCTCTTTACAGTCCCGCTCTGCTCACTGAACTCTCTCTCTTTACAGTCCCGCTCTGCTCACTGAACTCTCTCTCTTTACAGTCCCGCTCTGCTCACTGAACTGTAGCACTTTACAGTCCCGCTCTGCTCACTGAACTCTCCCTCTTTACTGTCCCGCCCTGCTCACTGAACACTCTCTCTTTACAGTCCCGCTCTGCTCACTGAACTTTCTCTCTTTACAGTCCCGCTCTGCTCACTGAACTCTTGCTCTTTACAGTCCCGCTCTGCTCACTGATCTCTCGCTCTTTACAGTCCCGCTCTGCTCACTGAACTCTCTCTCTTTACAGTCCCGCTCTGCTCACTGAACTCTCTCTCTTTACAGTCCCGCTCTGCTCACTGAACTCTCTCTCTTTACAGTCCCGCTCTGCTCACTGAACTCTCTCTCTTTACAGTCCCGCTCTGCTCACTGAACTCTCTCTCTTTACAGTCCCGCTCTGCACACTGAACTCTCTCTCTTTGCAGTCCCGCTCTGCTCACTGAACTATCTCTCTTTACAGTCCCGCTCTGCTCACTGAACTCTCTATCTTTACAGTCCCGCTCTGCTCACTGAACTCTCTCTCTTTACAGTCCCGCTCCACTCAATGAACTCTCTCTCTTTACAGTCCCGCTCTGCTCACTGAACTCTCTCTATTTACAGTCCCGCTCTGCTCCCTGAACTCTCTCTCTTTACAGTCCCGCTCCACTCACTGAACACTCTCTCTTTACAGTCCCGCTCTGCTCACTGAACTCTCTCTCTTTACAGTCCCGCTCTGCTCACTGAACTCTCTCTCTTTACAGTCCCGCTCTGCTTACTGAACTCTCTCTCTTTACAGTCCCGCTCTGCTCACTGAACTCTCGTTCTTTACAGTCCCGCTCTGCTCACTTACCTCTCTCTCTTTACAGTCCCGCTCTGCTCACTGAACTCTCTCTCTTTACAGTCCCACTCTCCTCACTGTACTCTCTCTCTTTACTGTCCCGCTCTGCTCACTGAACTCTCGCTCTTTACTGTCCCGCTCTGCTCACTGAACTCTCTCTCTTTACAGTCCCGCTCTGCTCACTGAACTCTCTCTCTTTACAGTCCCGCTCTGCTCACTGAACTCTCTCTCTTTAAAGTCCCGCTCTACTCACTGAACTCTCTCTTTACAGTCTCGCTCTGCTCACTGAATTCTCTCTCTTTACAGTCCTGCTCTGCTCACTGAAATCTCTCCCTCTACAGTCCCGCTCTACTCAATGAACTCTCTCTCTTTACAGTCCCGCTCTGCTCACTGAACACTCCTTCTTTACAGTCCCGCTCTGCTGACTGAACTCTCCTTCTTTACAGTCCCGCTCTGCTCAATGAACTCTCTCTCTTTACAGTCCCGCTCTGCTCATTGAACTCTCCATCTTTACAGTCCCGCTCTGCTCACTGAACTCTCTCTCTTTACAGTCCCGCGCAGCACACTGAACTCTCTCGCTTTACAGTCTCACTCTGCTCACTGAACTCTCTCTCTTTACAGTCCCGCTCTGCTCACTGAACTCTCTCTCTCTACAGTCCCGCTCTACTCACTGAACTCTCTATCTTTACAGTCCCACACTGCTCACTGAACTCTCTCTCTTTACAGTCCCGCTCTGCTCACTGAACTCTCCTTCTTTACAGTCCCGCTCTGCTGACTGAACTCTCTCTCTTTACAGTCTCGCTCTGCTCACTGAACTCTCTCTCTTTACAGTCCCGATCTGCTCACTGAACTCTCCCTCTTTACTGTCCCGCTCTGCTCACTGAACTCTCTCTCTTTACAGTCCCGCTCTGCTCACTGAACTCTCCCTCTTTACTGTCCTGCTCTGCTCACTGAACTCTCTCTATTTACAGTCCCGCTCTGATCACTGAACTCTCCCTCTTTACAGTCCCGCTCTGCTCACTGAACTCTCGCTCTTTACAGTCCCGCTCTGCTGACTGAACTCTCTCTCTTTACAGTCCCGCCCTGCTCACTGAACTGTCGCAATTTACAGTCCCGCTCTGCTCACTGAACTCTCTCTCTTTACAGTCCCGCTCTGCTCACTGACCTCTCCCTCTTTACTGTCCCGCTCTGCTCACTGAACTCTCTCTCTTTACAGTCCCGCTCTGCTCACTGAACTCTCTCTCTTTACAGTCCAGCTCTGCTCACTGAACTCTCGCTCTTTACAGTCCCGCTCTGCTCACTGAACTCTCTCTCTTTACAGTCCCGCTCTGCTCAATGAACTCTCTCTCTTTACAGTCCCGCTCTGCTCACTGAACTCTCTCTCTTTACAGTCCCGCTCTGCTCACTGAACTCTCTCTCTTTACAGTCCCGCTCTGCTCACTGAACTCTCTCTCTTTACTGTCCCGCTCTGCTCACTGAACTCTCGCTCTTTACTGTCCCGCTCTGCTCACTGAACTCTCTCTCTTTACAGTCCCGCTCTGCTCACTGAACTCTCTCTCTTTACAGTCCCGCTCTGCTCACTGAACTCTCTCTTTACAGTCTCGCTCTGCTCACTGAACTCTCTCTCTTTACAGTCCCGCTCTGCTCACTGAAATCTCTCTCTCTACAGTCCCGCTCTACTCAATGAACTCTCTCTCTTTACAGTCCCGCTCTGCTCACTGAACTCTCTCTCTTTAAAGTCCCGCTCTGCTCACTGAACTCTCCTTCTGTACAGTTCCGCTCTGCTCACTGAACTCTCCTTCTTTACAGTCCCGCTCTGCTCACTGAACTCTCGCTCTTTACACTCCCGCTCTGCTCACTGAACTCTCTCTCTTTACAGTCCCGCTCTGCTCACTGAACTCTCGCTCTTTACATTCCCGCTCTGCTCACTGAACTCTCTCTCTTTACAGTCCCGCTCTGCTCACTGAACTGTAGCACTTTACAGTCCCGCTCTGCTCACTGAACTCTCCCTCTTTACTGTCCCGCCCTGCTCACTGAACTCTCGCTCTTTACAGTCCCGCTCTGCTCACTGAACACTCTCTCTTTACAGTCCCGCTCTGCTCACTGAACTTTCTCTCTTTACAGTCCCGCTCTGCTCACTGAACTCTTGCTCTTTACAGTCCCGCTCTGCTCACTGATCTCTCGCTCTTTACAGTCCCGCTCTGCTCACTGAACTCTCTCTCTTTACAGTCCCGCTCTGCTCACTGAACTCTCTCTCTTTACAGTCGCGCTCTGCTCACTGAACTCTCTCTCTTTACAGTCCCGCTCTGCTCACTGAACTCTCTCTCTTTTCAGTCCCGCTCTGCACACTGAACTCTCTCTCTTTGCAGTCCCGCTCTGCTCACTGAACTATCTCTCTTTACAGTCCCGCTCTGCTCACTGAACTCTCTATCTTTACAGTCCCGCTCTGCTCACTGAACTCTCTCTCTTTACAGTCCCGCTCCACTCACTGAACTCTCTCTCTTTACAGTCCAGCTCTGCTCACTGAACTCTCTCTCTCTACAGTCCCGCTCTACTCACTGAACTCTCTATCTTTACAGTCCCACACTGCTCACTGAACTCTCTCTCTTTACAGTCCCGCTCTGCTCACTGAACTCTCCTTCTTTACAGTCCCGCTCTGCTGACTGAACTCTCTCTCTTTACAGTCTCGCTCTGCTCACTGAACTCTCTCTCTTTACAGTCCCGATCTGCTCACTGAACTCTCCCTCTTTACTGTCCCGCTCTGCTCACTGAACTCTCTCTCTTTACAGTCCCGCTCTGCTCACTGAACTCTCCCTCTTTACTGTCCTGCTCTGCTCATTGAACTCTCTCTATTTACAGTCCCGCTCTGATCACTGAACTCTCCCTCTTTACAGTCCCGCTCTGCTCACTGAACTCTCGCTCTTTACAGTCCCGCTCTGCTGACTGAACTCTCTCTCTTTACAGTCCCGCTCTGCTCACTGAACTCTCTCTATTTACAGTCCCGCCCTGCTCACTGAACTGTCGCAATTTACAGTCCCGCTCTGCTCACTGAACTCTCTCTCTTTACAGTCCCGCTCTGCTCACTGAGCTCTCCCTCTTTACTGTCCCGCTCTGCTCACTGAACTCTCTCTCTTTACAGTCCCGCTCTGCTCACTGAACTCTCTCTCTTTACAGTCCCGCTCTGCTCACTGAACTCTCGCTCTTTACAGTCCCGCTCTGCTCACTGAACTGTCTCTCTTTACTGTCCCGCTCTGCTCACTGTACTCTTTCTCTTTACAGTCCCGCTCTGCTCACTGAACTCTCCCTCTTTACTGTCCCGCTCTGCTCACTGAACTCTCTCTCTTTACAGTCCCGCTCTGCTCACTGAACTCTCTCTCTTTACAGTCCCGCTCTGCTCACTGAACTTTCTCTCTTTACAGTCCCGCGCTGCTCACTGAACTCTCGCTCTTTACAGTCCCGCTCTGCTCACTGAACTCTCGCTCTTCACAGTCCCGCTCTGCTCACTGAACTCTCTCTCTTTACAGTCCCGCTCTGCTCACTGAACTCTCTCTCTTTACAGTCCCGCTCTGCTCCCTGAACTCTCTCTCTTTACAGTCCCGCTCTGCTTCTGAACACTCTAACTTTACAGTCCCGCTCTGCTCACTGAACTCGCTCTTTACAGTCCCGCCCTGCTCACTGAACTCTCTCTCTTTACAGTCCCGCTCTGCTCACTGAAATCTCTCTCTTTACAGTCCCGCTCTGCTCACTGAACTCTCTCTCTTTACTGTCCCGCTCTGCTCACTGAACTCTCTCTCTTTACAGACCCGCCCTGCTCACTGAACTCTCGCTCTTTACGGTCCCGCTCTGCTCACTTAACTCTCTCTCTTTACTGTCCCGCTCTGCTCACTGTACTCTTTCTCTTTACAGTCCCGCTCTGCTCACTGAACTGTCGCACTTCACAGTCCCGCTCTGCTCACTGAACTCTCGCTCTTTACAGTCCCGCTCTGCTCACTGAACTCTCGCTCTTCACAGTCCCGCTCTGCTCACTGAACTCTCGCTCTTCACAGTCCCGCTCTGCTCACTGAACTGTCGCAGATTACAATCCCGCTCTGCTCTGAACTCTCTCTCTATACATTCCCGCTCTGCTCACTGTTCTCTCTCTCTTTACAGTCCCGCTCTGCTCACTGAACTGACGCACTTTACATTCCCGCTCTGCTCACTGAACTCTCGCTCTTTACAGTCCCGCTCTGCTCACTGAACACTCCCTCTTTACAGTCCCGCTTGCTCACTGAACTCTCTCTCTTTACAGTCCCGCTCTGCTCACTGAACTGTCGCACTTTACAGTCCCGCTCTGCTCACTGAACTGTCGCACTTTACAGTCCCCCTCTGCTCACTGAACTGTCGCACTTTACAGTCCCGCTCTGCTCACTGAACTCTCCCTCTTTACTGTCCCGCTCTGCTCACTGAACTCTCCCTCTTTACTGTCCCGCTCTGCTCACTGAACTCTCTCTCTTTACAGTCCCGCTCTGCTCACTGAACTCTCGCTCTTTACAGTCCCGCTCTGCTCACTGAACTCTCGCTCTTTAGAGTCCCGCTCTGCTCACTGAACTCTCACTCTTTACAGTCCCGCTCTGCTCACTGAACTCTCTCTCTTTATAGTCCCGCTCTGATCACTGAACTCTCTCTCTTTACAGTCCCGCTCTGCTCACTGAACTCTCTCTCTTTACAGTCCCGCTCTGCTCACTTAACTCTCTATCTTTACAGTCCCGCTCTGCTCACTGAACTCTCTTTCTTTACAGTCCCGCTCTGCTCTCGGAACTCTCTCTCTTTACAGTCCCTCTCTGCTCACTGAACTCTCTCTCTTTACAGTCCCGCTCTGCTCACTGAACTCTCTCTCTTTACTGTCCCGCTCTCCTCACTGAACTCTCGCTCTTTACAGTCCCGCTCTGCTCACTGAACTCTCGCTCTTTACAGTCCCTCTCTGCTCACTGAACTGTCGCAGTTTACAGTCCCTCTCTGCTCACTGAACTCTCTCTCTTTACTGTCCCGCTCTGCTCACTGAACTCTCGCTCTATACAGTCCCGCTCTGCTCACTGAACTCTCGCTCTTTACAGTCCCGCTCTGCTCACTGAACTCTCGCTGTTTACAGGTCCGCTCTGCTCACTGAACTCTCTCTCTTTACAGTCCCGCTCTGCTCACTGAACTCTCTATCTTTACAGGCCCGTTCTGCTCACTGAACTCTCTCTCTTTACAGTCCCGCTCTGCTCACTGAACTCTCTCTCTTTACAGTCCCGCTCTGCTGACTGAACTATCTCTCTTTACAGTCCCGCTCTGCTGACTGAACTCTCCCTCTTTACAGTCCCGCTCTGCTCATTGCGCTCTCTCTCTTTACATTCTCGCTCTGCTCACTGAACTCTCGCTCTTTACAGTCCCGCTCTGCTCACTGAACTCTCTCTCTTTACAGTCCCGCTCTGCTCACTGAACTGTCGCAGTTTGCAATCCTGCTATGCTCACTGAACTCTCTCTCTTTACAGTCCCGCTCTGCTCACTGAACTCTCTCTCTTTACATTCCCGCGCTGCTCACTTAACTGTCGCACTTTACAGTCCCGCTCTGTTCACTGAACTCTCTCTCTTTACAGTCCCACTCTGCTCACTGAACTGTCGAACTTTACAGTCCCGCTCTGCTCACTGAACTCTCCCTCTTTACTGTCCCGCTCTGCTCACTGAACTCTCTCTCTTTACAGTCCCGCTCTGCTCACTGAACTCTCACTCTTTACAGTCCCGCTCTGCTCACTGAACTCTCTCTCTTTACAGTCCCACTCTCCTCACTGTACTCTCTCTCTTTACTGTCCCGCTCTGCTCACTGAACTCTCTCTCTTTACAGTCCCGCTCTGCTCACTGAACTCTCGCTCTTTACAGTCCCGCTGTGCTCACTGAACTCTCACTCTTTACAGTCCCGCTATGCTCACTGAACTCTCGCTCTTTACAGTCCCGCACTGCTCACTGAATTCTCTCTCTTTACAGTCCTGCTCTGCTCACTGAAATCTCTCTCTTTACAGTCCCGCTCTGCTCACTGAACACTCCTTCTTTACAGTCCCGCTCTGCTCACTGAACTCTCCTTCTTTACAGTCCCGCTCTGCTCACTGAACTCTCTCTCTTTACAGTCCCGCTCTGCTCATTGAACTCTCCATCTTTACAGTCCCGCTCTGCTCACTGAACTCTCTCTCTTTACAGTCCCGCTCTGCTCACTGAACTCTCTCTCTTTACAGTCCCGCGCAGCACACTGAACTCTCTCTCTTTACAGTCTCGCTCTGCTCACTGAACTCTCTCTCTTTACAGTCCCGCTCTGCTCACTGAACTCTCTCTCTCTACAGTCCCGCTCTACTCACTGAACTCTCTATCTTTACAGTCCCACACTGCTCACTGAACTCTCTCTCTTTACAGTCCCGCTCTGCTCACTGAACTCTCCTTCTTTACAGTCCCGCTCTGCTGACTGAATTCTCTCTCTTTACAGTCTCGCTCTGCTCACTGAACTCTCTCTCTTTACAGTCCCGATCTGCTCACTGAACTCTCCCTCTTTACTGTCCCGCTCTGCTCACTGAACTCTCTCTCTTTACAGTCCCGCTCTGCTCACTGAACTCTCCCTCTTTACTGTCCTGCTCTGCTCACTGAACTCTCTCTATTTACAGTCCCGCTCTGATCACTGAACTCTCCCTCTTTACAGTCCCGCTCTGCTCACTGAACTCTCGCTCTTTACAGTCCCGCTCTGCTGACTGAACTCTCTCTCTTTACAGTCCCGCTCTGCTCACTGAACTCTCTCTCTTTACAGTCCCGCCCTGCTCACTGAACTGTCGCAATTTACAGTCCCGCTCTGCTCACTGAACTCTCTCTCTTTACCGTCCCGCTCTGCTCACTGACCTCTCCCTCTTTACAGTCCCGCTCTGCTCACTGAACGCTCTCTCTTTACAGTCCCGCTCTGCTCACTGAACTCTCTCTCTTTACAGTCCCGCTCTGCTCACTGAACTCTCGCTCTTTACAGTCCCGCTCTGCTCACTGTACTCTCTCTCTTTACAGTCCCGCTCTGCTCACTGAACTCTCTCTCTTTACAGTCCCGCTCTGCTCACCGAACTCTCTCTCTTTACAGTCCCGCTCTGCTCACTGAACTCTCGCTCTTTACAGTCCCGCTCTGCTCACTGTACTCTCTCTCTTTACAGTCCCGCTCTGCTCACTGAACTCTCTCTCTTTACAGTCCCGCTCTGCTCACCGAACTCTCTCTCTTTACAGTCCCACTCTCCCCACTGTACTCTCTCTCTTTACTGTCCCGCTCTGCTCACTGAACTCTCGCTCTTTACTGTCCCGCTCTGCTCACTGAACTCTCTCTCTTTACAGTCCCGCTCTGCTCACTGAACTCTCTCTCTTTACAGTCCCGCTCTGCTCACTGAACTCTCTCTTTACAGTCTCGCTCTGCTCACTGAACTCTCTCTCTTTACAGTCCCGATCTGCTCACTGAACTCTCTCTCTTTACAGTCCCGCTCTGCTCACTGAACTCTCTCTTTACAGTCCCGCTCTGCTCACTGAAATCTCTCTCTCTACAGTCCCGCTCTACTCAATGAACTCTCTCTCTTTACAGTCCCGCTCTGCTCACTGAACTCTCTCTCTTTACAGTCCCGCTCTGCTCACTGAACTCTCCTTCTGTACAGTTCCGCTCTGCTCACTGAACTCTCCTTCTTTACAGTCCCGCTCTGCTCACTGAACTCTCTCTCTTTACAGTCCCGCTCTGCTCACTGAACTCTCGCTCTTTACATTCCCGCTCTGCTCACTGAACTCTCTCTCTTTACAGTCCCGCTCTGCTCACTGAACTGTAGCACTTTACAGTCCCGCTCTGCTCACTGAACTCTCCCTCTTTACTGTCCCGCTCTGCTCACTGATCTCTCGCTCTTTACAGTCCCGCTCTGCTTACTGAACTCTCTCTCTTTACAGTCCCGCTCTGCTCACTGAACTCTCTCTCTTTACAGTCCCGCTCTGCTCACTGAACTCTCTCTCTTTACAGTCCCGCTCTGCTCACTGAACTCTCTCTCTTTACAGTCCCGCTCTGCACACTGAACTCTCTCTCTTTGCAGTCCCGCTCTGCTCACTGAACTATCTCTCTTTACAGTCCCGCTCTGCTCACTGAACTCTCTCTCTTTACAGTCCCGCTCTGCTTACTGAACTCTCTCTCTTTACAGTCCCGCTCTGCTCACTGAACTCTCGTTCTTTACAGTCCCGCTCTGCTCACTTACCTCTCTCTCTTTACAGTCCCGCTCTGCTCACTGAACTCTCTCTCTTTACAGTCCCGCTCTGCTCACTGAACTCTCTCTCTTTACAGTCCCGCTCTGCACACTGAACTCTCTCTCTTTGCAGTCCCGCTCTGCTCACTGAACTATCTCTCTTTACAGTCCCGCTCTGCTCACTGAACTCTCTCTCTTTACAGTCCCGCTCTGCTTACTGAACTCTCTCTCTTTACAGTCCCGCTCTGCTCACTGAACTCTCGTTCTTTACAGTCCCGCTCTGCTCACTTACCTCTCTCTCTTTACAGTCCCGCACTGCTCACTGAACTCTCTCTCTTTACAGTCCCGCTCTGCTCACTGAACTCTCTCTCTTTACAGTCCCGCTCTGCTGACTGAACTATCTCTCTTTACAGTCCCGCTCTGCTGACTGAACTCTCCCTCTTTACAGTCCCGCTCTGCTCATTGCGCTCTCTCTCTTTACATTCTCGCTCTGCTCACTGAACTCTCGCTCTTTACAGTCCCGCTCTGCTCACTGAACTCTCTCTCTTTACAGTCCCGCTCTGCTCACTGAACTGTCGCAGTTTGCAATCCTGCTATGCTCACTGAACTCTCTCTCTTTACAGTCCCGCTCTGCTCACTGAACTCTCTCTCTTTACATTCCCGCGCTGCTCACTTAACTGTCGCACTTTACAGTCCCGCTCTGTTCACTGAACTCTCTCTCTTTACAGTCCCACTCTGCTCACTGAACTGTCGAACTTTACAGTCCCGCTCTGCTCACTGAACTCTCCCTCTTTACTGTCCCGCTCTGCTCACTGAACTCTCTCTCTTTACAGTCCCGCTCTGCTCACTGAACTCTCACTCTTTACAGTCCCGCTCTGCTCACTGAACTCTCTCTCTTTACAGTCCCACTCTCCTCACTGTACTCTCTCTCTTTACTGTCCCGCTCTGCTCACTGAACTCTCTCTCTTTACAGTCCCGCTCTGCTCACTGAACTCTCGCTCTTTACAGTCCCGCTCTGCTCACTGAACTCTCACTCTTTACAGTCCCGCTATGCTCACTGAACTCTCGCTCTTTACAGTCCCGCACTGCTCACTGAATTCTCTCTCTTTACAGTCCTGCTCTGCTCACTGAAATCTCTCTCTTTACAGTCCCGCTCTGCTCACTGAACACTCCTTCTTTACAGTCCCGCTCTGCTCACTGAACTCTCCTTCTTTACAGTCCCGCTCTGCTCACTGAACTCTCTCTCTTTACAGTCCCGCTCTGCTCATTGAACTCTCCATCTTTACAGTCCCGCTCTGCTCACTGAACTCTCTCTCTTTACAGTCCCGCTCTGCTCACTGAACTCTCTCTCTTTACAGTCCCGCGCAGCACACTGAACTCTCTCTCTTTACAGTCTCGCTCTGCTCACTGAACTCTCTCTCTTTACAGTCCCGCTCTGCTCACTGAACTCTCTCTCTCTACAGTCCCGCTCTACTCACTGAACTCTCTATCTTTACAGTCCCACACTGCTCACTGAACTCTCTCTCTTTACAGTCCCGCTCTGCTCACTGAACTCTCCTTCTTTACAGTCCCGCTCTGCTGACTGAATTCTCTCTCTTTACAGTCTCGCTCTGCTCACTGAACTCTCTCTCTTTACTGTCCCGATCTGCTCACTGAACTCTCCCTCTTTACTGTCCCGCTCTGCTCACTGAACTCTCTCTCTTTACAGTCCCGCTCTGCTCACTGAACTCTCCCTCTTTACTGTCCTGCTCTGCTCACTGAACTCTCTCTATTTACAGTCCCGCTCTGATCACTGAACTCTCCCTCTTTACAGTCCCGCTCTGCTCACTGAACTCTCGCTCTTTACAGTCCCGCTCTGCTGACTGAACTCTCTCTCTTTACAGTCCCGCTCTGCTCACTGAACTCTCTCTCTTTACAGTCCCGCCCTGCTCACTGAACTGTCGCAATTTACAGTCCCGCTCTGCTCACTGAACTCTCTCTCTTTACCGTCCCGCTCTGCTCACTGACCTCTCCCTCTTTACAGTCCCGCTCTGCTCACTGAACGCTCTCTCTTTACAGTCCCGCTCTGCTCACTGAACTCTCTCTCTTTACAGTCCCGCTCTGCTCACTGAACTCTCGCTCTTTACAGTCCCGCTCTGCTCACTGTACTCTCTCTCTTTACAGTCCCGCTCTGCTCACTGAACTCTCTCTCTTTACAGTCCCGCTCTGCTCACCGAACTCTCTCTCTTTACAGTCCCGCTCTGCTCACTGAACTCTCGCTCTTTACAGTCCCGCTCTGCTCACTGTACTCTCTCTCTTTACAGTCCCGCTCTGCTCACTGAACTCTCTCTCTTTACAGTCCCGCTCTGCTCACCGAACTCTCTCTCTTTACAGTCCCACTCTCCCCACTGTACTCTCTCTCTTTACTGTCCCGCTCTGCTCACTGAACTCTCGCTCTTTACTGTCCCGCTCTGCTCACTGAACTCTCTCTCTTTACAGTCCCGCTCTGCTCACTGAACTCTCTCTCTTTACAGTCCCGCTCTGCTCACTGAACTCTCTCTTTACAGTCTCGCTCTGCTCACTGAACTCTCTCTCTTTACAGTCCCGATCTGCTCACTGAACTCTCTCTCTTTACAGTCCCGCTCTGCTCACTGAACTCTCTCTTTACAGTCCCGCTCTGCTCACTGAAATCTCTCTCTCTACAGTCCCGCTCTACTCAATGAACTCTCTCTCTTTACAGTCCCGCTCTGCTCACTGAACTCTCTCTCTTTACAGTCCCGCTCTGCTCACTGAACTCTCCTTCTGTACAGTTCCGCTCTGCTCACTGAACTCTCCTTCTTTACAGTCCCGCTCTGCTCACTGAACTCTCTCTCTTTACAGTCCCGCTCTGCTCACTGAACTCTCGCTCTTTACATTCCCGCTCTGCTCACTGAACTCTCTCTCTTTACAGTCCCGCTCTGCTCACTGAACTGTAGCACTTTACAGTCCCGCTCTGCTCACTGAACTCTCCCTCTTTACTGTCCCGCTCTGCTCACTGATCTCTCGCTCTTTACAGTCCCGCTCTGCTTACTGAACTCTCTCTCTTTACAGTCCCGCTCTGCTCACTGAACTCTCTCTCTTTACAGTCCCGCTCTGCTCACTGAACTCTCTCTCTTTACAGTCCCGCTCTGCTCACTGAACTCTCTCTCTTTACAGTCCCGCTCTGCACACTGAACTCTCTCTCTTTGCAGTCCCGCTCTGCTCACTGAACTATCTCTCTTTACAGTCCCGCTCTGCTCACTGAACTCTCTCTCTTTACAGTCCCGCTCTGCTTACTGAACTCTCTCTCTTTACAGTCCCGCTCTGCTCACTGAACTCTCGTTCTTTACAGTCCCGCTCTGCTCACTTACCTCTCTCTCTTTACAGTCCCGCTCTGCTCACTGAACTCTCTCTCTTTACAGTCCCACTCTCCTCACTGTACTCTCTCTCTTTACTGTCCCGCTCTGCTCACTGAACTCTCGCTCTTTACTGTCCCGCTCTGCTCACTGAACTCTCTCTCTTTACAGTCCCGCTCTGCTCACTGAACTCTCTCTCTTTACAGTCCCGCTCTGCTCACTGAACTCTCTCTTTAAAGTCCCGCTCTACTCACTGAACTCTCTCTTTACAGTCTCGCTCTGCTCACTGAATTCTCTCTCTTTACAGTCCTGCTCTGCTCACTGAAATCTCTCCCTCTACAGTCTCGCTCTACTCAATGAACTCTCTCTCTTTACAGTCCCGCTCTGCTCACTGAACACTCATTCTTTACAGCCCCGCTCTGCTGACTGAACTCTCCTTCTTTACAGTCCCGCTCTGCTCACTGAACTCTCTCTCTTTACAGTCCCGCTCTGCTCATTGAACTCTCCATCTTTACAGTCCCGCTCTGCTCACTGAACTCTCTCTCTTTACAGTCCCGCTCTGCTCACTGAACTCTCTCTCTTTACAGTCCCGCGCTGCACACTGAACTCTCTCTCCTTACAGTCTCGCTCTGCTCACTGAACTCTCTCTCTTTACAGTCCCGCTCTGCTCACTGAACTCTCTCTCTCTACAGTCCCGCTCTACTCACTGAACTCTCTATCTTTACAGTCCCACACTGCTCACTGAACTCTCTCTTTACAGTCCTGCTCTGCTCACTGAACTCTCCTTCTTTACAGTCCCGCTCTGCTGACTGATCTCTCTCTCTTTACAATCTCGCTCTGCTCACTGAACTCTCTCTCTTTACAGTCCCGATCTGCTCACTGAACTCTCCCTCTTTACTGTCCCGCTCTGCTCACTGAACTCTCTCTCTTTACAGTCCCGCTCTGCTCACTGAACTCTCCCTCTTTATTGTCCTGCTCTGCTCACTGAACTCTCTCTATTTACAGTCCCGCTCTGATCACTGAACTCTCCCTCTTTACAGTCCCGCTCTGCTCACTGAACTCTCGCTCTTTACAGTCCCGCTCTGCTGACTGAAGTCTCTCTCTTTACAGTCCCGCTCTGCTCACTGAACTCTCTCTCTTTACAGTACCGCCCTGCTCACTGAACTGTCGCAATTTACAGTCCCGCTCTGCTCACTGAACTCTCTCTCTTTACAGTCCCGCTCTGCTCACTGAACTCTCCCTCTTTACTGTCCCGCTCTGCTCACTGAACTCTCTCTCTTTACAGTCCCGCTCTGCTCACTGAACTCTCTCTCTTTACAGTCCCGCTCTGCTCACTGTACTCTCGCTCTTTACTGTCCCGCTCTGCTCACTGAACTCTCTCTCTTTACAGTCCCGCTCTGCTCACTGAACTCTCTCTCTTTACAGTCTCGCTCTGCTCACTGAACTCTCTCTTTACAGTCTCGCTCTGCTCACTGAACTCTCTCTCTTTACAGTCCCGCTCTGCTCACTGAACTCTCTCTCTTTACAGTCCCGCTCTGCTCACTGAACTCTCCATCTTTACAGTCCCGCTCTGCTCACTGAACTCTCTCTCTTTACAGTCCCGCTCTGCTCACTGAACTCTCTCTCTTTACAGTCCCGCTCTGCTCACTGAACTCTCTCTCTTTACAGTCCCGCTCTGCTCACTGAACTCTCTCTCTTTACAGTCCCGCTCTGCTCACTGAACTCTCTCTCTTTACAGTCCCGCTCTGCTCACTGAACTCTCTCTCTTTAATGTCCCGCTCTGCTCACTGAACTCTCTTTCTTTACAGTCCCGCCCTGCTCACTGAACTCTCGCTCTTTACAGTCCCGCTCTGCTCACTGAACTCTCTCTCTTTACTGACCCGCTCTGCTCACTGTACTCTCTCTCTACAGTCCCGCTCTGCTCACTGAACTGTCGCACTTTACAGTCCCGCTCTGCTCACTGAACTCTCTCTCTTTACAGTCCCGCTCTGCTCACTCAACTCTCTCTCTTTACAGTCCCGCTCTGCTCACTGAACTCTCCCTCTTTACTGTCCCGCTCTGCTCACTGAACTCTCTCTCTTTACAGTCCCGCTCTGCTCACTGAACTCTCTCTCTTTACAGTCCCGCTGTGCTCACTGAACTCTCGCTCTTTACAGTCCCGCTCTGCTCACTGAACTCTCTCTCTTTACAGTCCCGCTCTGCTCACTGAACTCGCTCTCTTTACAGTCCCGCTCTGCTCACTGATCTCTCTCTCTTTACAGTCCCGCTCTTGCTCACTGAACTGTCTCTCTTTACATTCCCGCTCTGCTCACTGAACTCTCTCTCTTTACTGTCCCGCTCTGCTCACTGAACTCTCTCTCTTTACAGTCCCTCTCTGCTCACTGAACTCTCGCTTTTTACAGTCCCGCTCTGCTCACTGAACTTTGTCTCTTTACAGTCCCGCTCTGCTCACTGAACTCTCGCTCTTTACAGTCCCGCTCTGCTCACTGAACTTTGTCTCTTTACAGTCCCGCTCTGCTCACTGAACTCTCGCTTTTTACAGTCCCGCTCTGCTCACTGAACTTTGTCTCTTTACAGTCCCGCTCTGCTCACTGAACTCTCGCTCTTTACAGTCCCGCTCTGCTCACTGAACTCTCTCTCTTTACAGTCCCGCTCTGCTCACTGAACGCTCTCTCTTTACAGTCCCGCTCTGCTCACTGAACTCTCTCTCTTTACAGTCCCGCTCTGCTCACTGAACGCTCTCTCTTTACAGTCCCGCTCTGCTCACTGAACGCTCTCTCTTTACAGTCCCGCTCTGCTCACTGAACTCTCTCTCTTTACAGTCCCGCTCTGCTCACTGAACGCTCTCTCTTTACAGTCCCGCTCTGCTCACTGAACTCTCGCTTTTTACAGTCCCGCTCTGCTCACTGAACTTTGTCTCTTTACAGTCCCGCTCTGCTCACTGAACTCTCGCTCTTTACAGTCCCGCTCTGCTCACTGAACTTTGTCTCTTTACAGTCCCGCTCTGCTCACTGAACTCTCGCTTTTTACAGTCCCGCTCTGCTCACTGAACTTTGTCTCTTTACAGTCCCGCTCTGCTCACTGAACTCTCGCTCTTTACAGTCCCGCTCTGCTCACTGAACTCTCTCTCTTTACAGTCCCGCTCTGCTCACTGAACGCTCTCTCTTTACAGTCCCGCCCTGCTCACTGAACTCTCTCTCTTTACAGTCCCGCTCTGCTCACGGAACTCTCTCTCTTTACAGTCCCGCTCTGCTCACGGAACTCTCTCTCTTTACAGTCCTGCTCTGCTCACTGAACTCTCTCTCTTTACTGTCCCGCTCTGCACACTGAACTCTCTCTCTTTACTGTCCCGCTCTGCTCGCTGTACTCTCTCTCTTTACAGTCCCGCTCTGCTCACTGAACTGTCGCACTTTACAGTCCCGCTCTGCTCACTGAACTCTCTCTCTTTACAGTCCCGCTCTGCTCACTGAACTGTCGCACTTTACAGTCCCGCTCTACTCACTGAACTCTCCCTCTTTACTGTCCCGCTCAGCTCACTGAACTCTCTCTCTTTACAGTCCCGCTCTGCTCACAGAACTTTCTCTCTTTACAGTCCCGCTCTGCTCACTGAACTCTCGCTCTTTACAGTCCCGCTCTGCTCACTGAACTCTCGCTCTTCACAGTCCCGCTCTGCTCACTGAACTCTCTCTCTTTACAGTCCCGCTCTGCTCCCTGACCTCTCTCTCTTTACAGTCCCGCTCTGCTTCTGAACTCTCTAACTTTACAGTCCCGCTCTGCTCACTGAACTCGCTCTTTACAGTCCCGCCCTGCTCACTGAACTCTCTCTCTTTACAGTCCCGCTCTGCTCACTGAAATCTCTCTCTTTACAGTCCCGCTCTGCTCACTGAACTCTCTCTCTTTGCTGTCCCGCTCTGCTCACTGAACTCTCTCTCTTTACAGACCCGCCCTGCTCACTGAACTCTCGCTCTTTACAGTCCCGCTCTGCTCACTGAACTCTCTCTCTTTACTGTCCCGCTCTGCTCACTGTACTCTTTCTCTTTACAGTCCCGCTCTGCTCACTGAACTGTCGCACTTTACAGTCCCGCTCTGCTCACTGAACTCTCCCTCTTTACTGTCCCGCTCTGCTCACTGAACTCTCTCTCTTTACAGTCCTGCTCTGCTCACTGAACTTTCTCTCTTTACAGTCCCGCTCTGCTCACTGAACTCTCGCTCTTTACAGTCCCGCTCTGCTCACTGAACTCTCGCTCTTCACAGTCCCGCTCTGCTCACTGAACTCTCTCTCTTTACATTCCCGCTATGCTCACTGAACTCTCTCTCTTTACAGACCTGCTCTGCTCACAGAACTCTCTCTCTTTACTGTCCCGCTCTGCTGACTGAACTCTTTCTCTTTACAGTACCGCTCTGCTCACTGAACTCTCGCTCTTTACAGTCCCGCTCTGCTCACTGAACTCTCTCTCTTTGCAGTCCCGCTCTGCTCACTGAACTGTCGCAGTTTACAATCCCGCTCTGCTCTGAACTCTCTCTCTTTACAGTCCCGCTCTGCTCACTGTTCTCTCTCTCTTTACAGTCCCGCTCTCCTCACTGAACTCTCGCTCTTTACAGTCCCGCTCTGCTCACTGAACTCTCTCTCTTTACAGTCCCGCTCTGCTCACTGAACTCTCGCTCTTTACAGTCCCGCTCTGCTCACTGAACTCTCGCTCTTTACAGTCCCGCTCTGCTCACTGAACTCTCTCTCTTTACAGTCCCGCTCTGCTCACTGAACTCTCTATCTTTTCAGGCCCGCTCTGCTCACTGAACTCTCTCTCTTTACAGTCCCGCTCTGCTCACTGAACTCTCTCTCTTTACAGTCCCGCTCTGCTGACTGAACTATCTCTCTTTACAGTCCCGCTCTGCTGACTGAACTCTCCCTCTTTACAGTCCCGCTCTGCTCACTGAACTCTCTCTCTTTACAGTCCCGCTCTGCTCACTGAACTCTCTATCTTTTCAGGCCTGCTCTGCTCACTGAACTCTCTCTCTTTACAGTCCCGCTCTGCTCACTGAACTCTCTCTCTTTACAGTCCCGCTCTGCTGACTGAACTATCTCTCTTTACAGTCCCGCTCTGCTGACTGAACTCTCCCTCTTTACAGTCCCGCTCTGCTCACTGAACTCTCTCTCTTTACAGTCCTGCTCTGCTCATTGCGCTCTCTCTCTTTACATTCTCGCTCTGCTCACTGAACTCTCGCTCTTTACAGTCCCGCTCTGCTCACTGAACTCTCTCTCTTTACAGTCCCGCTCTGCTCACTGAACTGTCGCAGTTTGCAATCCTGCTATGCTCACTGAACTCTCTCTCTTTACAGTCCCGCTCTGCTCACTGAACTCTCTCTCTTTACATTCCCGCGCTGCTCACTTAACTGTCACAATTTACAGTCCCGCTCTGTTCACTGAACTCTCTCTCTTTACAGTCCCACTCTGCTCACTGAACTGTCGCACTTTACAGTCCCGCTCTGCTCACTGAACTCTCCCTCTTTACTGTCCCGCTCTGCTCACTGAACTCTCTCTCTTTACAGTCCCGCTCTGCTCACTGAACTCTCACTCTTTACAGTCCCGCTCTGCTCCCTGAGCTCTGGCTCTTTACAGTCCCGCCCTGCTCACTGAACTCTCTCTCTTTACAGTCCCGCTCTGCTCACTGAACTCTCACTCTTTACAGTCCCGCTCTGCTCACTGAACTCTCGCTCTTTACAGTCCCGCACTGCTCACTGAACTCTCTCTCTTTACAGTCCCGCTCTGCTCACTGAACTCTCTCTCTTTACAGTCCCGCTCTGCTTACTGAACTCGCTCTCTTTACAGTCCCGCTCTGCTCACTGAACTCTCTCTTTACAGTCCCGCTCTGCTCACTGAACTCTCTCTCTTTACATTCCCGCTCTGCTCACAGAACTCTCTCTCTTTACTGTCCCGCCCTGCTCACTGAACTCTCTCTCTTTACATTCCCGCTCTGCTCACAGAACTCTCTCTCTTTACAGTCCCGCTCTGCTCACTGAACTCTCGCTCTTTACAGTCCCGCTCTGCTCACTGAAATCTCGCTCATTACAGTTCCGCTCTGCTCACTGAACTCTCTCTCTTTACAGTCCCGCTCTGCTCACTGAACTCTCGCAGTTTACAGTCCCGCTTTGCTCACTGAACTCTCTCTCTTTACAGTCCCACTCTGCTCACTGAACTCTCTCTCTTTACAGTCCCGCTCTGCTCACTGAACTCTCGCTCTTTACAGTCCCGCTCTGCTCTCTGAACTCTCACTCTTTACACTCCCGCTCTGCTCACTGAACTCTCTCTCTTTACAGTCCCGCTCTGCTCTCTGAACTCTCACTCTTTACAGTCCCGCTCTGCTCACTGAACTCTCCCTCTTTACTGTCCCGCTCTGCTCACTGAACTCTCTCTCTTTACAGTCCCGCTCTGCTCACTGAACTTTCTCTCTTTACAGTCCCGCCCTGCTCACTGAACTCTGGCTCTTTACAGTCCCGCTCTGCTCACTGAACTCTCGCTCTTTACAGTACCACTCTGCTGACTGAACTCTCTCTCTTTACCGTCCCGCTCTGCTCACTGAACTCTCGCTCTTTACAGTCCCGCTCTGCTCACTGAACTCTCTCTCTTTACAGTCCCGCTCTGCTCACTGAACTCTCTCTCTTTACAGTCCCGCTCTGCTCACTGAACTCGCTCTTTTTACAGTCCCGCTCTGCTCACTGAACTCTCTCTCTTTACAGTCCCGCTCTGCTCACTGAACTCTCTCTCTTTACAGTCCCGCACTACTCACTGAACTCTCTCTCTTTACAGTCCAACTCTGCTCACTGAACTGTCGCACTTTACAGTCCCGCTCTGCTCACTGAACTCTCTCTCTTTACAGTCCCGCTCTGCTCACTGAATTGTCGCACTTTACAGTCCCGCTCTGCTCACTGAACTCTCCCTCTTTACCGTCCCGCTCTGCTCACTGAACTCTCTCTCTTTACAGTCCCGCTCTGCTCACTGAACTTTCTCTCTTTACATTCCCGCTCTGCTCACTGAACACTCGCTCTTTACAGTCCCGCTCTGCTCACTGAACTCTCTCTCTTTACAGTCCCGCTCTGCTCACTGAACTCTCTCTCTTTAGAGTCCCGCTCTGCTCACTGAACTCTCTCTCTTTACAGTCCCGAACTGCTCACTGAACTCTCGCTCTTTACAGTCCTGCTCTGCTCACTGAACTCTCTATCTTTACAGTCCCGCTCTGCTCACTGCACTCTCTCTCTTTACAGTCCCGCTCTGCTCACTGAACTCTCTCTCTTTACAGTCCCGCTCTGCTCACTGAACTCTCTCTCTTTACAGTCCCGCGCTGCTCACTGAACTCTCTCTCTTTACAGTCCCGCTCTGCTCACTGAACTCACGCTCTTTTCAGCCCCGCTCTGCTCACTGAACTCTCTCTCTTTACAGTCCCGCTCTGCTCACTGAACTCTCTCTCTTTACAGTCCCGCTCTGCTCACTGAACTCTCGCTCTTTTCAGCCCCGCTCTGCTCACTGAACTCTCTCTCTTTACAGTCCCGCTCTGCTCACTGAACTGTCGCACTTTACAGTCCCGCTCTGCTCACTGAACTCTCTCTCTTTACAGTCCCGCTCTGCTCACTGAACTCTCTCTCTTTACAGTCCCGCTCTGCTCACTGAACTCTCGCTCTTTACAGTCCCGCTCTGCTCACTGAACTCTCTCTCTTTACAGTTCCGCTCTGCTCACTGAACTCTCTCTCTTTACTTTCCCGCTCTGCTCACTGAACTCTCTCTCTTTACAGTCCCGCTCTGCTCACTGAACTCTCTATCTTTACAGTCCCGCTCTGCTCACTGAACTCTCTCTCTTTACAGTCCCGCTCTGCTCACTGAACTCTCTCTCTTTACATTCCCTCTCTGCTCACTGAACTCTCTCTCTTTACAGTCCCGCTCTGCTCACTGAACTCTCTATCTTTACAGTCCCGCTCTGCTCACTGAACTCTCGCTCTATACAGTCCCGCTCTGCTCACTGAACTCTCGCTCTTTACAGTCCCGCTCTGCTCACTGAACTCTCTCTCTTTACAGTCCCGCTCTGCTCACTGAACTCTCTCTCTTTACAGTCCCGCTCTGCTCACTGAACTCTCTCTCTTTACAGTCCCGCACTGCTCACTGAAGTCTCTCTCTTTACAGTCCTGCTCTGCTGACTGAACTCTCTCTCTTTACAGTCCCGCTCTGCTCACTGAACTGTCGCTGTTTACATTCCCGCACTGCTCACTGAACTCTCTCTCTTTACAGTCCCGCTCTGCTCACTGAACTCTCTCTCTTTACAGTCCAGCTCTGCTCACTGAAATGTCGCACTTTACAGTCCCGCTCTGCTCACTGAACTCTCTCTCTTTACATTCCCGCGCTGCTCACTGAACTGTCGCACTTTACAGTCCCGCTCTGCTCACTGAACTCTCCCTTTTTACTGTCCCCCTCTGCTCACTGAACTCTCTCTCTTTACAGTCCCGCTCTGCTCACTGAACTTTCTCTCTTTACAGTCCCGCTCTGCTCACTGAACTGTTGCAGTTTACAGTCCCGCTCTGCTCACTGAACTCTCGCTCTTTACAGTCCCGCTCTGCTCACTGAACTCTCTCTCTTTACATTCCCGCTCTGCTCACTGAACTCTCTCTTTTTACAGTCCCGCTCTGCTCACTGAACTCTCGCTCTTTACAGTCCCGCTCTACTCACTGAACTCTCTCTCTTTACAGTCCCGCTCTGCTCACTGAACTCTCGCTCTTTACAGTCCCGCTCTGCTCACTGAACTCTCTCTCTTTACAGTCCCGCTCTGCTCACTGAACTCTCGCTCTTTACAGTCCCGCTCTGCTCACTGAACTCTCTCTCTTTACATTCCCGCTCTGCTCACTGAACTCTCGCTCTTTACAGTCCCGCTCTGCTCACTGAACTCTCGCTCTTTACAGTCCCGCTCTGCTCACTGAACTCTCTCTCTTTACAGTCCCGCTCTGCTCACTGAACTCTCTCTCTTTACAGTCCCGCTCTGCTCACTGAACTCTCTCTCTTTACAGTCCCGCTCTGCTCACTGAACTCTCTCTCTTTACTGTCCCGCTCTGCTCACTGAACTCTCTCTCTTTACAGTCCCGCTCTGCTCACTGAACTCTCGCTCTTTTCAGCCCCGCTCTGCTCACTGAACTCTCTCTCTTTACAGTCCCCCTCTGCTCACTGAACTGTCGCACTTTACAGTCCCGCTCTGCTCACTGAACTCTCTCTCTTTACAGTCCCGCTCTGCTCACTGAACTCTCTCTCTTTACAGTCCCGCTCTGCTCACTGAACTCTCGCTCTTTACAGTCCCGCTCTGCTCACTGAACTCTCTCTCTTTACAGTCCCGCTCTGCTCACTGAACTCTCTCTCTTTACATTCCCGCTCTGCTCACTGAACTCTCTCTCTTTACAGTCCCGCTCTGCTCACTGAACTCTCTATCTTTACAGTCCCGCTCTGCTCACTGAACTCTCTGTCTTTACAGTCCCGCTCTGCTCACTGAACTCTCTCTCTTTACAGTCCCGCTCTGCTCACTGAACTCTCTCTCTTTACATTCCCGCTCTGCTCACTGAACTCTCTATCTTTACAGTCCCGCTCTGCTCACTGAACTCTCTCTCTTTACAGTCCCGCTCTGCTCACTGAACTCTCTCTCTTTACAGTCCCGCTCTGCTCACTGAACTCTCTCTCTTTACAGTCCCGCTCTGCTCACTGAACTCTCGCTCTATACAGTCCCGCTCTGCTCACTGAACTCTCGCTCTTTTCAGTCCCGCTCTGCTCACTGAGCTTTCTCTCTTTACAGTCCCGCTCTGCTCACTGAACTCTCTCTCTTTACAGTCCCGCTCTGCTCACTGAACTCTCTCTCTTTACAGTCCCGCTCTGCTCCCTGAACTCTCTCTCTTTACAGTCCCTCTCTGCTCACTGAACTCTCTATCTTTACAGTCCCGCTCTTATCACTAGAGTCTCTGTCTTTTCAGTCCCGCTCTGCTCACTGAACTCTCGCTCTTTACAGTCCCGCTCTGATCACTGAACTCTCTCTCTTTACAGTCCCGCTCTGCTCACTGAACTCTGTCTCTTTACAGTCCCGCTCTGCTCACTGAACTCTCTCTCTTTACAGTCCCGCTCTGCTCACTGAACTCTCTCTCTTTACAGTCCCGCTCTGCTCACTGAACTCTCTCTCTTTACAGTCCCGCTCTGCTCACTGAACTCTCTCTCTTTACAGTCCCGCTCTGCTCACTGAACTCTCTCTCTTTACTGTCCCGCTCTGCTCACTGAACTCTCTCTCTTTACAGTCCCGCTCTGCTCACTGAAATCTCTCTCTTTACAGTCCCGCTCTGCTCACTGAATTCTCTCTCTTTACAGTCCCGCTCTGCTCATTGAACTCTCGCTCTTGCCCCAGACTGCTGAGGGAGGCAAGGGTGGTAATCGCTGGGGCTCTGACCCAAGTTGTTAATTCCTCACTGGCCACGGGGGAGGTGCCAGGGGACTGGAGAATAGCTAATGTCGTTCCGCTATTTAAGAAGGGTTGTAGAGATAAGCCAGGGAGCTACACTCCAGTGAATCTCACGTCAGTGGTAGGGAAACTCTTGGAGAAATCTCTGAAGGAGAATATCTATCTCCACTTGGAGAGGCAAGGTTTGATCAGGGATAGTCACCATGGCTTTGTCAGAGGGAGGTCATGCCTCACAAATTTGATTGAATTTTTTGAGGTGGTGACCAGGTGTGTAGATGAGGGTAGTGCAGTTGATGTAGTTTATATGGATTTCAGCAAAGCCTTTGACAAGTTCCCACTTGGGAGACTTATAAAGAAGGCAAATGCACATGGGATACATGGTAATTTGATAATGTGGATTCAAAATTGGCTTAGTTGTAGGAGACAGAGTGTGATGACAGAAGGATGCTTTAGTGACTGGAAGCCAGTGTCCAGTGGCGTACCACGGGGATCTGTGCTGGGACCCCTATTTTTTGTCATTTATATAAATGACATAGATGACTATGTGGGGGGTAGGATTAGTAAGTTTGTGGATGACACAAATATTGGCCGGGTGGTTAACAGTGAGGCTGAGTGTCTTGGGCTACAGGAAGATATAGACGGGATGGTCAAATGGGCAAATAAGTGGCAGATTGAATTTAACCCTGAAAAGTGTGAGGTGATACACTTTGGAAGGAGTAAGTTGACAAGGAAGTATTCAATGAACGGCATGACAATAGGAAGTTCTGAGGAACAAATGGACCTTGGCGTGTGTGTCTATAGATCTCTGAAAGCAGAGGGGCATGTTAGTGGGTGGTGAAAAAGGCATATGGGACACTTGCCTTTATCAATCGAGCCATAGATTACAAAAGTAGGGAGGTCATGTTGGAGTTGTATAGAACCTTGGTGAGGCCACAGCTGGAGTACTGTGTGCAGTTCTGGTCGCCACATTATAGGAAGGATGTGATTGCACTGGAGGCGGTGCAGAGGAGATTCACCAGGATGTTGCCTGGGATGAAACATTTAAGTTATGAAGAGAGGTTGGATAGACTTGGGTTGTTTTCGTTGGAGCAGAGACGACTGAGGGGCGACCTGATCGAGGTGTACAAGATTATGTGGGGCATGGACAAGGTGGATAGGGGGCAGCTGTTCCCCTTAGTTGAAGGGTCAGTTACAAGGGGGCATAAGTTCAAGGTGAGGGGCAGGAGGTTTAGGGGGGATGTGAGGAAAAACTTTTTTACCCAGAGGGTGGTGAGGGTCTGGAATGCACTGCCTGGGAGGGTGGTGGAGGCGGGTTGCCTCACATCCTTTAAAAAGTACCTGGATGAGCACGTGGCACATCATAACATTCAAGACTATGGGCCAAGTGCTGGTAAATGGGAATAGGTAGGTAGGTCAGGTGTTTCTCATGTGTCAGAGCTGACTCGATGGGCCGAAGGGCCTCTTCTGCTCTGTGATTCTGTGATTCTGATTCTTCACAGCCCCGCTCTGCTCACTGATGTCTCGCTCTTTACATCTGCTCTGCTCTCCGGTTTCTCGGGATGTCCTGCTGCAGGATTTGAGGAGCCGCAGTGAGTTGTGTCTTCCAAGGCTGTGCGGAAGAGGACTACATCTTCAAAGAAAGCAACAACGAATAGTAGTGGCTAAGGGTGTCAGCAGCAGAATTCTGGTCCCGCCAACATTAACAACAAGAGGGTCCAGGAAGTCAGGAGAGCTGGGAATGTGAGTTGGTGCTTTGTACTGTCAGCTTCCTGATCATCTTCACTTGCTCATCCAAGCAGAGAGTCTTCAGGAAGTCACAAAGATGAGGGTCAGTGTTCCAGTTGGAGAGTAGTTGCTCCTGCAGTCGGAGCTGGTGTCACTCCTGCTGTCTGTGCTGGTGTTACTCCCGCTGTCGGTGCTGGTGTTGCTCCAGCTGTTGGTGCTGGTGTTACTCCTGCTTTCGGTGCTGGTGTTACTCCTGCTGTCGGTGCCGGTGTTACTCCTGCTGTTGGTGCTGGTGTTGCTCCAGCTGTTGGTGCTGGTGTTACTCCTGCTTTCGGTGCTGGTGTTACTCCTGCTTTCGTTTCTGGTGTTACTCCTGCTGTCGGTGCCGGTGTTACTCCTGCTGTTGGTGCTGGTGTTGCTCCTGCTGTTGGTGCTGGTGTTACTCCTACTTTCGGTGCTGGTGTTGCTCCTGCTGTCGGTGCTGGTGTTACTCCTGCTGTTGGTGCTGGCGTTACTCCTGCTTTCGGTGCTGGTGTTGCTCCTGCTATCGGTGCTGGTGTTACTCCTGCTGTTGGTGCTGGTGTTACTCCTGCTTTCGTTTCTGGTGTTACTCCTGCTGTCGGTGCCGGTGTTACTCCTGCTGTTGGTGCTGGTGTTACTCCTGCTGTCGGTGCTGGTGTCACTCCCGCTGTCGGTGCTGGTGTTACTCCTGCTGTTGGTGCTGGTGTTACTCCTGCTGTCGGTGCTGGTGTTGCTCCTGCTGTTGGTGCTGGTGTTACTCCTGCTGTCGGTGCTGGTGTTACTCCTGCTGTCGGTGCTGGTGTTACTCCTGCTGTCGGTGCTGGTGTCACTCCCGCTGTCGGTGTTGGTGTTACTCCTGCTGTCGGTGTTGGTGTTACTCCTGCTGTCGGTGCTGGTGTCACTCCTGCTGTCGGTGCTGGTGTTACTCCTGCTGTCGGTGCTGGTGTCACTCCCGCTGTCGGTGCTGATGTTACTCCTGCTGTCGGTGCCGGTGTTACTCCTGCTGTCGGTGCTGGTGTTACTCCTGCTGTCGGTGCCGGTGTTACTCCTGCTGTCAGTGCTGGTGTTGCTCCTGCTGTCGGTGCTGATGTTACTCCTGCTGTCGGTGCTGATGTTACTCCTGCTGTCGGTGCTGGTGTTACTCCTGCAGTCGGTGCTGGTCTCACTCCCGCTGTCGGTGCCGGTGTTATTCCTGCTGTCAATGCTGGTGTTACTCCTGCTGTCGGTGCTGGTGTTATTCCTGCTGTCAATGCTGGTATTGCTCCTGCAGTCGGTGCTGGTGTCACTCCCGCTGTCGGTGCTGGTGTTATTCCTGCTGTCAATGCTGGTGTTACTCCTGCTGTCGGTGCTGGTGTTGCTCCTGCTGTCGGTGCTGGTGTTGCTCCTGCTCTTGGTCCTGGTGTTGCTCCTGCTCTTGGTCCTGGTGTTGGTCCTGCAAGACAGTTAAAGTGACTTCCTAAAATCACCTACAAAGCAGTGACATTGCCCTCTGGAGAACGAGTGCCGTGAGGAGTAATGTCCCCCTGGCCATGTCTGCAGCCCTTTACTCTCACTGACCCAAATGCTTCCCAGCCTGTCAGTTTCATTGATGAAGATCCTCCCATTGTTCATTCCTCTCAGTCACCCTGACACGTTCCATACAGATTGGGAAATAGGCCCCTTTTCCAGTTAAAGCAAGAATCCTTGGTTAATAAACAACAATGAGTTATTTGAATATTTTAATCAGCTAACCCATGCATGGGGGCTCCCACTCCAATTCTCCCGTGTGAAAACCAGAAGAGGGCAGGATGATGTGGGACTCCTGACAAAACACCACTTTCAGACCATTTCATTCACCGCACACCCAAACATGCCTCCCTTTGCCTGGGAAATGTCCCCCATGGTGTCGTGCCCAAGTGATATGTGACTATCAGGTCTAGGCGATCTCACTCTGCTTGTGCTCACAGAGACCTTGGCTCCAAAGTTGTCAGTCGGTTTTACAATGACGTCAAGGTTATGGTGTGAACATATCCTTGGTAGGAATTCACACTACTTTTCAGTAAATACGGTACTTCCTAGAATTGAGCATGTCACAATGTCTATTTCCAGTTTTGTGGCTTTCTTTTGAAATCCAGTTGTCATACACAAGAAGTTTGATGGTCAGTTAATACCGAGTCCGGTAACAAACCTATAGCAAGTTACTAGATTCATCATTTACAGGCTCATAAGGCAAATAGTTCTGCTTTGATAATTTGCTCAGCTCAGTTATGAGTAACAATGTCCTGTTAACTCTGAGCGGCAGGTACTACCTCAATACCTTTGCCCCAGATGCATAAGAATATATAAAACTTATGTTCAAAAAATACTTCATACAAATTTAAAAGATCAGTTTAAAAGCCCCAGAGAAGGAACCGATGTTTTTAAAATTTAGTTTGAATCTTTTTAGAACCAATTTAGATTAAGTAAGAGGTTCATTGACAAGGATTGATTCTTCTTCCAGTTTCGTCTTAGACAGAAGGACTGAATTTTCCTGGCCCTGGAGCGGGAGGGAACAGGGGTCAGCAAAGTAGTGGGGAGCACGTTGGAGAGGTTTCCCAATGCAATCCTGCCATGGGAGGAGATTGCCAGGGACAGGCCGGCTGGTGGATCGGCTGTTCTGTTTAATAGAGACAGGCTGTCAACTGATGCCATTAAGACCCCAATTTGGTGTGACTTTTCGGTGCTCGCCAGCATTTTGCCAGCAGTGGTTATGGTCCCCTGCACATGCAGAAGCCACCAGCACAGTGGAGGCGGCCTCCCTGTAGTAGTCGAGGGAGCCACCAAAGAGGGGTCTGCCGACAGCGGAATCTGCACCCACAGCCCAAATACTACCACTGGAGGGCTTTCCCCTCTGACTGGAGGGGCCTGCTTGCTCAGGCCCTCTAAAACATTTAATTTTTGTGTGTCTCCGAGTGTGCCTCTGTGGTGAGGCACCCTTGCAGTCACCCACCTGCCTCAGCAGTGCCCACATCGCCCGGTGTGGCTGACGGGGCAACAGTCCTCTGATTGGACTGATCGCTTCGAGAGCCTGCCACCTGTCCTTCATTGGACAGCAAGCTCAGAGGGAGCCAATTAGAAGGAGACCTCTGGGAATATCTTGATGCCGGTCTTGCTTGAGGCAAGTGGAGGCTTGGGAACTCCGCTGTTGGGGTTCTGAGGTCTTGTGGAGCAGTGGGCAGTGACCCTGCCTCTAAGCCAGAAGCTGGGGTTTCATGTCCCACTCCAGCACTTGATGGTCACGGAAGGTGTGTTCATAATGTGACCGAAGAGTTTAATTATCAACCAGGATATCCTTCGAATGTTCCTCTGACAGGCGGTAAGAGTGGGAGAGTCTCCTAGTCAGCCATGCTTAATGTGGAGTGGTTCCCCTCAAGCTATATCCTCTGGCTTCAGGCTAGTGACCTGTTCCAGGAAAAATAAGTTATGGGAACAGGCGTAAGCTTGTGCTTTGCCTGCCTCATGCATCTCTGGATATGGGAAGAGGGTGTGAGAGGTGCAGTCCTATTTATCTGACTGTGCAGGTGATGGGTGGAGACAGAGGATTCTCTCATGCCTGCCACACATCCACGGGCCCTTTTTGGTCAAATGGTTGAAATACCAACTTTCATACATGGCCTCCATTGTCATTGTCACCCAGCAACACTGGAATTTCATTCCAGATGGGTGTCGAAATGGTGTGCAGGGTAGACACACCCCTAAATTGATATTCAAATGAAGTCCTGGTTGAGGTGGTCATTCCTTCTGGCCATTTGTGGTAAAGTGGAGTGCCATGTACCTTTAAGAGAATGCAAGTGGACCAACCATGTGACAGTACTGACCAATCACTGTACAGCCTGGGCTACTGGTTAACTGTAAGCCTGGAGCTGGAGGTGGTTGTGGGAGCACGCAAGGATTTAGTGCTCTGCCTTCTATTGCAGTAAACAATCAGAGTTTGTTCTTATGCCGGTCTCTCTCCCTCTGTTATTGATAATGAGCATCAACTAACCGGTGTATATGAAGGCGTGCAATTCGAGTTCACTCGACTGGCGAACTCGTAGACTCAAGACAGAAAACCATTGTTCCAGCCAATCGGAATCTGCCTAGCAGCACAAAATGGTGGACGGCCCATTTCCCTGCCCCTTCCTGGCTGGACATCAGGGTAGTTGGACTCATGCTGCAATACAGTGCATGCTTCAAGTTTGTAATTGAGAGCAGCTACCCACCAACAGGGGAAAGATTAGGGAATTATTGCAAATAGATAAAAACCAGTTCACACCGGGCGTAAGGGGGAACCAAGGAGTCTGTGCCTTTACTCTGTGGGCCAGGATTTTTTCAGTCCTGACTGCAGTGATGCCCACCTGTAGCCTTGGGAATAAACCTGGATTAAGGAAAAGACTGGCTTCAGATTCATCCTTTCCTCACCGTGTGAACAATAACTTTAACAGGGGCCATTGGACAATTAGGGCCAGTAGCACTCGGAGACCTCGGCCCCAGGCATTCTGGAGGTGGCCTTTCAGAATGTCACCTGGTTAACTTGGGTTAAGTCTGAAATTAAAAAAAAAACGTCGCTTCAACAGAAATCTGAAGGAAGTGCAGCTGCTGCTTAGAAAGTGGGTCAGCGATGTGAGGAGGTGATATGGCGAGGGCACACACTTTGCTTAATGGACAGTTTCAGACCACTGGTTTAACTACAAGGCAGTCAGACCAATGCCAAGATTCTGTTGCACTGAATTCCAAATTCACCCAATCTTATTTCCCATCAATTTTGAGCTTGCTGTGGTGGAGAATGTTGATCTGTCAGGCGTCAGTGTCAAGTTCTCCCAGCTAAGAAGATGACTGCTTCACACTGATGTTCGTGTTCAAGTGCAAATGCACCCAAAGAAGGGTGTGTGTGTGTGCACGTGCATGCACTTGTGTGTGCATTTGTGTGTGCACATGTGTGTGTGTGTGCATGTGTGTATGTGTGTGAGTGCATGTGTGTGCACATGTGTATGTGTGTGAGTGTGTGTGTGTGCATGCGTGTGCAGGTGTGTGTGTGTACGCATGTGTGTGCGTGTGTGTTTGTGTGCGTGTGTACGTGTGTGTCTGTGCGTGTGTGTGTGCAACTGTGCATGAGTGTGTGTGCACATGTGTGTGCATGAGTGTGTGTGTGCGTGTGTACGCGTGTGCGTGTGTGTGTGCATGTGTACGCATGTGTGTGCGTGTGTACACGTGTGTGTGCATGTGTGCGTGTGTGTGTATGTGTGCATGAGTGTGTGTGCACATGTGTGTGCATGTGTGTGTGTGCATCTGTGCGCGAGTGTGTGTGCGCATGTGCGTGTGTGTGTGCATGTGCGTGTGTACATGTGTGCATGTGTGTATGTCTGTTCGTGTGTGCACGCGCATGTGTGTGCACATGCTCATGTGTGCGCACGCATGTGTGTATGTGTGTGTGTGTGCGAGTGTGTAAGTTCAATCTTAGACCTTCTACCAGCATCAGTTAGTAATGCAAACCTAGTGTCAATTTGGCGATTGTACATTGCCATGACAGGTTAAGTTTGGGACTTACATGTATCACACCCATGGTTTCCCAATATTTGCAGAGGATAAGGGCTGCAATCGCCTGCTTGTTTGTCAAGAGATTTGACAACTGATGTGACTGTGAGGAGAATGTGCAATGTTACTAAATTCAAGCAAATACTTGAGATATTTGCATAAGGAAATAATTTCATGCAAACCTGCCTTCTGAGAGGTGGGTTATCTAAGGTATGTCCTCTGGAAAAACAAAGTCAAGAACGTATCCAATTGTACAAATCAGATGGTACTATGTACAGATTGCAGTGTGAGCCCACCACACCTCACCTCCCACCACCCCCCCCACCCCAGGCTTCAGGAGAGGGAGTCATTGATGGCAACTTAGAAAATATTAATACCAAACTGAAAAGCTGCAACTAAGGTGGCCCTCGACGTAATCCTATCAGAAATAGACAAGGGTCCAGAAACTGCATTTGGAAATGTACACAGGGGCTGGATTCAAAGATGGTAATACCACTGAATGTCAAGATGAGGTGGTTAAATTCTCCCTTGTAGGAGATGGTCATTGCCTGGCACTTGTGTGGTGTAAATGTTACTTGCCACTTATCAGCCCAAGCCTGATGTTGTTCACGTTTTGCTGCATGTGGACATGGAATGCTTCAGCATCTGTTACCAACTTCACATAACTCACATCACACACACACACACACACACACTCACATGTACACAGACACTCAATCACACACACACGCACACCTACACACTCACATGTACACAGACACTCAATCACACACACACGCACACCTACACACTCACATGTACACAGACACTCAATCACACACACACACACACACACACACTCACATGTACACAGACACTCAATCACACACACACGCACACCTACACACTCACATGTACACAGACACTCAATCACACACACACACACACACACACACTCACATGTACACAGACACTCAATCACACACACACGCACACCTACACACTCACATGTACACAGGCACTCAATCACACACACACACACACGCACACACTCACATGTACACAGACACTCAATCACACACACACGCACACCTACACACTCACATGTACACAGACACTCAATCACACACACACGCACACCTACACACTCACATGTACACAGACACTCAATCACACACACACACACACGCACACACTCACATTTACACAGACACTCAATCACACACACACGCACACCTACACACTCACACAGACACTCAATCACACACACACGCACACGCACACACTCACATGTACACAGACACTCAATCACACACACACACACACACTCACACAGACACTCAATCACACACACATGCACACACACACTCACATGTACACAGACACTCAATCACACACACACACACACACACACACTCACATGCACACAGACACTCAATCACACACACACGCACACACACACTCACATGTACACAGACACTCAATCACACACACACACACACACTCACATGTACACAGACACTCAATCACACACACACACACACACACTCACATGTACACAGACACTCAATCACACACACACACACACACACACTCACATGTACACAGACACTCAATCACACACACACGCACACGCACACACTCACATGTACACAGACACTCAATCACACACACACGCACACGCACACACTCACATGTACACAGACACTCAATCACACACACACGCACACCTACACACTCACATGTACACAGACACTCAATCACACACACACACACACACTCACATGTACACAGACACTCAATCACACACGCACACACACACACACTCACATGTTCACAGACACTCAATCACACACACACACACACACACACTCACATGTACACAGACACTCAATCACACACACACGCACACGCACACACTCACATGTACACAGACACTCAATCACACACACACGCACACACTCACATGTACACAGACACTCAATCACACACACACACACACACACACGCACATGTACACAGACACTCAATCACACACACACGCACACCTACACACTCACATGTACACAGACACTCAATCACACACACACACACACACGCACATGTACACAGACACTCAATCACACACACACGCACACGCACACACTCACATGTACACAGACACTCAATCACACACACACGCACACCTACACACTCACATGTACACAGACACTCAATCACACACACGCACACACCTACACACTCACATGTACACAGACGCTCAATCACACACACACACACTCACATGTACACAGTCACTCAATCACACACACACACACACACACACTCACATGTACACAGACACTCAATCACACACACACACACACACACACTCACATGTACACAGACACTCAATCACACACACACACACACACACACACACTCACATGTACACAGACACTCAATCACACACACACACACACACTCACATGTACACAGACACTCAATCACACACACACGCACACCTACACACTCACATGTACACAGACACTCAATCACACACACACGCACACCTACACACTCACACAGACACTCAATCACACACACACACACACACACACTCACATGTACACAGACACTCAATCACACACACACACACACACACTCACATGTACACAGACACTCAATCACACACACACACACACACTCACATGTACACAGACACTCAATCACACACACACACACACACACACACTCACATGTACACAGACACTCAATCACACACACACACACACACTCACATGTACACAGACACTCAATCACACACACACACACACACTCACATGTACACAGACACTCAATCACACACACACGCACACCTACACACTCACATGTACACAGACACTCAATCACACACACACGCACACCTACACACACAGACACTCAATCACACACACACACACACGCACACACTCACATGTACACAGACACTCAATCACACACACACGCACACCTACACACTCACACAGACACTCAATCACACACACACGCACACACACACACTCACATGTACACAGACACTCAATCACACACACACACACACACACACACTCACATGTACACAGACACTCAATCACACACACACGCACACCTACACACTCACACAGACACTCAATCACACACACACGCACACCTACACACTCACACAGACACTCAATCACACACACACGCACACGCACACACTCACATGTACACAGACACTCAATCACACACACACACACACTCACACAGACACTCAATCACACACACACGCACACACACACTCACATGTACACAGACACTCAATCACACACACACACACACACACACACACTCACATGCACACAGACACTCAATCACACACACACACACACACACACACACACTCACATGCACACAGACACTCAATCACACACACACACACACACACACTCACACAGTCACTCAATCACACACACACACACACACAGTCACTCAATCACACACACACGCACACCTACACACTCACACACACACACACACGCACACCTACACACTCACACACACACACACACACACACACACAGTCACTCAATCACACACACACACACACGCACACCTACACACTCACACACACGCACACCTACACACTCACACACACACACACACACACACTCACACAGTCACTCAATCACACACACACAACCTACACATGTACACAGACACTCAATCACACACACACACACACCTACACATGTACACAGACACTCAATCACACACACACACACACACACACTCACATGTACACAGACACTCAATCACACACACACGCACACCTACACACACAGACACTCAATCACACACACACACACACGCACACACTCACATGTACACAGACACTCAATCACACACACACGCACACCTACACACTCACACAGACACTCAATCACACACACACGCACACACACACACTCACATGTACACAGACACTCAATCACACACACACACACACACACACACACTCACATGTACACAGACACTCAATCACACACACACGCACACCTACACACTCACACAGACACTCAATCACACACACACGCACACCTACACACTCACACAGACACTCAATCACACACACACGCACACGCACACACTCACATGTACACAGACACTCAATCACACACACACACACACTCACACAGACACTCAATCACACACACACGCACACACACACTCACATGTACACAGACACTCAATCACACACACACACACACACACACACACACTCACATGCACACAGACACTCAATCACACACACACACACACACACACACACTCACATGCACACAGACACTCAATCACACACACACACACACACACTCACACAGTCACTCAATCACACACACACACACACACAGTCACTCAATCACACACACACGCACACCTACACACTCACACACACACACACACGCACACCTACACACTCACACACACACACACACACACACACACAGTCACTCAATCACACACACACACACACACGCACACCTACACACTCACACACACGCACACCTACACACTCACACACACACACACACACACACTCACACAGTCACTCAATCACACACACACAACCTACACATGTACACAGACACTCAATCACACACACACACACACACCTACACATGTACACAGACACTCAATCACACACACACACACACACACACTCACATGTACACAGACACTCAATCACACACACACGCACACCTACACACTCACATGTACACAGACACTCAATCACACACACACACACTCACACAGTCACTCAATCACACACACACACACACACACACACACTCACACAGTCACTCAATCACACACACACACACACACACTCACACAGTCACTCAATCACACACACACACACACACACACTCACACAGTCACTCAATCACACACACACACACACACACTCACACAGTCAGCTATTCCACAACGCTAGCTACATTTGACAAACATCTCACAAGTTCTTTTTTAGCACACATCCATCTTTGTTTCAGGAGAAGGTGCAAACCAGTCCACATCTGGCAAGGCACAGGGAACAAGCCATGGCCATTGGTGATGCTGGAGGAGACACTTAGTAAGGCTTCTTTATGTCCCATTCTCTTTGCCTCTTCTGATTTCCCCTCTCACCTCACCCTCTGCGTGACAAGCTTCCAATGCTTTCAACATCCATTTTGGTCTTTCTGCTGACCATCAAACCACAGCCTAAGTTTAACGTGTCAGCTGAGGCTCAGCGGGTAGCTGTAGACCTGAAGGTTATGGGCTCAAGCTCCACTCTATTGAACTGCTGAGCACAAAAATGTAGGCCGATACATCCTGTGCTGTACTGTCAATAGTACTATCTTTTGGATGAGGTATCTTCCTTACGGGTGCATATTAAAGATTCCGTGAAACCATTTTGAGGAAGAACAGAGAAATTATCCCCAACATCCTGTTAATCATTCGATGGTGAAGTGAAAGGTTTTCAGCTGAGTTCCGGTAAAAAAAACCCTCTTACAGTTCTGTGGCGCCCTTCATGACCTCAGGATGTCCCAAAGCGCTTTACAGCCAATTAAATACTTTTGAAATGCAATCACTATTGCAAAGTAGGAAGCATGGCAGGCAATTTGTGCACTACAAGCTCCCCCAAAACAACAATGTAATAATGATAATCTGCTTTTTTTTTAGTGATACTCAGCAGGTCAGGCAGCAATGGTGGAGAGAAACAGAGTATTTCGGGTCCAGATGACCTTCCATTTGAACTAGCGCGAGTTCCCAAGAGCAACCCTGACTTAGGCAGTCGCAAACCTGCCTCTGAGCCAGAATGTTCTGGATTTGAGTCCCACTCTAGGACTTGTTGGCCACGTAGAGGATGCAGCCAATGGTGCAGGTGAGTCAGTGTGTACTGGTCCTGGTCCCATCTCCCTGGATGAAAAGGGTTGTGGGGGTGGGGGGGGGCGTTGGTGGCAGAAAGGGCAGCTGGCTGGAAAATACCCTGCCAGGTCCAGAAATGATGGTTCATATGAAGGGCATTGGGGCAACCTCCTGTAACATGGACAGAGCAACCAAGGTATTGGTGAGAACAGCCCTGCTCTCCTTCAAAATAGAGGCCATGAGATCCTGAGAGGGTTAAATATTCTGAATGGTGATACCTGACAGTACAGCACTTCCTCAGTACTGCTGGGAGTGTCAGCCTAGATTTTCTGTCACATCACGTCCCTGGAGGGTGACCTGAACCCTCAACTTTCTTCGAGGCAAGAGTGTTACCACTGAGCTACAGCTGACACATGTTAGGAGAAATGTTCCCTGAAGGACCTCTGTGAATAGATTCTTCTGTAGACCCCCTTTTCCCCTGTCTTCTGGTAGTTTCTCTTGCTTTATGGAGTCTTCCTTGCTGCTCCCAGTTGTGCCCTATTCCAAAAGGGTGCCCTACCAGCCAAAGTTTCTTGGTGCCAGACCATTTGCTAAGCAATAAGCAGAAGTGCAAAAGTTGCACAACCTGACCCAACAACTGTGCTAAACTTAAATAAAGCCAAATACAATGGAACGAGGGCAGAGTTGGCTGGAGTGGACTGGGAAAGCAGTTTAGCAGAAAAGACGGTTGATGAACAATGGCAGACGTTTAAGAAAATAGTTCATGACTCACAACAAAGATAGATCCCAGTGAGCAGGAAGGATTCAAGGAAGGGGATAAACCAGCTATAGTTAACCAAAGAAGTTAAGGATAGTATCAAATTGAAAGAAAAAACATACAACGTGGCAAAGATTAGAGCTTCTTTAAATACATAAAAAGGAAGAGAGAGGCCAAAGTGAATATAGGCTCCTTAGAGAATGAGGCTGGAGAAATAATAATGGGGAACCAGGAAATGGCAGAGGAGTTGAAAAAAACACTTTGCATCAGTCTTCATCGTAGAAGACACTAATAACATTTCAAAAATACTAAATAATCAAGGGGCAAAAGGGGGGAGGAAATAAATGCAATAACTATCACTAGACAAAAAGTACTAGGGAAACTAATGGAGCTAAAGGCCGATAAGTCACCTGGACCTGATGGGTTGCATCCTAGGATATTAAAGGAAATAGCTACAGAGATAGTGGATGCACTGTTAGTAATCTTCCAAGAATCCTTAGATTTAAAGTCCCAGAGGATTGGAAAACTGCCAATGTAACACCCTTATTCAAAAAGGGAGGGAGACAAAAAACAGGTAACTATAGGCCAGTTAGCTTAACATCTGTCATTGGGAAAATGTTGAGCCTATTATAAAGGATGCAATAGCAGAGCATTTAGAAATGCATAATATAATCAAGCAGAGTCAGCATGGCTTCATGAAGGGGGAATCATGCCTGACAAATTTATTAGAATTCTTTCAAGAGGTAACAAGCAGGATAGAAAAAAGGGAACCAGAAGATGAAATATATTTGGATTTCCAAAAGGCTTTTGATAAGGTATTGCACACAAGGCTACTTAATAAGGTAGTATATTGGTATGGGTAGAGGATTGGCTAACTAATAGAAGACAGAGAGTTGGGATAAGGGGGGAATTTTCAGGATGGCAGCCTGTAACTAGCGGAGCACCGCAGGGATCAGTGCTGACTTGGATAAGGGAAATGAATGTACTATCACCAAGTTTGCGGATGACACAAAAATAGATGGGAAGGCAGGCGGTGAGGATGACACAAAGTGTCTACAGAGGGGTATAGACAGGTTAAGTGAGTGGGCAAAAGCTTGGCAGATGGAATATAATGTTGGAAAATGTGAAGTTATGCACTTTGGCAGGAAGAATAGAGGAACTGAATACTATTTAAATGGAGAAAGACTGCAGAAAGCTGCAGCACAGAGGGATTTGGGGGTCCTCGTGCATGAATCCCAAAAAGCCAGCATACAAGTTCAGCAGGTAATAGGTAAGGCAAATGGAATGTTTACCTTTATTTCAAAGGGAATGGAGTATAAAAATAGGGAAGTTTTGCTAAAACTATAAAAGGGCACTAGTTAGATCACACCTAAAAAACTGTGAACAGTTTTGGTCCCCTTATCTAAGGAAAGATATACTGGCATTGGAGGCAGTCCAGAGAAGGTTCACTAGGTTGATACTGGGTATGGAGGGATTTTCTTACGAGGAGAGGTTGAGTCGGTTGGGCCTGTACTCATTGGAGTTTAGAAGACTGAGAAGCGACCTTATTGAAACATATAAGATTCTTAGGGGGCTTGACAGGGTAGGTGCTGAGAGGCTGTTTCCCCTTGTGGAAAAGTCTAGGACCAGAGGGCATAATCTCAGAGTAAGGGGGTGTCCATTTAAAACAGAGATGAGGAGGAATTTCTTCTCTCAGAGGGTAGTGAATCTGTGGAATTCTTTACTGCAGAGGGCTGTAGCGGCTGGTTTGTTAAGTATATTCAAGGCTGAGATAGACAGATTTTTAATCAGTAAGGGAATCAAAGGTAATGGGGAAAAGGCAGGAAAGTGGAGTTGAGGATTATCAGATCAGCCATGATTTCATTGAATGGTGGAGCAGACTCAATGGGCTGAATGGCCTTCTTCTGCTCCTACGTCTTATGGTCTTATGGAACCGATGTGAACAAATGAACTTTGAAGAGTGTTCAGAACTCAACCAAAAACAGACAGAACTCAAATATTAGTCAAAAGCAGTGAAGCAGCAATTAGCTTGCAAGTACTGCGCGATCCCTTTAAACTGGTGAGGAGGAAACTTCCTGCCAGTTTAGTGTCATGCATCACTCAGTGAAGTCAGCATGTGGCAACTGAAGCACTTGGACAGTCCAAGACTGGACATGTTTCACCATTTAATAAAAAATATGAAATGTTTCTTGTGTGCGATTCTAAAGGGGGCACTGCCTCTTCTATAAATATGCTGGTGGCAAACTTCCTATCCAGTTGGGAGTGTGCATAGTGAGCTCCCCATTCATCATTTAAATGCCTTAGAAGGCTTTCCAGGCCAAGCAGCTTTACGGACCATGGAATGATTTATGTACATTCCCTGTTAAGCTTCAGTTATAACCTCTGTTGTCCTGTTGTAGAAAACAACATTGGAATCATAGCAAGTTACAGCGCAAGAGGAGGTCATTTGGCCCATCTTGCCCGTTCTGGCTCTTTGGAGGAGCTATCATGCTTAGACTTACCACCCTGATTTCTGTGAGTTCCTCGTTACCGTATTTAAAACCTTTTTTGGAATCAGCTTCAACCACCTTTTCAGGGAGAAAGTCCCAGATCCCAACAAAATCATTTTTCTTCATCACCCGCCCCCCTCCACCTCTTTTTCAAATGAATTTGAATTCATGACCCCTGGTTAACAAACTCACCAAAAGGAATAGTTTCTACTCTATCAAAGTCCCATCTTCATCTTAAGAACTTAGTCCCCTCTTAACCATCTCTGTCCCGGAGAACAGTCCTAAACTTTCCAACCTCTCCTCAGAGGTGAAGCCCCTTATCCCTGGAAACACCCTGGTAAACCTCCTCTAAGCCTTTACATATTTCCTGAAGAATGGTGCCCAGGATTGTCCACAATACCTCAACTGAGGCTGATCAGTGGTGTCTAAATTTCCAGCTCTTTGCTTTTATATTCCATGCCTCCACTTATAAACTCAAGTCACACATGCCCTTTTTTTAACTGCCTTATCAACTTGCCCTGCCACTTTTGACAATTTCTGTATATGGACACCAAAAAGGTCGAAAAGGTCACTCATTCGCTGTGGGGTAGCTCCACTCTGGCGGGGGGCTTCGTCAGGATAGGGTGGAGTGTTGGGGCGAGGAAGATTGAAAAGAGCGATTGTGCGATGACACAGCCTGCCCGACCCCGGCTCACACTCATATTGGGTCTCTGGTAGATTTGTTGATAAGGATCGTGACTTGTGTGTCATCCTACAGCAGGCAGAGGATGGCGACGAATTTCTGTCAAATTTGGGGAGGACGCTCCACAGTCCCTCCCAGTTGATAGAGTCAAAGGTCTTTTTGTGTGGTCACAGAAGGCCATGAACAGAGGTTGCTGTTGCTCTCGGCATTTTTGTTGGGCTTAATTGTCTTGATGTGAAGATCATATCCACTGTGTCTCTCGATGGACGGAATCCGCAATGCGACTCTAGGAGCTAGGAGCTTCTCAGCCACGGGGATAAGGCGATTGAGAGGGTCTCTCGCAATGCCCTTCCCTGTGGTGGACAGCAGAGATACCCCGCTATAGTTACCGCAGTCAGTCTTGTCTCTGTTTTGAAGATGGTCACGATTACGGCATCTTGGAGATCCCCTGTCATGCTCTCTTCCTTCCAGGTGAGGGAGATGAAGTCGTGTATTAGTGCCAAGAGTACTTTCTGCCGTATTTTAGCATTTCGGCGGGGATTCCATCTGCGCCAGCGGCCTTGTTGGTTCTTAGCTGTCCAATGGCCTCATGTCGGGCTGGGATTAAACTGAGGTGGCGGTGGGCAGTGTGCTGTGGGATGTGGTGGAGGGCACTCACGTCGAGGACTGAGTCCCTGAGTTTTACACTGTGATTAATGACCAGGTAATGGCAATTATAATTCATTTTCAAGCCATTTAATAATCAATATTGGTTTCAGCAATAAGTGATGGATCATTATGATGGTAGGTGCAGTGTTATACATACCTCCATCAAGTTGTTATTCAGTGAAACTGAACTATTGAATAACCTCACGTAGAGTCTGTAGTTAATCTGAGTCAAACTATATTATCTCCCAGTTTTATGTGTAGAACATTGAGTATGTCCCTGATTTTACTTACAGGTAAAACTGCCAGTGGAATTGATATACTGGAGGGAGTCTGGATGAAGGCACACAGCCAAAGATTAAATTCACTATTCGTAAAGTCTTTGGCTGTCGGCATCTGGAGATCTGATGACCTGAGGGGAAGGTCAGTTTGTGGGAGACTCTGCCAACAATTTATCAACATTGGAGGTGTTGTGAAGCCATCATTTCTGCCACAGAATTTAGATGCTATCAAAGATACCATATAAAAGCTGTATTTCCCTCTTGGTGCGGTGTGATGTCCCCTTAGTGACCTCCAGTAATGAGGAAGGGTTAATTGGTTTTCTGAATATGACATCCTTAGGTTCCAAGAAATACCCAAAAGACCTCAGTTTGCCACACGAGGATGAGCTGCTAAGGATTAAGCAACAGGTTAACAAATGGCCTTGTTTAGGCTGTTTTAATTGCACACAGCAATCTCTCTCATGGGGATGAATTGATGGGCTTTAAGGCTGCGTATTTACAGACAACACCAGCAGAATCAGTTTGGAGGCCTCTTGCCATCTGTTTTGGAAATCTCTAACTTTTAATTTCAAGCTTAAAGTCCTTTGCTTATTTTGGGCGGAATCATCCCAGGTTTGCCCTAAGTGCGGTAGCGGGCAGGTAAAATTTACCCGCCGGCCGCAATGGCAGGTTTTCACGCCATATTGTTCCAAACCCGCCACATTATTCATGCATTCCGGGAAACACGCCGTTTCCTTGGGGGAGGGGGCAGGGCCTCATTTGCCTGCCCGCCATCACCTCACCGCTTCATCACGCCAGGCACCATATTTATAGTCCAGCCGCATGCACATATCTCAGTGATTCCAGCCCACGACTACTGCAGGGAAGATGTCCACGAGAAGCAAAAAGACTGCAACCCCCAGTTTTAGTGACACGTCCGTTTAGACACGGCTTTTTGGACGCCGTGGAGGCCCACCGCGATGTCCTCTACCCCCACCTCTGACCGCAGGGTGGGCAGCGGCATCACCAATCCAGCATGGCAGGCGGTGGCAGAGTTGGTCAGTGTCAATGCTGCACACAAGAGATTGGCCATCCAATGCAGAGAGAGGATGAAAGTTCTTATCTGTGCCACCAGGGTAAGGCAGCCATCTCATCACTCTAAACTCTCACACTCAAGCCCATCACACATTCACTGGCATCTCACTCACTGCCAGCTCAAGGGACATCACCACCCATTCTCACACACATCTCCATCTGGCCTCATCTCCTCTGGAGACTCCTCAGCCCTCACCATCTTGAGGCCACTTGCACAGATCAGAATGTGCCCCCACACACACCCTGGGATACCCTCCCTTCCCCAGAGCAGCTCTCGTACTACAGCCCCTTCCCTTGCCTAAGGCCACTTCTCCCCCTTCCCCAAGCAAGCCCTAGCCCTGCAGCCATTGAAGAGCCACCTACATGTGGCTGATCTGGTAGGTAGAGACCTGCCTGTGAGCCCCTGTAAAAGTGATGTGGTGCTGCCTGTGAAGCCTGGCGCTGATGACCGCGAGTGCTGCCCGAAGCAAGGTAGGCAAACAAACCTCGCAGTCCCGAGTGAAATGCAGCTCGCCAGGTGCACGTTGTTTATGTGCTGTTGTGAAACATGTCAGCGGATGGACGATCCACTGGGGTCGGGGGGGGGGGTTGAGTCCAGCAGGCTGGCATTACAATGACATGCCGATGTGTTACAATGACATCTGAAGGCTGGAAACGCGGCCCACAATCGGCAGGCGGAGTGGACAATCGCAAAGTGGTTTCTTGACGTTGCGAAACCGGTTTTTGGGCTTCTCACCATATTGCTCGCTCACACCACTGAACATGCCCGACACCAGCGGGCACAGAAAATCCCAGCCTTTGTTTCAACCACCATCTGCAGGCCCAGGGCTGGGCAAAGAGGGGTATCTGAAGAAATAGAGCTTGGCAAAATGAAAAGTACATAAGCGAGAAAATTCAGGATCTTAATCAAAGACTAAAGTACAACAAACCATCAAACGTGTCAATGTAAGTAACGCTTAAGTTCTGCATTTCGATCTACCACAGCAATCTAACTTTTCATTACTGCACTTTAACTGTGTTTAACTGATTTTGGTTCTGCATTTAACTGTTGAACTGTTTATTCCTTTCATTGCAGGAGTGTTAGCACCTCAGAGAAATTGGGGGAGCTGAAATCTGGAGAACCTTATTCCACCTCAGCAATGTGAACAGTGCTCAGGTTTTGTTTAGGACGCCTGTAATTTCACCATCTCAGTGTTCAAGATCTGTATTATGATAGCTGTAACTTAACATTTTTGCACCTCAACTGTGGTTTTTCTTTTGGTTTCTGCGCTTTTTATTGGCTTTTGCTTCATGTGTTTTGTGTTTTTACGTGCCACAATAAATTTTGAAATGTGCCGTACAGTCTGTGTTATGCTCCACTGCCCCAAAGCCAGACACAGATATTGTTTTTCATTTATTAGTGGTATTTATGTGAATGGAGTGTGTTGTGACCCCAGCTGATGTTACTACCAGACAAGCCTGATCCCTGGGTGGAACCCAGCTTGATAAACCCTAACTTTTATTTTTTATTTAGATACGTGAGGAGTGGCTACTGAACAGAGTCACAGGAGTCAGCTGATGAACTTTTAACAAATGAGTAAAACATTTATTAAACAAGAAACGATGAACGATATTACAACATTCCTTCATCCTCAACTGTACCTTTACAGATGTATACAAATTCATAAGTTACAAAAGCTATCTTATAACCTCATGCTCACAGTAAGTAGACAGCCCATGTAAACCAATAGGTGACCTGTGGTCAGATATACAACACTCTGAAACAAAGTGACAGATGTCACCCCAAACAGATGCTATGGATCTCCCCTCAACTCCCCCCGCAATGCTTGTCATACCGTGAGCCAACTGCCCTCACTGAACTCTGTCTTTCACACGGGGTTTCCAACCTCCTCTTTCAAAGAACTCGTTTTGGAATCTTCTCCCAAACGATGCTTTCTCTCAGATGCCTTCCACAAGGGTCCATCTCCAGGGTTTTGAACTCTCATTCCGATGTCCCTCTCCCTTGGATCACCACGTACATTCAAGCTTCCTTCTGTGCACTTTCTCTCTCAAAGGTGCAAACATGCCAGTTGAACACCACTGCTTCACATGCCCATTGTAAAGAGTTACAGACCTTCATCTGTCTCCTTGGATCTTCTAGCTTCTCGCAAACCTATATTGCTTTAAATCTGCATCCTGCAGCTTTCTTCCCTTTAAGTCTGCTCTTCACTCTTAACTTCACTTAACAGGACCTTTTCCCCGATTTCTGGCTGTTTCCTTTGTCTAGAAGGTCTTCTCTGACCCCTCTTCTGTTATTTGGGGAAACCTGCTTCCTGCAGCATCCTCCTGTCCAGCTTCTCCTGACAGCTGGTTTCAACTTTAGTTTGGGACTTGCTATCTGTCCCTCTCCTCTTCTGCTTCTTCTGGCAACTCTTTTCAACTTTACAGCACATTGACCAACTGAACTCAAACTGCTTTTGGTTTGTGTGTGTGTGTGTGTGTGTGTGTGTGTACCTGTGTGTGTGTGTGTGTGTGTACCTGTGTGTGTGTGTGTGTGTGTGTGTGTGTGCCTGTGTGTGTGTGTGTGTGTGCCTGTGTGTGTGTGTCTATGGCCTCTCTCTCTGGACCCCTGTTGTTAGGCAACAGCACAGTTTTTTTCTACCTTGTTTGTTTTAACTCCCCTTCAAGAGTCATAAAATCTCATTAAAATGCAGGCATCTTTTATAGCGAAACAAAAACTCAGGTTTCATCCTTTTAACCCACCAATACAGAAATACAAACTAAACTTAAACTTAAAGATATATCTAATTCCTAACAAGTGCGCATAGAACTTACTTAAACTATCTCTCGTTCCTAACAAGTGGGTGAATTAATTTTCTAGGTTCTCCATTTTGAAAGTTTCGGAAGCAGGGTGACCATTTGTCCTATATTTTAAGGGATTGTCCTTTGACAGTTTGTCCCATAAGGAGTGCCTTTTGTCCCGTATTTCCTGGGACAGCCTGTAGCAGACTGATTCTGGGAGTCCACAGGGTGAGTTTGAGTGTTTCGAGTGAGTGAGTCAGTCTGACAACGTGATTCATAAAGACAAGTAGTAAGTTTTAGTTGATTTTGACCCCCGGCTCTGCTATGCAGGCCTGGATTTTCATCATCGAGGAAGCAGATAGCAGGAGTTGGGAAAATTTCCGGCTCGGCCCACCTGCCTCGGGAGAAAGTGCCTGCAAAGGCGGGATCTTCAATGCTGGGGCGGGAGGGGGGGATGGGTGCGAGCTGGAATTAGACCAGCCGACCTGGGAAAGAGGTCAAAGGCGGCCACAGGGGCTGCCGGGTGAGAAGTTGGGCTGTTTAAAAGGCCCACCTTGGTAGGGTGGGACTCTGTGCCAGTTAAAATAAAAGCACAAAGGCCCGCCAGTCCTCACACCTCACACTCCCTCATCCCCCACGCACTCCCCACGCCCTGTCTCTATCCCTTCATGACCCCACCCACTCCCTCATCCCCCATGCACTCCCCACGCCCTGTCTCTATCACTTCATGACCCCACCCACTCCCTCCTGCCCCATGCCGCATTATGCCCCTCCATCAACTCCCATGGCACCACATGCCCCCCAATTCCACCCTATGCCCCTCCATCCACCCAGGCCCCTCATGCCACTTATGTCAAGCCATGGCACTACATCCATACTCCATCATGCACCCTATGCCAAGTTATGGCACTTACATGCCCATTTACCCCCTCATAAACTATATAGAACCAATGAACCCAACAGTGACACACACACGTGTAAAGAAAAGCTTTTGAAAATAGTCATTCATTTATTCATTACTTTCCAGTTTTTTGAAAAAAGAATTCTTCACTACAGCTCAGTAAAAGTGTCCATTATCCAAGCCCTTTAAAGTATCAATAACAGAAACCACAAACCCTTGAAACCACTTAACATTGTATAAATAAAAACTGTGCAGTTGACAGCAGGGATCAGAGAGATGGAGCTGTCAATCAATCCCTGAGCACAGCTGTTTCAACAAGAGTAAAGGATGTCTGAATACCCCCCCAACTCTGATGCTTACTAAAGCCCCACCCACTGCTCTCACAGAAGAAAACACTAGAATTTAAAGGGACCTTGCCGCTGTCAGAAATTAGTCCAAGTTCCACAACAACTATTGCTGTCTCTGAGCTCACAACCCCAAAACCTTGTCTGGTGACTTCACTGGGGCTTGCGACCCACTGATTTGGGAGTCCTGTTCTAACTCATGGTGAATTTACAAACACATCCGTCAGTGCCAAATTTCACATGAGAAAAAACTTCTGTGCTAGAGACTACTCATGAGATGTTTCCCCGTATACTTGTAAGTTGTTCCACTGGTCAATTGCATGTCTCAAAAGGGAAGAATGAATGTGTCCAAAAGGGAGCACATGGCCATCACTAGAATGAGGGGACACAGTTTAAAAATAAAGGGTCTCCCATTTAAGATGGAGATGAGAAGAATTTTTTCTCTCAGAGGGTTGTGAGTCTTTAGGACTCTCTTCCCTGGAGAATGGTGGAGGCAGGGTCATTGAATATTTTAAGGCAGAGGTAGATAGATTCTTGACTAGCAAGGGTGACAAGGGTTATCGGGAGTAAGCAGAATGTGGAGTTGCGGCCACAATCAGATCAACCATAATCTTATTGAACGGTGCAGCAGGCTCAAGGGGCTGAATGGCCTACTCCTGCTTCTAGATCATATGTTTGTATGTTCATATGTACAGACTTGGAACATCCTAAGGATCACCATAGACTCAAAGCTGAACTGGACTAGCCATATAAATACTGTGGCTACAAGAGCAGGTCAGGGGCTGGGAATCCTGTGGCAAGTAACTCACCTCCTGACCCTCCAAAGCCTGTCCACCATCTACAAGGTACAAGTCTCTCCACTTGCCTGGATTAGTGCAGCTCCAACAACACTCAGAAAGCTTGACACAGTCCAGGACAAAGCAGCCCACTTGATTGACACCCCTTCCACCTACATTCACTCCCTCTAGCACTGACACACAGCGGCAGCTCTGTGTGCCATCTACAGGATGCACTGCAGCACTTGTCAAGTCTTATTTCACAGCACATTCCAAACCTGTGACCTCTACCACCTAGAAGTACAAGGGTTCAGACACATGGGAACATCACCACCTGGAAGTTCCCATAAGCCACACACCATCCTGACTTGGAAATATGTCGCCGTTCCTTCACTGTCGCTGGGTCAAAATCCTGGAACTCCCTCCCTAACAGCACTGTGGGTGTACCTACACCACACGGACAGCAGTGGTTCAAGAAGGGGGCTCACCACCACCTTCTCAAAGGCAACTAGGGATGGGCAATAAATACTGGCCTAGCCAGTGATGCCCACATCCTGTGAAAGAATGAATTACAAAAAATATGTATAAGTAAATGCATCCTAAATATCATGACTCCTGCATTGTATGGCATTTGTACCCTGCTGACAAATGAGTATGAACGAATCATTCTTATTTATCTCATCAGGCAAAACTGCTTCCTGCATAAGAGGAAAGAAACCTGTACAAGGAGAACCCAGTGACTCAAATACATATCTGCAAGTATCCCACTTAAACATGGCAAACTGTAGAATAATAGCCAAATGTACCATTCTGAGGCCTCCCAGTGTTTCCTTTCAGCTAATGGTCTTGGAGATCTTGCAACAAAACTTGGCGGCTTAATGAACCTCAGATGTTCATCTATCACAGCCACAGTTAGGGGAGATCCAATGTAAAATTCACTAGGTGCTGGTAAAGGGAGCCACAAGTCAGTAAACTGTCTGACAACACTCTATAGAAGGCAGTGCATAAAATCTAGCGGAAATCCCAAGATATTGCAAAATGTGGTAAGTTCACAAAAGGCCATCCCTCCTCCACTGCCCTTAGCATGTCTCTCAGCATCTCCTTAACACTCTTGTTCACATAATCGCAAATCTGTGTTCGGTATTTGACAACCCAGTCTATTGCTTTCCCAGGATGGTGTTACAAGCCACATCTATGATAGTCATTAAATTTGACTGCATCCTGCATTACCACAAGCATTGGAAAATCTGCCTGTAGCAGTGAAATGCAAGCAACCCACTCCTCCCCCACCCCCAATTCCATAACACTCTTCATCAGAGTTTCCTCTCTTCATTTACATATTCATTTTGGCATATTTCCAATTTGGGTTAGCATTTTCCAAACCATAAATAAAATCAAGAATAAAATCACCTTCTTGTAGTTCAGTGGGAGGTTCACTGACCATTAAATATATAAGTCATAATGAATATTTGGAAGACTTAAATACTGGCCAGGCCAGCATTTATTGCCCATCCCAAATTGCCCTTGTTCAGAGGGCATTTAAGAGTCAACCATATTTAGGCCAGAACCAGGAAAGGAAGACAGATTTCCTTCCTTAAAGAGCATTAGTGAACCAGATGGGTTTTTACAACAATCAGCAATGGTTTCATGGTCATCATTAGACTTTTAGTTCCAGATTTTCATTGAACTTAAATTCCACCATCTGCTGTGGTGGGATTTGAACCCAGGTACCCAGAGCATTAACCCTGAACCATCTGGATTACTAATCTAGTGATAATACCACTACACCACAAAAAGTACAGTTCCAATTTCTATTACTAAGTGGTCATCCATCCTCAGGCATCTTCTTGTAGTAGGCTCCATCAAATCCTTAACACTTCCCTCTATCAAATTGTTATGGGTGCCTATGTGTGTTAGATTCTCTTTTATATCATCTCCCTGAAGGAGTCAGAGATAGGTGTCTCCCATTTAAGACTGAGATGATGAGAATTTGTTTTCTCTCAGAGGGTAGTTAGTCTTTGGAATTCTCTTCCCAGCGGAGGCTGGGTCATTGAAAATAGGTGAGTTGAATTAAACAGTTTTTTGATCAACAAGCGAGCAATGGGGGGCAGACAGGAAAGTGGAGTTGAGGCCACAGTCAGATCAGCCATGATCTTATGGAATGGTGGAGAAGGCTCGAGGGGCTGAATAGCTTTCTCTCCTTTAAGGGTACAGATATTATTGAACCAGGCAGGAACAATGTTTGAAGAGCAGATCTCTCTTGATGAAATCTGCTCTCGAAGAATTATGATGAAAGTAAAGGGTGTCATGAATAATGGGAATCACCCCTTGTCTCAGTGTTACTGCTGGCTGCACTCAGGGAAAAGGCTACAATCCCTCAGATGCAGGACAGACCCATTCCTACATTCGTTATCAGTCTCTCATGCGGGACCTTATCAAAAGCCTTGCTGAAGTCCAAGTAGACTACGTCAAATGCATTGCCCTCATCTACACACCTGATCACCTCTTCAGAAAATTCAGTCAAATTGGTCAGACATGACCTCCCCTTAACAAAACCATGCTGACTGTCCTTGATTAGTCCCTGCCTCTCCAAGTGTAGATGAATTCTGTCCCTCAGAATTGCTTCCAACTGATGTGATGTAGGCAATGCGTGAAAGTGTTGTGTGTCCTTTACTTTGATTCAATACAAAGAATTAAGTTGCACTGTTTGAAAAAATGGAAATTGGAGCTTTCTGGAATAGCAGTTCCTGGCGCACGTTTATCCGATAACCACACTAGCTATTGTGAGGTGTCCTTTCTGGGTGTCGTTAGTGCTGAGTCAAGGCAGTTTCAGGAGCTGTGAAAACTGGATCGTAACAGCTCAGAAAAAGAACTCAGAATGCGAAAGATTCGGGAAATCAGAGATGCCATTGAAGGGTGGGTTTGGTACAAAAGCATGCTTGGGATTCTTGTGTGCATTGCAAAGAAAATGATCTTCTGCCAGAACCCTACCAAGATCTGTGTTGGACTGCACCTGACACTGTTCCTGCACTAATTCATGTAACAAGGATATTTATTTAACCTTTGGTGAGGGAGGGGGTGAAAACCAGCCAAGTCATTCCTAGTCATTGACCACTAATCCCTGCTGAAAGGCCAAGGTAGGATTGGAATTAATTACAGCGGGCAGTTGGATGCCCCCTGCTGGCATCAGAGGGCACATGTACCAGGCTTTTCAGGGAAAGAGATGAGAAAAATGAGCTGAGAAAATAGAAGCCTATAGGCAGTGGATTAACCCCTGGACTGCTGACAGATCCTGGGATGTCTCAAGTTCCACAGACCAGATGTTCCTTTAGCTCATTCACTGCGATGCAGCAAGAGAAACTTCTCATTGTAATGAAATTGTTAAAATAATCAGTCCAGACTTGCAGTGCAAGAGTGGATCACCCTTGAAAGCAGAGAGAGCTGGCATTGGTGGGACAGGCTATCTTCCCATCTCCCATTAATTTGCACCTACCTGATGTTGCTGATCCTGGTGTTATGATTGCAGCATCAATGCTAAGAATAACCTTTCCTGAACATCCAGGCCCTTGAACACAGGACAATTCATTATAAGGAATAAGAACATGAGAAATAGGAACAGGAGTAGACCATGCTGCCTGTCAAGCCAGCTTCAGCTTTAGGGTTGCCAACTGCATTTAAATGTATCCCTTGAGGTTTCATCACATGACTTGCCCCCATCCTCCAGCCATTAGTTGGCCAACACATCCATGTACTGCCTTCCTACACTAATTAGAAAGCAAAAAGACTCAGTTCCTAATTGGGTGATGCTTGACTGTCAGCCAAACAGCCTTTTTCCCCATTTTCAATACGTTTATATCTGATAAAGAGAAATGTTCAAATTAAAAAATTTTTTTTTATTAATGTCCCGAAGATTTTTCTCCAGGATTGGACTCAACAGTATCCTGAAGATTGATCTTCAATGCCTGGAGACTCCAGGCCAATCCTGCAGAGTTGGCAACCCTATGACTGCCATTCAATACAATCATGGCTGATCTTCTGCCTCAATTCCACTTTCCTTATCCCCATATCCCTTTAGTACCTGAGAGACCAAAAGGTCTGTCTATCTCAACCTTAAATATACTCAACAATGGAGCATCCACCACCTCTGGCTGGACAATTCCAAAGATTCAAAATCTGCTGATTTAAGAGATTTCTCCTTATCTCAGTCCTAAATGATCTGCCCCTTATCTTGAGACTGTGCCCACATGTTCTAGATTCCCCCAGCCAGGGGAAACAACTTCTCAGTATCTACCCTGTCAAACCCCTTCAAATTCTTGAATGTTTCAATGAGATCACTGTTGTAAGCTGTTGTGTGTAGTTCAGTCGGTCTCATGAAGTGGCTCTGAGTTTTGTCTAGTTTATCAGTAAGTGATTATTAACTATTTGTAATTATATACATATATATAGTATAAGGTCTAAGCTAGGAGCTGCCTCCATGCTTGCCTCTACACACATCTCTGTCCAGTACAAAACTGCCCCCTAGACTTGGGTCATATGTTCCTGTACATCACACTGTAGGCGGTACTGTATCCAGTCCCATGTTAACCCTTTCTATGCCAGACTGTTATATGACAATCACCTCTCACCCTTCTAAACTCTGGAGAGGTTAGGCCCAATTTACTCAGCCACCCATCATGCGACAACTCTCTCATCCTATGAACCAATCCTTCAGTATACCGTCTCCAATACAAATACACTCTTCCTTAAGTATGGAGACCAAAACCACACACTATTCCAAGTGCGGTGACATCAAAGCCCTGTACGACTGCAGCAAATATGAAGAAGGAAAAGGTGGTCCAGCATACCAGAATGATAACCGGACTTCCAGGGTTAAATTACAAGGAGAAATTACACGACAAGGGTTGTAAATTCCTTGGAATTTAGAGCATCAATGCGTGATTTGATTGAAGGTTTCAAAATATGAAGGGGGACAGGCACGATAGATTGGAAAAAGCTAGTTGAGGAGTCTAGGACAAGGGAGCATAGTCTAAAAATTAGAGACAGACCTTTCAGGAGTGAAATTAGGAAACATTTCTACATGCAAAGGGTGGCAGAATTTTGAAGCCTCTTCTGCAAATGACAATTGATGCTCGATCAAATGCTAATTTTAAATCTGAGATTGATAGATCTTTGTTAACCGAAGGTGTTAAAGGGGTATGGGGGAAAAGGCAGGTATATGAAGTCTGATCAGCCATAATCTCACTGAAAGGTGGAGCAGGATTGAGCAGCTGAATGTCCTCCTCCTGCTCCTATGTTCTTGTGAAAAAAAACTTGCGCATTTATATAGCACTTTTTACAGACGTCCTAAAGCGTTTCAAAGACAATGCGGTACTTTTGAAGTACAGTTACTGTACAACAGTAACTATGCGGAGAGAAGCACAAATAGAACCAAGTTACCTGGGCTCCATAACCTGTTGAAGGTACGGTGGGGAAAGACTACAAGATGGAAAATGGACTATAATGTGGCAAGCGTGAGGTTAATCACTTTGGTCGGGCACGCGCCCACTGAGCTAAATGTTCTGTCCTATATGCCTTTGGTCTTTATCTTTCTAATAATAAAAATCTTTCAGAGTGCCAATTTTACAGTAAGCTTTGGGTAAGATAAACACATTGTTCGGCTTCTTCTGATTAAGTGTAAAATTTCACCCTCTCTTTGAAATTCACGATTACTCTGGCTCATCTCGAAATGCAAATTTTCCTTTCACACCTCACATTCTAAAACTTTATCCATGCTTATTTATCTAGGATTTCAAACCTAGCTTCTCTTATGATACATCAAAGCCTTCATAGCAGTTGTCTTTAATTCAATTAAGTACCCCCCCCACCCCACCCCGCCCCCCCCACCACACACACACACACACACAATCCAACCCTACTATTGCTACTTTACAATAATTCCCAATAACCTTATAAAAGTTGTTATATTTGCATGACAAGGCCAGCAGATTTCCTTCCCTAAAGGACATTAAGTGAACCAGATGGGGTTTTTGTCATGACAATCAATGATGCTTTTATAGTCAGACTTTTAATTGAACTCAAATTTCACCATCTGCCTGGATCCTGGATCTCTAGAATACTAGGCTAGTAACAAAACCACTATGCCACTGCCTCCCCTAATGAAAGGGGAAATCCTGCAGCAAATTGGCCGTGTTTACAGGAAATTATTCAATGACAACAAATTGCATGTTTGCTGATTAATTTTGTGGTTAAGTAATGAATTTGTTGGATTACATGTTCCGACGGGAAAGGCTGTTGTTACGAATTTGTGTCTGTCACAGAATAATACTTGGATTCAGCAGTCACTCCACTACGTCTCCTGAATACGTAGAAACTGAAGTTGACACCCACTGTTAAATACCCTCTCGTAGTGTGGCAGAGAATGTGAATGGAACAACTAAACTCCTTTGTAATTTGGGGATTTACCCCCCGAGCATTAGGCGTCATCATTATAACACAGCCAATGGTAAATGCTGAGCTGTTCAAATCCCATAAAAAAAATCCCTTGAAACAACTGTCATAACCAATTGTATGTTTCGAGATGGAGGCTTTGATTTCAGTAGTAATAAGACCACCAAGTCTCCAGAGGGTTTTATAAAACTAAATTAAACATTTATTAATACAAGAAAGATTGTAGGCACATACATATGCCTACAAAATTACTGCTATAATAACAATAAAAATCCCCTAGTGAATCTGACTCCCAGTTACACCTCCGTTAAGGGAACAGTAAAACACATAGGTTTAAACAGACCCCTGGCAAAGCACACTCTGGACAGTTACATTCAAAATTAGTTTCTTTCAGCTCTGGGTCCTTGCAGACAACAGCTTGAGGCTTACAGGCTGGAGGCTTTAGATCTTAGAATCCCCCCCTCTTTTACCAACAGCCTTTTCTTCCTTTATATATATTTTCCTCTTTGAATGCAAATTCTCATTGTATCACTAGGTTTTTTTTTAACTTTACCTCTTCTAACAATAAAACCCCTTTCATAGCACCAATTTTATCAGTGAAGCTTTGGGAAAAGTAAACACATTGTTTGGCTTCTTCTGGCTAGGTGTAATATTCCACCCGTTCTCCTGAATGGTTTATTTAAAAATGCAAATTTCCCCTTTTACACTTCACTTTCTACTTCCCTATGTTTACCTAATTAACCTTTCAAACCTACTTCTCTTCTATACATCAAAGCCTCTAAGCCAGCTGACTTTAATCCAACTCAGACACACACACATACACGCACATAGACACAGAAACCACTAGAACTCTGTTTTAAATTAATTTCCAATAACATTATAGGCATTATTATATCTTCTTGACAGTCGTTGGACTGCTAACCATTTGTATTGGTGGGCTAGTAACTAACTGTTTTTACTTCCAGGCCCTCTGGAACATTCCATCAATGAATGACAAATACAAGTCATTTCATCCAGACCCCATCTTTTGTTTCTTGTCCCATTACCATCTTCTTTTGTCTTGCACCATCATCACTTTAGTTATTTAATTTCTCCTGCCTCCTGTTACAGACCTTCCCTTATGTCCTTCCCCACTTTCCCTGCCTCTGCACTAGCTTAAAACCTGTTACATTTCTAACTGCTGCCAGTTCTAATGAAAGGCCAACGATGTGAAATGTCAAGTCTGTTTCTCTCTCCACAGATACTCCCTGACCTGCTGGGTATTTCCAGCATGCTTGCTTTTTATTTGTAATTTTTTTAAAAAAGCACTTTAACTCACTCAACTGCCTTGCCTCAGGGTTGGATTTTCACTGAGTCATATGGAAGTCCCACCCCCATTTCCAGCAGATCCAGTTTTTGCCGGAAGGGGGTTGGGGCCTGATTCTCGCAGGGAGGAAACCCAAACTCAGCAGGGCCATTTGAACTCAGTGCCGAGTGAAAACAGACCCCAGTCTGAATGTTGTTAGGGCCTTAACCCGCAGTATGTAAGTGACAAATTAATGGAGTGGACGTTCTTGTAGGGTGGATAAGGGCCGGGATTTTTCTGTGCCCGCTGGCTTTGGGTGAGCAGACAATACAGAGCGACTGGTATCATGAAGGCGTGAAACCAGTTCATGATCGTCTGCTCAGCCCTCCGGTGGAGGGCCGCGTTCTCTGCCATCGAACACCAGGAACCTCTTGTAATACATCAGCATATCATTATTAGGCCTGCCCGCCAGAATCGTTTCCCCCACCCCACCACCAGTTGGATCGTCTGCCCACGTCGGTGGCAAAACAGGCCGACGTGTTTCACAACAGCACGTAAGCGACGTGCACCTGATGGGCTGCATTTCACTCGGGACTTCGAGGTTTGTTTGCCTACCTTGCTTCGGGCAGCACTCACGGTCATCAGCGCCAGGCTTCACAGGCAGCACCACACCACTTTTAGGGAGGCCCATGGGTAGGTCTCTACCTACCAGACCAGCCACATGTGGGTGGCTTTTCAATGGCTGCCGGGCTAGGGTTTGCTTCGTGAAGTGGGAGAAGTGGCCTCAGGCAAGGGAAGAGGCTGCAGGATGAGGGTGTACTGGAGAAGAAGGGTATCCCAGGGCGTGTGTGTGGGGGCACATGTTGATCTGTGCAAGTGGTCTCCAGATGGTGATGCCTGAGGAGGCAGTCCCCACAGGAGATGAGGCCAGATGGAGATGTGAGGGTGTGTGTGAGAGAGTGAGTGGTGATGTCCCTTGAGCTGGCAGTGAGTGAGATGCCAGTGAATGTGTGATGGGCTTGAGTGCGTGAGTTTAGAGTGATGAGATGGTTTCCATACCCTGGCAGCACAGATTACATCATTCATCCTCTATCTGCATTGGATGGCCAACCACTTCTGTGCAGCATTGGCACTGACCAACTCTACCACCGCCTCCCAAGCCTGGCTGGTCACACCACTGCCCATCCTGCGGCCAGAGCGGCTGTAGAGGACATCGCTGCAGGCCTCCATGGTGTCCAAGATGCGTTCCAGTGACCTGTCACTAAACCTGGGGGCTGCAGTCTTTTTGCCTTTCGTGGACAACTTCCCTGAAGTATTCATTGGCTGGAAGCACTGAGATGTGAGCGCGTGGCTGGATTTTAAATACGGCGCCCGGCGTGATGAAGCACTGAGTCGATGACGTGGTGGGCAAATGAGAGCCTGCCCACCACGGAAACGGCGTGTATCCCGGGAATGCACAACAAATGGGGCAGGTTTGGGACAATACGGCATGTAAACCTGCCATTACGGCAGGCGGGTAAGACGTTGTTTTAACCGCCCATTACCACACTTACTGCAAGTCTGGGATGATTCAGCCCAAGGTCTGTATAACTGTCATCATCTGAAGTATTTTTAAATCCCCTGCTCTTTAAATTTTAGAAACAACCTGCAACTGTCACTGAGTTAAAGAAAAACCCGTTGCTGGACTCCTTCGATTGTCAGGCCATCTGCTGCAAGTTAGTTAAAAACAGTAAAATCTAGTCCAATTTCAGCATAGTTCTCTGCCAACATTTCCCCAAGGGCTATCATTATATCGTTATGAATTCTTGGCAGAGTTTCAAAAGCTAAAATTATCTCAGCAGCGCGGTTCTGACTTCACAGTTGGATTGACAATCTAAAGCGGCCATTAAAAGATTAGCTGTCTTTGATGGCCCATCTGCATAGAAGTTTTATTTGTTTTTATAAGAAATTAACCTCTTCAGGAGATTTAAAAGCTTTGCGTGGGTTTCTGGACTTATTTTTCACTGTCAAGTGTGTAGGAGTTACAACTGTATTAGATTATTAGTAGTTTATTTATTTTCATCTCCACATGGTTCCTGAGGTCTGCCCATGGTGGATACTTGGTGACTGTCAAAGAGGTGGAATGAAGGGTATGGGGGGGATAGAGGGTGGGTAGAGGGCATTAGGTGGCATTGAATTGGCATGGAGGGTATGAGGAGCCATGGGCAGTGGGTTGGGGGGGTTTGAGAAGGTGCGATGGGTAAGGTTAAGTAGGCCTGATAGCTTGTAAAACAATTGAGACAAGGTTTCAAAGAACTGGGGTGGGCCTTCTAACCAGCTTGCCTCAACACACCCCCGGTGACTGCCTAGGCTCTGCTTCTGGGGCTGGAGGGCCCAAGTCCATCCCATACCTAGCCCTCTCCCATCCCCACCCCCAAATGAAAATCACACGATTCACGGTACTTTTTACCAAGACAGGTCTGGCGAGTTGGGGAATCTCCCATCTCCAGACACCTGGCTCAGTATCAAAAATCCAGCTCTCTGTGTCCAATGAGCATCGGCCTGTATTCAGAGCTGTTTTTGGAGCGGTTGGCTTGCCTGGGGTTGTTGCATTTTTCAAAGTGGCCTCTGAGCTCCTCTACGTGTTGTAGCTTGGCATGTATGAGGGCTGTCTGTAGTATAAGGGTGTCCAGGTGTTTGGGTTAGTAAGGGTTAATGTAGGACTGGAGAACAGTATCACCCATGGTATGTTGTAGATAATTACACGATGGTAGACTTGTGCAGAAGATTGTGGGAGGATCCAGCACAGAGAGAGCACCCATGCAGGGCTGTGGATTGAATATTTATATAGTTTATGAGTTACCAATAAATGACTTTGGTCCAACCACACCAGCCTCCAGATGTCATAGTGAGACACCAAACAACCTTACAATGAGGTGGCAGTTTTCAGAAACAGAAAGGGAAGTTTTCAAAACAGCAGGCAGAGCTGAAAACCACCTTCCATTAGATTCCCCGGCTTTGAAAAGCAAGTCGCTTCCCCCAAACTCCTTGTTATAAAGGTTTCGTACGGAGAGAAAGGGTTTTAAAAAGTGACCCTGCTGGTACAGCGGGAACTGCTGAAGCCTGGCAAACGCTGGGAAGGACAAAGGGAAGATGAACAAGAAAGCAAGGCGACACAGCCATCTTGAAGAGATAAAGAAGCTAAAGAGGTAGGCACCCTGTTATAAAAAAAAACTCCCGTGGATGGTAAGTTAAAACTGCAAGACCAATTTGTGCTCATGCAAGCGCCAAACCAGACCCAAAATTGGGCATAATGGAGGAGAAATTTTTTGGTTTACAGGAGTGCTTCAGGATTAAGCCACGAGTTAATGGCTAGGATATTCCCCTCGTCGGGCGGGTTTGGTGGGGTCGGGCGGGAGCAGCCGGGAAGCCATCCGCTCCCGCCCGCGATCGGGGCCAGGCCGCAATTTCACACCGGCAGGCTTAACATGTGCTTCTGAGCTCAGCGCTGCCTCTGTTGTGGGGAGGGGGAGTGGGTGGGGAGGGAGGGTGCGGTGGGGAGGGAGGGTGAGCGGGGAACTTTGTGCAAGCTCACTTAGAAGGTCCCTGAGGCACAGAGCTGCCGCGGGGAGGGATGAAGAGCTTCAAAAAGTAAAAATAAATATTTCTAAAATGCCAAAAAGCATGTCCCTTCACGTGACTCTGGCCACGCGCTTATTTGTTTGGTATGTACTGGTGACAAATCCAGAAAGTTTAATAACAAGACAAGTTCTCGAGGAATTGGGACGTTGACAGTGCTGCCCGTTACAGTTAATCTGCTCAGTACGTCAGCATTTGCAACCTGGCTTCCCGGCGGGAGGATATCGAATACGGAGATTCGTAAGCAGCTAAAATCAGTGCCCACGTTTGGATGCATGCCGAGGCAATTGTGGGTATTGCCTTATCTTCCACGAACAAACCTGGCAGTGGCTTGTGATCGGATACAATGATGAAGTGGCGACCATGGATGTATTGGTGAAACTTCTTAACACCAAATACAATGGATAAGCATATTTAGAATTTATGGTGAAATGTAAAAATTTTTCTTTAGCGACATAGCCAAACCTCATGTCGCCCGTGGATGAGGTTTCGCAAAAAATGCAAAGGCCGCTTGGCATTTTCGCCTGACCACTAGTCGATAGGTTGGACAGGCAGCGAAAAATTTAATTCGATTACATTTTTAATGGCCTTAATGGGCCTTTTACTTGTTGGGCGGGCACGCTGCCAACTCCGGCACCGAAATGTCGAGTGAGTGCACGATGATGTCAGGACGCACGCCTGACATCATCGCGTGTCATTTTACGCTGGAGCGGGTCGGGTGTGTGCCCATCCGCATCCACCAGCTCAGTGAAAAATCTTGTCCAAAATGTTTTTGTACTTGTTTGATGTATTTGCCAATGAAGTAATCCTAAACCCAGGTTTAGATGAATCCTCAAACGCGTTTGGTGAGATATTAAAAGCCTTTGACAAATATTTTAAACTCCAAGCTATGGAGAGTGCTAACCGTAAGAGAAGGCCTAGAACATCCCCAATAAAACACCAAAGGGACACAGAGACACCAGTCCAAGGGAGACAGGAGAACCCAGGCCGAGGGAGGCAATACTCAACCAAAATACAAGATGGTGGCATGCCATGCAGTGCACTTAAATGCACAAGCTGAAGAGTTTAGTGCAGAAGAAAGAGCAGGCTGAGAAGCAGCTGAAAGGCTCAAAGATAAAGCTTTTTGAAAAGCTTATGCAGTACCCAAACTGTGACAGCAAGTGGCAGTATGGAGCAAGCAAATGGCTCTGAATGAAGGAAAGCTATCTGAGGTAACCCAAAAGGAACAAAAGCTGCAAAAACAAAATGAAGTTGTTCCACAAAGTAATGTTCGTATCAAAGCTGAGTTGGAAGAGCTCAAGCAAAAGTACAGCCAAGCACAACAGCAGGCAGAAAAGGTAGAAGTCATTGCCCTGAAAGATTCTTTGAAGAATCAATACGTAGCCCTGGGAAAACATCAGGATTTTAGAAGGATGTTGAATACTACTTTAGCAAAAGCTGCATTGAGACTATCAGTAGCGACACAGCAATGCACTGAGGTGCAGCGTGAGTTGGCAAGAGGTCATCAAGAAAACAAACAGTTGAAAGAACAGGTAATTGTCCTTCAAGATCAAATGCTAAAAGAGTATTTGGCCTTCAGCAGCATGAAGGAGTGAAGACTGTCTTGAACAGCAGAATGGAAGGACAGCAGAAAAAAACTCAAGGAGACTCTGTTGAATTACAAGAAAAATCAAGATGAAGCAATTGAGCTTTGCAAAGGAAATGAAAACCTGTTGGAGGACCTTCGCACGCTACAAGGATCAGGTCAAAGTTTGTGCCTCTGGAGAATTATGAAGAGAAGTGAAAAATGAATTAAATGGAGACAACCAAGTGCCAGAAACACTGAATACTACAATTTCAATGCCAAATCAGCAAAGCCAACCCAAAGCAACTGAGACTACGATCCCACCAAATATGACAAAGGTGAGGTCTGCAATGATTGTCAAGCTCTACAGGCTGTCTGAGTCTATAAAGTCAGGGATTTGATGGGGAAGAAGGGGTAGCAAGTAAAAATGATTGTATTGTAAATACACTTGGGTAAGGACTTGGTGGGAGGTGTAGCGTATCGGTGTCCAGCTTTGTAAGGGTTAATGTGGGACTGGAGAACAGTGCCACCCAGAACATGATGTAGAGAGTAACATGATGGTAAACAGTGTGTAGCACAACCTGAAAAAAGTCAACATTGGAACAGCAACCAGAAAGTAAACTTAAAGTAATGAGTTTAGCAACACTAACAATTGCAAGTAAAGAAAAGCATTGCCTGTGAATGAAAACACTGCTGATTGAGCAGGAGAACAAAGGGAAGCAGATTGCTGGGGCGAGGAATGGTGAAAGAACGGTGTCACCGTTTGAGCCAAATCCTGAAAATGCATTAAACTCTGATAGAACAATCTTTCTTTCATAGTCTTCCTTTCAGCTTAAAGAACAATTATCACCTAATCTGAACTGAATTATATTTGCTGCTCCATTTCAAACAGTGTACCGGTCTAAATGGCCAAAATACTTAACAAGACGGAACCCAAAAAATCCAAATGATGTTGTTACTTTTGATCAACTGGAAGAAATATTCTGAAGAACTTGAACCACGTCCAAGAAATCTTTCTCAACAAAATTCCAATCACCTTTTCTTTATCCCTGTTTCTAGCGACAACCCGCCATTTTGGACTTATTGAGCATGATTGCCAATTTAGTGGCTTTCCATACCAAGTTAAAATCAGTTTTGCGATGACACGGAGCTGTCTGAAGCTGCCTCAAACCCAATTCACTTCAGACCCTGATGTCCAGTGTCGAGAGAGGAGAGCCTGAGCTGGATTTCAATCAAGACCGTATTTTCCCAAAAAAAACCCTAAAATTCATAAAAGCGCAATATTCCTTCAATTGTAGCATGGTGGGAAAAGCGGAAGTTCCCAAAAGTGAAACTTTAGAATGATGGAGAGGACGTGGTGCAAACAAATATTTTTGTTGGGGCTATGGATAATGTTAACATTTATTGTGCATTTTCCTGCATTTCCAATTTGCAATTCAACATTTGAAAGGAAAAGCATTTTATTTTGGAATATTAAAAGCATAGCTCAACCTATCATTAAGGACCCCTGATGCAATGGGAATAAATGCTGGCCTAGCCAGCGATGCCCACATCCCATGAATGATTTTTTTTTTAAATAACATTGTCCTAGCAACTATGGCAATTTGGCTGGCAAGTTCAACTGGTTTAATTAATATCCAATGGAAGATCAACTGAATGAGACCAGCACCAGGGTATGTGTGTAAATAATACTGTGGTAATCTGAGGTGCAATACACCTTTAAGAGAATGTGAGCAGATTGACCACATGACTGTATTACCCAATTGCTGTGCAGCCCAGGATACAATGTTAATCAGTAGTTTAGAATAGGGTCTGGTTGGAGAAGCACACACATGTTAGTGCTCTGTTACTTGTGTCAATAAACAGCATGTGCTTCATCTTGCATTGGTCTCTGCGTCTGCAGTACCTTGTTTACTAACTCACTCACCGGTGGATAGGCGCGCAACCATGTTCACTGAGCAAAGCGACCCGACAGCAAGAACATAACAACTGGCGATGAGGCAAAACACAACCAGTCGACGACACCAAAGAAAGCCGCAAAAATTCAACAGAAGTAAATCAGCCGTACCTTGCAAGATGATTGTAAGTACAGCCATCATCATAGTCGTCGAAGTTATTTCCCTCCAGTGTGCCATAGTTTGGCCATATCGAACCATTTGATCAGAGCACCGATGACTGGTCACATTATATGGAACACCTTACGTTCTTCTTTTTGGCCAACGACATAGCAGGGGAGGAGAAGAGGCGAGCGATCCTCTTATCGACAAGCGGCAGTAAAACATACGGCCTAATTCGTAGTCTAATGGCACCCAACACCCAGATTCCAAGAGCTTTGATGAGTTGGTAAATCTTGTGAAAAGCCATTTTCAGCCGAAAATCCTAGGTAACAACGCAGCGTTTTAAATTTAGTTCGAGGCGTCGCACCCCTGGAGAGACAGACACTTGCTATGCAGCAGCCTTAAAACAACTGACAGAGCAATGTGAGTTCAGGATGTCGATTAACGACATGTTAAGAGACTGATTAGTGTGTGGGATTAATGAAGACGCCATTCAAAAAAGGTTGTTGTCAGAAACAAATTTAGGCTTCAGCAGGGTGCTGGAGTTGGTGCTCGCAATGGAGACACAGTCAGGGATTCAGAGACAATCAAGGGAGCACAAAATGGCGCCGCACTTCACACTGGGAGGGAAGCACCAGTTAGAAATTGTGCGGAAGCTCAGGGCTCCACGGAAAGGCGGGAAGCAGCCACCATTAACAGACCAGCAAAAAGCAATGGTTTAACAGGGAAAACCCATAATAATAACGGCAGAAATGGAACCAGACAGCCTGCAAGCGAATGGCAATTTAAAAGAATCGAGTATTTCTACCACCATCGTAATGGGCGCATTATGCGACATTGTAAAGACAGTTTAAGACAAAACTTTAAGCAAAAAAGTAGAAATCGTGCAGTGGGCATAATAGAGGAACCAGGAGGAACAGAGTCAGATAGTTACTCGCTATACAACTTAAAAATAGGTAAAACAGAGCCAATCTACGTGACAGTGGAAGTCAAAGGGAAACCCATCCAAATGGAGGGGGATACAGGGGCATCCACGACAGTTATAGGGGAACATACATCCAAATATCTGAATGGAGGAGATCACTCATTAAAATTCAGGCGCTAAGTTAAAGGCGTAGACTGGTGAAGACATATGAGTAAGAGGTGAATGCAAGGTTCCAGTACAGTATGGAAATCAGTCTGTTAAGGTACCACTAATAGTGGTAGCAGGGCAGGGTCCAAGTCTACTTGGTCAGAACTGGCTTAAGGAAATAAAGTTGGAACAGACCAAGACTTTTCAACTCAGAATGAAAGATCTGCAAGAATTATTACGGAGGCATGCCTCTGTGTTCAGGGAAGATCTTGGGAAGATCCAAGGGCTGCAAACTAAAATCCACATGGATCCAGATTCCTGAAGACGAGGCCAGTCCCCTTTTGCATTATGAGAATAAGTTGATGCTGAATTGGACAGCCTGGAAAGGTTGGGAGTAACTTGTAAAATTTTCTGAATGGGAGCACCCATAGTTCCCGTACTGAAGCCTGACCAGAGTGTGCGAATATGCGAGGACTACAAGTTCACTATTAAAAGAGTGGCCAGACTTGACAGACATCCTATACTAAAAATTGATGAATTGTACTCCAACCTGGCAGGGGGTATGGCATATACGAAACTCGACGTGAGCCATGCTTACCTGCAAGTCAAGCTAGAAAAGGCCTCTTGGGATTTTGTGATATACCAGGTTACCCTTCGGAGTCTCTTTGGCTTGTGCCATTTCCCAACGGACAATGGAAAATTTACTTCAAGGTTTGCCCCATGTTGTGGTTTATCTCAATGATGTCCTAGTAACAGGATTAACTGATGAAGAATGCCTGACTAACCTGGTAGAGGTACTGAAGCATTTCTCAAGTCAGAGTATGTTTGGAAAGAGAAAAATGTATCTTCCAAGCAAAAGAAGTGGTTTACCTGGGACTTGGGTTGACTTGCAGGGCCTTCACCCAGTAGAAGACAAGGTGAGAGCTATTCGTGTGGCGCTGGCACCGATAAACACCATAGAACTCAAGTCCTTCTTAGGAATGGTTAACTATTATGGTCGTTTTCTCTGAAATTTGTCAACAGTACTGGCTCCATTATACTTACTCAAGAAAAACCATAGGTGGACATGGCAAGCTCCACAACAGGTTTTTATGACAGCAAAGCAGTTGCTACATTCATCGGACCTGTTGGTACATTTTGCCCCAAAGAAAGAATTCATTTTGACCTGCAATGCACGGAGTAGGGGCAGTAGTCTCCCACCGGATGGCAGATGGCTCTGAATGGCCCATTGATTACGTCTCAAGAACACTCAATGTTGCAGAATGAAGATACTCACAAATAGAGAAAGAAGGCTTATCCATTGTATTTGGTGTTAAGAAGTTCACCAATACATCCATGGTCCCCACTTCACCATTGTATCCAATCACAAGCCAGTACTAGGCTTGTTCGTGGAAGGTAAGGCAATACCCACAATTGCCTCGGCACGCATCCAAACGTGGGCACTGGTTCTAGCTGCTTACGAATACACTTTTATCCACCAGCCGGCAAGCCAGATTCCAAATGCTGATGCACTGAGCCGATTATCTCTAACAGGCAGCAGTGTGAAAGTCCCAATTCCCTGAGAACTTGTCTTGTTATTAAACTTTCTGGATTTGTCACCAGTACATGCCAACAAATAAGCAAGTGGACAGATTGCGATTCAGTTTTGCCTCACATAAGGGAACAAGTCTTACAGGAATGGCTTAATGAGCCAAATTCGGATGAAATGAAGTCCTATTTTAATAGGAGCTACGAGCTCACCTGCCAGAATGGCATCTTGCTGTGGGGAGCAAGAGCCATTGCGCCTTCGAGAGGACGACAGCCATTATTGACTGAATTGCATAGTGCTCACCCCGGCATCTCTAGAATGAAAATGTTGGTGTGCAGCTACGTATGGTGGCCAGGGATGGATACAGAAATTGAAAATTTAGTCAAGAGCTGCATACGGTGCCAACAGGTAGAGAAATTGCCCCCTTCGGCTCCATTGCAACCCTGGGAATGGCCAGGAAGGCCAAGGGTCCGCCTCCACATTGACTGCGTGGGGCCTTTTTTGGGCGCAATGTTCCTCCTGATTATAGGTGCTCACTCGAAGTGGATGGATGTATACGAGGTGAGATCACCCACATCTGCCGCCACCATAGACAGATTGCATCAGAGTTTTGTGATACACGGGTTACCAGGGATAATGGAACGGCATTCACCAGCGGGGAATTCCAAAGATTTACAAGCCTCAGTGGCATAACGCATGTTAAGACCTCACCATATCACCCTCACCATACCAGCATCCAATGGGTTGGCCGAGAGGGCAGTCCAGACCTTCAAGTCTGGAATGAAAAAATTGGATGGAGACTATTGCACCTAGATCATCACGTTTCCTACTCAGCTGTAGGACTACGCCACACACGACCACCGGTATTGCCCCCGCAGAGTTATTAATGAAGAGACGTCTCAGGACATGTTTGAGTCTCATAAGGCCGGATTTAGTGGGGAGGGTAGAGAGAAGTCAGGAGGCCCAGAAAAATGGACACGATTCCCACAGTCGTGAAAGAAACTTCCCTGTTGGAGATGCAGTTTTTGCAAAGAACTTTGGAGATGGGCCCAAATGGCTATCAGGTGAAATGACTGCAGTGACAGGACCCTATCCAATCACATACCAGTCGAAGATCAGATAATTAGGAGACACATAGATCACCTCATGGAAAAGGGAAACAGATCTACAAGAAAGGATGCGCCAAGCATTCCCGTTGGAGTCTACACCATATGTGGAAGGAACTCCACTTGGTTTGGAAGTGCCTGTAGGATCTGTTGAGCCTGAGAGGGTTGAAGAGACAAACTTACAGGTTCCTACTGGAGAGTGCAGTGGAGAGATGATTCCTGAGAGCGAGGCCTCGGATAAACCATCCGAACTACGATATTCGACATGTTTGAAGAAGTCTCTAGACTGAGTTTGTAAATCGTTTAATTATGTAAATAGTTGATATATTGTAAAGATTGTAAATGGCACTTTCGAGTAAAGGGGGAGGGATGTGGTAACCTGAGGTGCAATACACCTTTAAGAGAACATGAGCAGATTGAACACGTGACTGTATTACCCAATTGCTGTTTAGCACGAGCTACAATGTTAACCAGTAGTTTAGAATAGGGTCTGGTTGGAGAAGCACGCATTGTGTTAGCGCTCTGTCACTTGTGTAAATAAACAGCATGTGCTTCATCTTACATTGGTCTCTGTGTCTGCAGTATTTTGTTTCCCAGCTCACTCACCAGTAGATAGGCACGCAACCGTGTTCACTGAGCAAAGCGACCCGACAGAAGCAACATAACAAATATCCTGCCAAACAGCACAAGCAAACTCAAGAGGTAACTTAAGAATGTTATCTAATGAAAATACCCATCCTGTTTTGTAAAGTCTTCCTGTAATCATCAGCTGAAACCTTGAGTGTCAGCCATGGCTCAGCTTGTCACTCTCTTGTCTCTGAGTTGGAAAGTTGTGAGTTTAAATCCCACTCCAGAAACTTAAGCACCAGAATCTAGACTTACGCCTCGGTCGGGAGTCCGCACTGTAGGACATGTCTCCTCCCATGTCTGCCATCTCAGGAGGGGGGATAAATGATCCTATGGCAGCATTAAAGGAAGAACAGGGGGGTTTGCCTGAAGACCTGATCAAGATGCATCTCTCAACCAGCAGTTTATTTCATTGTTGCTTGTGGGAGCTTGCTATGCACAAATTGGCTGCAGCATTTCTTGTGTTACAGCAGTGACTATACTTTAGGAAGCGGTCGCAAAGTGTTTTGGAATGTCCTGAGGCTGTGAAAAAATGCTCTCAAAATGCCAGTTCTTTCTTTAAAAACACTTCTGTTTACATTTCGGGCTATAATTGTGAGAAGGCCATATTATATGAGTGATGATGCAACAAAGCTCTGGGCAACAGAATATTGCACAAAGGGTGTAAGCAATCTTTGGAGCCTGGTCAACTATCTATCCAGATAGAAATTTCCTCAGAGCTACATGAACTCCGGTACTGTGACATCCCAGGCAACTCCAAGGAAATCCTACATCCATACAAAAGCAAAACACTGTGGTTGCCGGAAATCTGAAATAAAAACGGAAAATGCTTTAAACAGTCAGCAGGTCTGGTAGCATCTGTGGAGAGAGAAACAGAGTTAACGTTTCAGGTCAATGCAACAAAACTGTTCTGATGAAAAGTCATTGACCTGGAAAGGTAATTCCACATTTATTTCTGTTAATGCGCTTTCTGCCAGAAATTTCTCGGGAACAGCTCCGAGGAAGCTCCAGGCCAATGCAACCAGCAGCAGGAAAAAATCCCAGGGGGACAAAAGGCACTGGATGCTAAGTGGGCAGAGAACTGGCTTCAGGGCTCTCTGTGCAAATTTGCTCATTTTACATCCCTTTTTTGATGAAGCTAATTGGAAAATCTAGGCTAAGTGTGCAACTAAAGTTTGTGCTTAACATGGCTGAAAAAATATCACTCCAGTCTTCCTATGCCTGGGCCCTGAGGAAAAAAACATCTCATTGCTCCATTTAAAGGGTTAAAAGCCTACAAGGCGAGTCCTGCTTGACATAGACAAATGACAGCCCGAAATGCCAAATTTAGTAAACACACCTCCCTCATGTTACTCACCTACTTATCATTTCTGGGTGCCCTCCAACACTTCCAACTCCGAGGAAATACAAAGCTGGGATAGATTTAGCTGCGATAGGATCATGACTGTGCGTACTAGTTTTTAAAAATTCAACAAGCACTTTTGTAGGAAGCTTGAAAAGGCTCTCGAGTTCTCACAAGCTTTTTGTGCTTTATTAACACTGGGACAAATGCTCATTCCGAAGATTTAGATGATCTATTTTTTCTTGCTCATTTCCAAAGTGCAAAGCAGCACAGGGCCAGGCTGAATCTCCTTTAACCCTTTGGATATTTGCTTAAGTCACTGACTCAATTCCAGATCTGGTTTTGATATTTGATTCTCCTGTGGTCCGCGCTCTTTTAACGTGAGGTTTTCATCGAAGCGTAGATCATGGACGCAACTGGAACAGAACCAACAAGGATAACATTTTCGCCCTGGGATTATGTCCTCTTTGCCGCGATGCTCCTGATTTCCACTGGGATTGGGATATTTTTTGCTGCTCGCCGTACTGACAGGCAGAAGAAGGCAGACGACTTTTTCACGGGGGGGCGACAGATGTCGGCTCTGCCTGTGGGTCTGTCCCTGTCAGCCAGCTTCATGTCTGCAGTCCAGGTGTTGGGAGTTCCAGTTGAGGCATACAGATACGGAGCTAAGTTTATACAGATGTGCCTGGGGCAAACACTGAATGCTGTCCTGACTGCCTACTTCTTCCTGCCAATTTTCTATCGGTTGAGACTGACCAGCACCTATGAGGTAAGGTTGTTTGAGACCTGATGGAATTGGCGTTGGCGTCCATCCATTGGAGTCTTGATTGCAAAAATTCTGCATAAAAATAACTTTTCAAAACTGTCAGCATAAATGACTTTGGGGAGACAGGAGGTGAGTTCCTCTCTACAAGATTCCTAGCCTATGACCTGCTCTTGTAGCCACAGTATTTATATGGCTAGTCCAGTTCAGTTTCTGGTCAATGGTAACCCCCAGGATGTCGATGGTGGGGGATTCAGCGATGGTAATGCCATTGAATGTTACTGCTTAATAGATCCAACTTATGAATGAACATCTACATTTTATTCACCAATTATAGCAATTCCCACACATAGAGCTGCTATCGATTACAAAATATTAATTTCATACGGCTGAGCTGTTTTGTGAATGTTTAGATAAGATAAAGGGCGGAACCTCAGGGAGGTGATGGAGGTGTCGGCTGCCGACTCGAGATCTGGCCAGAGCCCCGCGTTGTCTCTTTCCGGGAAGGCCCACTACACCTTTTTCAGCCAGTGCCGGGCCTTTCCCTGGGATCAAGGACTCTGGGGGCGGAAGTCTTGCCCCTTCACCCCACAATAGTGCTGCCTGCCAATCAGAGACTGAATGGCAGTGCCATGGGGCAGGAGTGGCTGTTGCCGGTACAACACCAAACTGAGGCTAGGGTCATTACTGGTTCCCAGGATTTGCACAGTTGGGGCTGCGGGGGAGGGGTGTTGGTGGTGGGGGTGGGGGGTGGGGGTGGGGGGAGGTGGTTGAGGTTCGGCAGCAAGGGCAGTGGGCTGGTTCTCAGCGGGCACCCCCCTCACCCTCTTTGATGCCTGGTCCCTCGATCAGGCACTGCTTCTGGTTTAATGTCAGTGGTGGCAGATGAAGCACTTTAAGTGGGTGTTAATGACCCATTTAAGAGCGTCAATCAGCATCAGGGCGGGAAAGTCGCCCTTGAGCATTTCTGCCCCAGACTCAATTGGAGTGGAGGCAGGAAGGCTGCAGTGTTACCACCTGCCACCTACCAGCTTGATTAAATGCCCCCCTTGCCACCAAACTCACCATGGTGGGGGGTGGCGGTGGTGGGCACAAGATTCTGTCCATGGTGTTAGAAAAAGCTGATGAGTGTTTGTGGATATAATGGTTTACTTTTACAGTACCTAGAACTGCGTTTCTGCAAAAGCCTCCGACTGTGTGGGACCATACAATTCACAGCAGCCACGGTAAGTGCTTCAACACATCTTCTGTTTAAAATGGCGGCTAGATTGTCCCTGGGGAGCTGAGGCCGAGGTTCAGAAGGTTCTGGGCTCACCCCCACCAATCACACCTTGGTTTCTCAGAGTGACCAGGAGCATTGGTGGAGAGGGGGTGTTGTGAGACATGGAGAGGGGATTTTAACCCATCAAAACAGTTTGGGTTTGGGTCAGAGGTGCATGTAAAAGAACTGAGGTCCCCACAAACCTGCCCAGTTCCCATTTTAACCTGCTGGATCCAGTTTAGCTGCTTCACACACCCACGGTGATCTAACAGCATCTCCCACCCCCCCAACCCTTCTGATCTCCCCACAGCCAGGCGTACCCACTGGTACTTTGCCCAGTGCTCTTGAGATGGCCCCAACTACTGACTCCACAATGTCTAATACGGTCAGTGTTGGGCACAATCATCATACAGGCGGTTTGGGATCACAACCAGAGGAATTTTGGTGCCAACCATTTTCCCTTTCCTCTTTCAGAGCAGATTCTTTTAAATTGCACTTATATCTCACCCCATCTCACAGCCTGATTGGTTTCCAGGTCTTCCAATGAGCTGATTAAGTAAATACATTTGACGTACAGGCACTAACTGACAAAGTCGGTTGTATACGATCATTTAATGGACAAGGTTGTCATGAGAAAGTAGATCATTTTTTTTGAGTTAAGGTAAGGTGCACTTTAGCAGGTTGACTGTAAATCTAACTTGTGCTAAACCTGATCTGGAAGTGATTTATTCAGATTCGGAGTCCTGTACCCAGAAGTGGCAAAGAGCAATCTTAACTCAAGGTGTAACTGGATCAGAATGTTTCAATAGCGATGAGAATAATATAGAATTACAAAAGAATTATTCTTTTCAAATAGAAACAGAAAGTGCTGGAAATACTCAGCAGGTCTGGTTTGTCCAGCATTTTCTATTTTTATTTCAGATTTCCTGCATCCACAGTACTTTTCATTTATTTTTAATTTGTTCTTGGTATGTGAACATCACTGGCAATGCTAGCATTTGTTGCCCATCCCTAATTACCCTTGGTGATGATGAGCTGCCTTCTTGAACTGCTGCAGTCCATATGGTGTAGGTACACCCACAGTGCTGTTAGGAAGGGAGTTCCAAGGTTTTGACCCAGCAACAGTGAAGGAACAGCGATATAGTTCCAAGTCAGGATGTGAATGACTTTGATGGGAACTTGCAGGTGGCAGTGTTGCCATGCATCTGCTGCCCTTGTCCTTCTAGGTTGTAGTGGTTGTAGATTCAGAAGGTGCTGTTGGAGGAGCTTTGGCGAGTTGCTGTGATGGATCTTGTATATGACTGTTGTGGCACAGCGGATGGTAAATGCTGAGCTGCTCAATGGCTGCTACACTGTTTTGGCAATTTGTATTTTTATTTTGAGATGGGTGCCTTGAATTCAGTAGTAATAAGTCCACCTCAGCTTAAAGGTTTTTTTTGACAAAACTAAATTAAACATTTGTTAATCGAAGAAAAGATTTTAAGCACATACATAAGTCTCCGCACTACGACTATGATAACTCCTAGCTCCCTTAATTAATCTGACTCCCAGTTACACCTTCATTATGGCAGCAGTAAAACAACATAGATTTCAACAGACCCGGGCAAAGTACACAATATCCTGGATAGTGATATTTAAAATGAATTCTCTTAGCTTCGGTTCCTGGAGACAGCAGCTTGGTGCATAGAAACTGGAAGCTTTTTCCACTTGTTAGATCTTAGAGCTCCTTCTTCTTATACATAACTTCATCTCCTTTATACAGGTTTCTTCCTTTTTAATGTAAATCTTATTGCCCCAATATGTCTTTGCAACTTTACTTTTTCCATAATATAAATCTTTCATCGCACTCATATAATCAGTAATCTTTGGTAAAAATAAACACACTGTTTGCCTTAGCCTCTGTTGGCTAGGTGTAACACCTTATCATCTCTTTGAAATTCACTACTCAGGTTTATCTAAAAATGCAAAAGTTCTTCACACTTCACATTCTAAAAGTTCAGCCAGGTTTGTGTATTTAGCAATTCAAACCTAGTTTCTCTTCTGATACATCAAAGCACCCAGACCAGGTGTCTGTAATTCAATTAAAACCCACGCACGCACAGAGAAATGAATTCAACCCCACTATTAACCTATTTTTACAATAAGTTACAATAATATTATGAAAAATATTATATTTTCAGAACGGCTGCAGGGCAACCTGAAGGGGGAGGGTGATAAGCCATGATACATGTTGGTACCAATGACTTATGTAGAAAGAGGGATGAGGTCTTGCATCAAGAATTCAGGGAGTTAGGCAGCAGACTAAAAAGCAAGACCTCTCGGGTTGTAATCTCTGGATTACTCCCAGTGCCACGTGCTAGCGAGCTCAGAAATAGGAGAATAGCACAGATGAATACGTGGCTTAAGAGTTGGTGCAGGAGGGAGGGTTTTAGATTCCTGTATCATTGAGACCATTTCTGGGGAAGGTGGGACCTGTACAAGTGGCACGGTGTACATCTGAACCAGAGCGGGACTAACATCCTAGCTGGTGGGTTTGCTAGTGCTGTTGGGAGGGGTTTAAAGTAATTCAGCAGGGGGAGGGGACACAGAATGTTAGCAGAATAGGGACCTATCATAATACGGTAAAACAATCAAGTCAGAGGGAGTACAGCTGCATTAAGTTTCAAGGGAGTAAGGCAAGGCTGGATGGCCTTTACTTTAATGCCAGGAATATTACAGGTAAAACGGGTGAGTTAAGGGTGAGAATTGACACGTGGAATTGTGATATAGTAGTTATCACTGAGATATGGTTGAGGGAGGGGCAGGATTGGCAGCTCAACATTCCGGGATATAGAATCTTCAGGCGAGATAGGGGATGGAGTATAAGAGGACCAGGCATTGCATTGTTAGTTAAGGAGTCAGTTACTGCAGTAAGGAGAGATGATATCTTGGAGGGGGCATCGAATGAAGCTTTGTGGTTAGAGCTAAGGAATAAAAAAGGGGCAGCCACATTGTTAGGTGTTTATTATAGACCCCCAGATAGTCAGCAGGAAATTGAGGAGCAAATATGTGCACAATTTGCGGAGGTGTGTAAAAACAATAACAATAGGATAATTATATTAGGTGATTTCAACTTTCCCAACATTAATTGGGATAGACATAGTGTTAAGGGCTTGGATGGAGTGGATTTCTTGAAATGTGTACAGGAGAACTTTTTAGATCAATATGTAGAGGGTCCAACAAGGGATGGCGCACTGCTGGACCTAATTCTGGGGAAGGAAGCCGGACAGGTGGCTGAGGTGGTGGTGGGCGAGCATTTTAGTGATAGCGACCACAACATGGTACAATTTAAGCTTGTTATGGACAAAGAAATAGACAAGTTGCAAAAAAAATGTTTTGGATTTGGGGAGAGCGGATTTTAGTAAAATAAGGCAGGCTTTGGCCAAGGTAGACTGGGAACAGCTACTTGTGGGGAAATCTACAGAGGAGCATTGGCGAGTGTTCAAAAAGGAAATGGGGAGGGTTCAGGCTCAACATATTCCCTCTAGGGTTATAGGAAGGCGTATCAAGCCCAGAGAACCATGGATGACCAGAGATATTCAGGATACAATGAGAAGGAAAAGAGGCTTTTAGCAAGTACAAGGGAAGCAAATCAGCGGAGGCATTAGTGGAGTACAGAAAGTGCAGGGTGGAGCTTAAGAAAGCAATTAGGAGAACAAAGAAGGGATATGAGAAAGCTCTGGCTGGTAAAAGTAGGGAAAATTCCAAGATATTCTATAAGTAAATTAATGGAAAAGGATAACCAGGGAAAGAGTAGGGCCCATTAGGGAGCAAGGGGGAAATCTATGGGTGGAGCCAAAGGACATCGGTAGAGTGTTGAACGAATACTTCACATCCGTCTTCACCCAAGAGAATGAGGATGAAGGTATGGAACTTGGGGAGAGAGACTGCGAGGTTCTTGAGCAAATTGACACAGGGAGTGACAAGGTATTGGAGGTGTTGGCAGGCTTAAAAGTGGACAAATCTCCAGGTCTGGATGATTTGTGTCCCAGGCTGCTGAGGGAGGCAAGGGAGGAGATCGTAGGGGCTCTGACCCAAATTTTTAATTCTTCTCTGGCCACAGGGGAGGTCCCAGAGGACTGGAGAACAGCTAATGTGGTTCTGCTATTTAAGAAGGATTGTAGAGAAAGCTAGGGAACTACAGACCAGTGAGTCTCACGTCAGTGGTAGGGAAACTATTGGAGAAAACTCTGAAGGAGGGAATTTATCTCCACTTGGAGAGGCAAGGTTTGATCAGGGATAGTCAGCATAGCTTTGTCAGAGGGAAGTCATGCCTAACAAATTTGATTGAATTTTTTGAGGAGGTGACCAGGTGTGTAGATGAGGGTAGTGCAGTTGATGTAGTTTATATGGATTTCAGCAAAGCCTTTGACAAGGTCCCACATGGGAGACTTATAAAGAAGGCAAATGCACATGGGATACAACGTAATTTGATGAGGTGGATTCAAAATTGGCTTAGTTGTAGGAGACAGAGGGTGATGACAGAAGGATGCTTTAGTGACTGGAAGCCAGTGTCCAGTGATGCACCACAGAGATCTGTGCTCGGTCCCCTATTATTCGTCATTTATATAAATAACATAGATGACTATGTGGGGGGTAGGATTAGTAAGCTTGTGGATAACACAAAGATTGGCTGGGTGGTTAACAGTGAGGTTGAGTGTCTTGGGCTGCAGGAAGATATAGATGGGATGGTCAAATGGGCAGATAAGTGGCAGATGGAATTTAACCCTGAAAAGTGTGAGGTGATACACTTTGGAAGGAATAATTTGACAAGAAAGTATTCAATCTACGGCATGACAATAGGAAGTTCTGAGGAACAAAGGGACCTTGGCATATGTGTCCATAGATCTCTGAAGACAGAGGGACATGTTAGTGGGGTGGTGAAAAAGGCATATGGGACACTTGCCTTTATCAATCGAGGCATAGGTTACAAAAATAGGGAGGTCATGTTGGAGTTGTATAGACCCTTGGTGAGGCCACAGCTGGAGTACTGTGTGCAGTTCTGGTCACCACATTATAGGAAGGATGTGATTGCACTGGAGGCGGTGCAGAGGAGATTCACCAGGATGTTGCCTGGGATGAAACATTTAAGTTATGAGGAGAGGTTGGATAGACTTGGGTTGTTTTCGTTGGAGCAGAGAGGACTGAGGGGCGACCTGATCAAGGTGTACAAGATTATGAGGGGCATGGGCAGGGTGGATAGGGAGCAGCTGTACCCTTGGTTGAAGGGTCAGTCATGAGGAAACATAAGTTCAAGGTGAGGGGCAGGAGGTTTAGGGGGATGTGAGGAAAAACTTTTTTACCCAGAGGGTGGTGACGGTCTGGAATGCGCTGCCTGGGAGGGTGGTGGAGGCAGGTTGCCTCACATCCTTTAAAAAATACCTAGATGAACACTTGGAACATCATAACATTCAAGGCTATGGGCCAAGTGCTGGTAAATGGGATTAGGTAAGTAGGTCAGGTATTTCTCACATGTCAGTGCAGACTTGATGGGCCGAAGGGCCTCTCTGCACTGTGTGATTCTGTGATTCTGTGATTTATGACAATGGCACAGACTGCTGCCACTGTTCACAGGTGGTGGGAGTGAATGTTTAACATGGTGGATGGGTTCCTGTTCAAGCAGGCTGATTTGTGTTGGATGGTTTGAGCTTCTTGAGTGCTGTCAGAGCTGCACGCATCCAGGCAATATTCCATCTCACTTCTGACTTGTGCCTTGTAGACAATGGACACACTTTGGGAAATTAGGAGGTGAGTGTTATGAGCATAGCTGATGTTAATTACTGCACAAACCAAATCCCAGAGGGACACTTGGCTTACAGGCCACAACGTTTTTTTTGTATTCTGAAAATGAGAAGAAAACACACTGATCTCAGCAGTAAAAGGTCCAATAACACTTTTGGGATTTAAAAAATTCAAAGTAAAAGTTTTATTAACAAGGTTAAAAGAAAACTTAAGCACACAAGATTATAGTTGCACAATTAAAATTAGTCTTACAAAACATTCCCCCTAAAAGACGCTCCACTTGGTCAGACCCACAAGTAAACACCTTCCAGGCAACACTCCCTTATAGATGTTTAACTATAAAATCCAGTAATATTACCCAAGGCAAACAGCTGTAGCTTTAAAAAAGGCATACCTCATGACATCTTAAACTCTCTTCCACTCTACTGTGGAAGTCCAAGACTTCAGAACAAAACTGCTTTTTGTAGCCCAAGACTTTGCTGGCTTGACCGAATGGCTGAATCAAATTACGTCTTCTCCCAGCCCAGAGCTAACAGCTATAGCTAACAACCAACAGCTACCAGCTCTCTACAGTAACTCTAAAATATCTTTTCCCCCTTTAATCTCAGGTTCCATTGTTCTCACACTCTTTGAAATGCAAATCCTTTCAAACATAAAACCTTTCATGTTTTTATTTTGTCTCTGCTTTCATAAGACCATAAGACATAGGAGCAGAAATTAGGCCCTTCGGCCCATCGTGTCTGCTCTGCCATTCAATCATGGCTGATAGGTTTCTCAACCCCATTCTCCCACCTTCTCCTCGTAACCTTTGATCCCCTTACCAATCAAGAACCTATCTATCTCGGCCTTAAATACACTCAATGACCTGGCCTCCACAGCCTTCTGTGGCAATGAATTCCATAGATTCACCACTTTCTGGCTAAAGAAGTTTCTCCTCATCTCTGTTCTAAAAGGTCTTCCCTTTACTCTGAGGCTGTGCCCTCGGGTCCTAATCTCTCCTACTAATGGAAACATCTTCCCCACATCCACTCTATCCAGGCCTTTCAGTATTCTGTAAGTTTCAATCAGATCCCCCCTCATCCTTCTAAACTCCATCGAGTATAGACCCAGAGTCCTCAAACGTTCCTCATATGTTAAGCCTTTCATTCCAGGGATCATTCTCGTGTACCTCCTCTGGACCCTCTCCAGGGCCAGAACATCCTTCCTGAGATACGGGGCCCAAAATTGCTCACAATATTCTAAATGTGGTCTGACCAGAGCCTTATAAAGCCTCAGCAGCACATCCCTGCTTTTATATTCTAGTCCTCTCAAAATAAATGCCAACATTGAATTTGCCTTCCTAACTACAGACTCAACCTGCAAGTTAACCTTAAAAGAATCCTGGACTAGGACTCCCAAGTCCCTTTTCACTCCAGATTTCTAAATTCTCTCCCCATTTAGAAAATAGTCTATGCCTCTATTCTTCCTACCAAAGTACATGACCTCACACTTCCCCACGTTGTATTCCATCTACCACTTCTTTGCCCATTCTCCTAACCTGTCCAAATCCTTCTACAGCCTCCCCGCCTCCTCAATACTACCTGTCCCTCCACCTATCTTTGTATCATCTGCAAACTTAGCCAGGATGCCATCAGTTCCTTCTTCTAGATCATTAACGTATAAAGTGAAAAGTTGTGGTCCCAACACTGACCCCTGCGGAACTCCACTAGTCACCGGCCGCCATCCTGAGAAGGGCCCCCTTATCCCCACTCTCTGCCTCCTGCCAGACATCCAATCTTCTTTCAGGTCAATAAAATGTAATATGCCCTCTTCTGTTTACCTATGGAACTGGTGCAAGATGCAAATATGTTTCTTGTATTCTCTGACTTCCTTTTGATATTCTAACAAACTCTCAACTTATCTAAAAATGCAAATGTTAGATCTAACCTATTCACCTGTACCTCAAACCTAATGCCTCTATCCTTTCATGTTTTAAACCTCCCAGACAATGTCTTCCAGTAACCTTTCCCCAGCTTAATTAAATCATTTACACACATGCAAACACACACACACACACACACACACACACATACAGTCTTTTTCACAGAATCACACAATATTCCCCAAAAATATTTTTAAAAATAACATTCATTCTCACATGAGCTGCTTGCCACAGAATTCCCACCTATCACCTGCCACAGTATTTATATGGCTGCTCCAGTTCAGTTTCTGGTCAATGATGACCCCCAGGATCTTGATAGTGGGGGATTCAGTGATGATAATGCTGTTGAATGTCAAGGTGAGATGTTCTTTGCCTGGCACTTGTGTGGTGCGAATGTCACTTGCCACTTATCAGCCCAGCCTAAATGTTGTCCAGGTCCCTGTGTAAATGGGCAGTAGAAAGCACAGTGAAGTTACCAGAAACACTGAGTTTTGCAATGCACAGTGTCACAAAATGGTTACAATCACGTCCCTGCCCAAAGTCTTCCCGTTGCGAGATGCCATTCTCAGTTGTGATGCCATGGGAAGGATGGAGCAGACGGCAAACTTTTCCCCACAGGGGGATAGAGGAAGGAGAAGTGAGCGCTGGAAGATTATTAATGCAGTAAATGGATAGAAGCTTAGAAGGAGATTGTCCCTAACTCTGTCAGCTGAGACAGGTGCATTTTGCAATGAACAGAAGGATGAGTTTCAATAGATCCCATGGCCTCTTTCTCATCACTGACTTATTCATAGGGTGTCAATGTCATTGGCAAAACCATCCCTTGATGCCCATCCCTAATTGCTCCAGAGTGGGTGGTGGTAAACCAACTCTTGAATACAACTGAGTGGCATTCCAAGCAATTTCAGAGGGCAATAAACATCAACCACATTGCTGTGGATCTGGAGTTACATCTAGGTTGGGTAGATGGCAGATTTCTTTCCCTGAAAGAAGCTATTGACTCAGGTAGGTTTTTTTTAGAAAACTCTAGTAGTTGCAAGGCCACAATTATTGAGACTAGCAACTAGCCTTTTAATCCAGATTTATTTAATTGAAGTTAAACCCCACCAGCTGTCATGGTGGGATTTGAATTCATGTCTCTGTAACATTAGTCCAGACCTCTGGGTCACTAGTGCAGTAATTAGAGAACTGCTTTCTACCAAATGCCTTTTGTTATCCTTGCCTGTTCTTAAAACAAGCTCCTGCTAGCAGGCTTCAATCAGTGAGTCTCTATCTGTTGAAGACCTAGTACCATCGTTCCCTTGTAACTCCACCGACTGATCCTTGATGTTCTTTTTAACACTGTAGGTCCTGTACACTGGGATTGTCATTTATGCGCCTGCACTGATATTAAACCAAGGCAAGTATTTGCTCCTTTGTTTCTCTTTTGTAGAATTACAAATATGTGTGAGCTGGAATGGGCAGTTCAAACCCTTTTCCAATCACTTAGGGTTAGTGTGGGGTATCTGCCCTCTGCCAAACCCCTCCACCTCTTTATACCCCCCTGTCCTCCTTTAAGCCCCTGTCAAAGCCCATCTGTTTGACCAAGATTTTTGATCACCCTTCTAATATTTCCTTTACCTCAGCATCTGTTTTTGTCCATTAGCACCTCTGAGCTCCGCCTTTGTGTATGAAAGGTGCTATATAAATGGAAATTATTGCTACAAATCCAATGCCAGCAGAACCTGATGATCTGACTCCGAGATCGATAACATGATAATCCCGTAACACAAGAGTACTGGCCGATGTCCGACTGGACCAACACTTATCAAAATCATTTCTGGGGATATGGGCTTTGCTGGAAAGGCTGGCACTTATTGCCCATCACTAGATGCCCTTGAGAAAGTGTTGGTCCGTTTGCTTCTTGAGTTGTCGCAGTCTATCTGGTGGAGGTTACACCCACAGTGCTGCGCTAGGAAGTGAGCCAGGATTTTCACCCAGCAACACAAAACAACAGCTGATTTAAGAAAATAACTTTAATCTAATCCTCCATTTTGGTTTTGAAGGCTAGTGAAAACGAGTACCAAGTCATCGGCTTACTTTCAACATCTGGCAGTCAGAAATTCCTCATCTGTTGTACAATAAGACTCCACCATCAGTTTTCATCTTTTAAATAACCAGTGGAATAAAGTAAAAACTAACAAACTCCAGTAGAGATGATAAAAACAAGCACAATTCATGAAATTGACAAGCGGTAACCGCTCTCTCACTCCTCAGTACCAAATTGCAAGTTTGGTCCGTGTACTCTGTATGATAAGAGTTACCAACTCTGGCTGAAGCCATTCCAGGAGACTTTTTAATCCAAAACTGATGACATTATTGATTGACCTGTCAGTTCAACCCACGCACAATACGGAACTTCAGAACCCCGCCACCCTATAGCTGCACTGCGCCTGCTATTATTAGTCTGTCACACTCAATACATGGCATGCTGAGGAAATAGCTCAAAAAACATTACACCTCTGCAGACAAAAGAACGGTCAGGACCTGCGAAAGGAAGTCACAGTTACTTTTTTAAATCCTTTCATCGAGTGCGGTTGTCGGTGGCAAGTCCAGCAGTTGCTGTCCATCCCTAATTACCCTTGTACTGAGGGGCTCGTGAGGTCATTTCAGAGGGTAGTTAAGAGTCAACCGCATCGCTGTGGGTCTGGAGTCACATGTAGGCCAGACCAGGTCAGGACAGCAGATTTCCTTCCCTAAAGGACATTGGTGAACCAGATGGGTTTTTAGAGCGATCGATGATAGTTTCATGGTCACCATTACTGAGACTAGCTTTATATTCTACATTTATGAACTGAAATCAAATTCCACCAGCTGCCATGATGGGATTTCAACCCATGTCCCCAGAGCATTAGCTTCACTGCTTTATAAATATTGAGCTGTGTAATGTTCATAGCTAAATAGGACAGCTTACTTCTTCCAGCTTTGTAAGTTTTCTAGCAGCACATCGAGCTCCATTTACCAAATGACCTTAAGAGAGTCGAGTATAAAGCCCTCTAGGCGAGTATGCATTGATGCATTTCTTTTCTGCTGGTGCAGCACACACAGCGGCACCCCTTTTACCGCCAATGACTGTCTTCTCGGTGGGGAAAGCTTTCTAGGCATTATGTAATCTTTCTAGCCCAGTACCGCTCCTTTGAGCCTCAGGGCTCCCAGTGGGGAGACAGCTCTCTAGCTGGCTTGGCGATGGGTTTCCCAGCGGGAGCTGTCGGCAGTGCTCGCTCCCTTTCCCCCCCTCGAGGCTTCGGCGGGGAAGCAACTTTCATGAGCACAGTACACGTGCGCATCGGCACCAGTTTACGTGATTACATTTTGTGTCATCACACTGCCAGGTACGCAGTCAGATTACTGCTTTGATGATCTTGGAGCTCTGACAGAGTTTCTGTATGAATTATGTGGCTGATTTGCTTGAAACACCATTTTAAAATCGCTCGCGTCCCTTTCAGTGGCCAACGGGTGATTGATGGCGATTCTGGTGGACTCTCGACCATTCCGGGAGGGTCAGTGTGATTTTATTTTTGTACTTTCATGGGATGTGGGTGTTGCTGGCAAGACCAGCATTTGTTGCCCATCCCTAATCTCCCTTGAAGTGAGTGGCTTGCTAGGGCATTTCAGGGGGCAGTTAAGAATCAGCAACATTGCTGTGGGTCTGGAGTCACATGTAGACCACACCAGGTAAGGACGGAAGATTTTCTTCCCTAAAGGACATTAGTGAACCAGATGGGTTTTTACAACAATCGGCAATGGTTTCATGGCCACTATTACTGAAAGGAGCTTTTCAATTCCAGATTTTTATTAATTGATTTCATATTCCCCCAGCTGCCATGATGGGATTTGACCTATACCCCAGAGGGTTAGCCTAGAGCTCTGGATTACTGGTCCATGACATCACCACTACAAATCATCTCCATTCCCTCCCCTCCCACCCATCTCCCCAACCCCACCCACCCATCCCCCCAACCCCACCCACCCACACACCCACAGCACTGCCCTATCCTAAAATAACCCAGGATTGTTCCTTGGCTCTAAAATTTTTGGGCTTTGATCCCTAAAAAACAAAGGTCGACTTTTACTTGAGGCATATGAAAAATTACAAACCTTTAAACCAAAAAATCTTGGGTTAACTTTTCCATGAGATTGAATTTTCATAGGGATTATATGGTAATTTCCTCCTTTAGGGTGACAAATTCTGGGATGGAAGGCCATTATGTGTAAGATTCCTTATAAGGAAATGTGATACATTGTTTAATGGACTGTGTTGAGCCATTAATATGTGGTGTAGTCTCATCCTGATGTGGCTTGTTGTCTTTCAGTTACTGGTCTTAACATCTGGGCATCTCTGTTATCCACTGGATTCATCTGCACATTCTACACAACTGTGGTTAGTACAGAACATTTACACAGAAATCCACATCACTGTGTTAAAGGCCCTGATATTCTACAATGCTCACACTTTTAGATTCTAGTTTAACCTGGCACCTTCATGGTTGATTCTATAAACTACAGGCACCTTCGAGATGTTCTGTAAAGAGATCAGCATTGTCTATTTCTCAATGACACAATGGATTCAAAATTAAAATCTTTCATTGTGATATAACTGTCTGATGTGATGGTTCCTTTCTCTCTGCTCCTTCCCTGTTGTTGTAATGGTGTTGGTTACAGAATGTGTCTGTTATGGAAGTTTTTGTAGTCTTCTGTATGTTAACAGCAAGTCTTAATTAACTACTTGTAACTATATAAATATATACAGTCATGGATACAGGCAAGGAGCTATCTCCATTTCTGGGTCTTAACATGTCTCTGGCCAACACCACACTGACCTTGGTACTGGGTCATGTGCCTTCTTACATCACTGTGTGGGCTGTACTGTACTTAGTCCCACATTAACACTGTATATACCAGACCCTTATACTGTACCCCCCCCCCCCAAGTCTTCTCCCATGGTTATAGAGTTACATTAGTTTACTTCAAGTATTACATTGTTATAAGTCTTATGCATTTACCTTATGGTTACAATCTTAATGCTATTCCGATATTATTGCTGTTACAGTATTAGCTTTAACAACATTCTCACTACCCCATCTCCCCCCCTTCAAGTCCTTGAAGTTAGAGGTTCAGGTGGTCTGGAGGCCTTTTAACTTTTCCACATCTCGTTCACCATCCTGTCAGAAGAGCGGTAGGCTCTGTTGTTTTTAAATTCATTCATGGGATGTGGCTGTCGGTGGCTTGGCCAGCATTTATTGCCCATCCCTAATTACCCTTGTTCAGAGGGCATTCAACCACATTGCCATTGTTGGTTCTGGTTCTTGCTATTGGTTTGGAGGTTGGACTGGCCTCTGGGTTTGCTCTCATTCTTTTCGTCCATTGCTTGATGTTGAAGCACGCCTGGTTAGTTCGGTTGTTGTGTTGAACCATGGTTGCTGTTGCTCTCGATCGTTTCTTGCAGGGTGGGCGAACGTGGTATTTGGCTCCTTGGTGCTGCTTTATCTTCTTCTTGCTCCGTCTGAGCCACCTCAAAGTCTTTGAGCCTTCCTGTGGCAAGGAGAAGCTCGGGTGATACGCTCACCTCTGCGTTTTGTTCTTGATGGTGAGAGACTGCTACCAGATTCCAGCATCCCTTGTGTTTGTGGCATGCTGGCTGGAAGCTGCAGTGTGTGCACAGCAATTGCTGTGTTGACCAGCTGTACCATCGTTGTAGTTGGAGGTGGAGACTTCTCAGACTGCTGATCATTCTCTGGTACCGCTTCCACTGGAGGTGCCTGGTAATCGCGTGGTAGGTTGGTCTGACCGTTGGGGACTTTCTGGGCCCTGGAATGATGATGGGCAAACCTACCCCACAAAAAGAGAAGAGAGGTCGAAGGTGAAATCTGAGTCTGAATACTGTTTAGTGTTTGAGCACTCAGGACCATGCTGTCCTGGCTGGCTAACGACAGTGGTAGTCTTGACATCCTCCGCCATCTGGAGGAGATCCAAGGCAACCCTGGCATTCCTGCTCAGGAGAGAGACAGGCTGCTTACAGATGATGTACATCAGCTCAAAGATCTGTTTGCTGCCATGTCTCAGTGGTTCCAGGAACAGGCTGATGACCGAGAGTCGGCCTCCCCCTGCCCCATAGGGTGGAGTGTCCGTCGTTCGAAACCAGTGGTGTTTGAGCCGTGGTTCCTTGCCTGACAGGATTGTCACACTGGCTCCTGATTCTAATTTAACATTTGTTAGGTGACCATTTGCCAGGACGTCAGCATTCCAAAATGAAGAACCACATTCTTTGGCCTCAGCCCAGAAGCATGGCTGTGTGACTTCTGCATTTTCAGGCTCGACCTCGTGGATGACCTTTGGGCTCTCTGTGCGGTGCTGGGTTTTGACTTGCACAGTTTACCGAAGTCTCCCTGTCTGTTCCCTTGGAAACATTGGGCCGTTCTGGCAGGACACTGATCCCTCCTGTGAGGATGCTTCACCCCGCAGCGCTGGCAAGGTCGCTCTGCTGGGCGGCTCAGGGATTGCTTTCCCTGACTTGGATTGTCCTTGCGTCTTTGAGGCCAGGTAAGCTGGACCGAGGGTTGGCTTCTGCCCCATGTTGTGTCCATTCCCTGTAGGATTCTCCTGTGTTGCTCACGTAGCTCAGACAGTCTAACAAGCTGGATTGCCTTGTCTAGGCTAAGATAACCTCTAGCTTGCCGGTCTGCAAACTTTTTGCTGAGCTCTGGAGCAATTGTGTCCCATAAAAATATTCCTCTCCAAAGAGTCCAATGTTATGACTGGCCTGGGCCTTAGGTGAGCCCAAGTGGAATGGAGATCCACGATGAAGATTTTTTAAGTGTGGATACAGCTTTAAGAGCTTACAGGCTTCCAAGAGGGCGTCGCCATTCACTGCAGTACAAAGGATTTCCCGCGCTGGCCGGTTTTGGCGGGCTCCGCAAAATGGCGGCAGCGCACTTCTGGAAGAAGAACGTTTAACAGTGGCTACGTGGGTCGGCTGTCTGCTGAGTTGGTTTATTCAATGACATAGCATTGCGAGGAACAAGGCGTTTAAATTAACTGCAGGCTTGCTGTTTAAGGGCTCGGACAGTCGTAAGGTTCCTGAGAGCCAAGTAAGTTAATTATTAATACTTATTTCTTTCCTTTCAACTCAGAGGCCACGTGTTGAGGCTCAGAGCCGGGGATCAGGATTAGCGACGGGTTTTGTTCAAATGGTGCTTCTGACTGAATTAGTAAAAGGGGCTTCTTAGGGCTGGCTGCAGTCTGGAAGGTAAAAAGATTTAGCTGACTCTTGCAGCCTGCTGCGGCAGTAACACCTTTGCCTTTAGCTTCTGGGTCCTTTTCTCTGGAGTGTTATCTGGTGAATTTTCTCAGTGCCTTTAGCTTTAGCTTCAGTGGGAGCTTCTTTCAGTTCAGAATCCATTGAAGACTCTATTTTTCTTAGTTTCTCAGCATTGTGGGGTTGAGGGCTTTTCATCCCGAGCTGACACCATGGCGAATTTTACAGGCTCACCCAATTCAATGGACTTTTGAATGGTTTGCGGCATTTTATGACCCCACCCCCACTGCAACGGAGCCATAACATTCTGCCCTATGTCACAATGGTGTTGCCGGTTAAGGAAGTCTTTGTAGTCATCTTTATGTTAACAGCAAGTCTTAATTAACTACTTGTAACTATATACATATATACAGTAATGTAGCAGTAATACAGGCATGGAACTATCCCCATCTCTAGGCCTTAACACGTCTCTGGCCAACACCACACTGACTTTAGGCCTGGGTCATGTGCCTTCTTACATTACTGTGTGGGCGGTACTGTGTTCAGTCCCACATCAACCCTGGAGATACCAGGCCTTTAAACCACACCTGTAACTCTGCAATGTTCTCCCCTTCAAGTGTTTCTCCAATTCCTTCATGAATTACAATCGAATCTGCTTCCACCGCCCTTTCAGGAAGCACATTCCAGATCATAAAAAAACCCACTGTATAAAATAAATCTCTCCATCTCTTCCCTCTGGACCTCTTTCCAAAGGCTTTAAATCTGTGTCCTCAAGTTCCTGACCCTCCTGCTAGTGGAAATGGTTTCTAATGCTTTAATAGTTTTTATTGATGCTGACCTACCACAGTTGTCGAGATATGGAGAGGTGTTGCTCACCATGTTCCTGTGTTTAATGGATTTCACTCCTGTGTCTCCAGGGAGGGTTGAAAGCAGTCGTCTGGACTGACGTCTTTCAAGTCATCACCATGATGTCCGGTTTTGTTGCTATCATGATCCGGGGAACCTATTTAGTTGGAGGAAGTGGCAAATTCCTGGAGAATGCATATAATGGGTCCAGGATCAATTTTGGAGAGTAAGAAAATGCCTTTGCTATTGACGTTCATCATTCGGGCACCTAGTATCCCAGTGAATCCCAAATCTCCATCATCACTGAACCTGGCTGGAGCAGAACTCAAAGCTGAGGATAAAGTTGGTGTAAACAATCATGTTCTGGCACTGGATGTCTTTCTTTGAAGAATTTATTTTATTAATTTGCTCTTTTCTCTATTTGAAGGTAACTTCCCTAGAAAACCTCCAGTACCTCAAGAAAGTGATTAAGTCCCACACAATAGACTCATGACAAATGGTCAGGATCTGTGGTTCCAAAGGACAAATAATTGGCCCTTAGGAAATTGGCTAAAAATTAGTATCATAGAATGGTGAAGCCATTCAGCCCATTGTGCCCATGCCAGCTTTCTGCAACAACAACTCAGTTCTGCTCTCACACCTTTTCCCCATAGCCCGGCAACTGGCAAGTTGAGTTATTCAGACTGAAGAAAGGTAGAAAGCACTATTCCACAAGAATCAGTGCTGGGCTGACTGATAAGAACAGGTAACTCAATATCAACATTTACAGATGATACTAAATTGAGTGATATAGTGAACACTGGGGAAAAATACAATACAATGCAGGAAGACGTAATAAAAGTTGAAGACCAGGGCAGTTAAGTGGCAATGATGTTTAGCATAGATTGATGTGAGGTGATGAATATTGGTAGGAAAAATAGAAACATTAACTGCACCTTAGAGGATAAGAAACCAAATGGGTTGAAAGGGAGCTAGGGATACAGGTGAACAAGTTATTAAAATTACATTACAGGTCAGCAAAGTGATTAAGAGTACCAACAAAGCACTCGGATTCATTTCTCAGAATGTAGAATTTGAAAGTCGTGAAATTATATTAAACTTATAAAGGACCCTGGTCAGGCCACACTTAGGTGCCCAGTTCTGGTCTTTATACTATGCAAGGTTCTTAGAAGGACTGGAGAAAGTACAAAAATGATTTCGTTTTTTTCATTTATTCTTTCATGGGATGTGGGTGTCACTGGCAAAGCCAGCATTTGTTGCCCATCCTTAATTGCCCTTGATCCAAGTGGCTTGCCAACCATTTCAAAGGGCAGTTAAGAGTCAACCACATTGTTGTGGGTCTGGGGCCCCATGGAGGCCAGACCAGGTAAGGACGGCACAATTTCCTTTCCTAAAGGGCATTAGTGAACCAGCTGGGTTCTTATGACAAGAGACAATGGTTTCATGATCACTGAGACTAGATTTGCAATTCCAGATTGTCAAATGAATTGAAACTTCACCAGCTGTTGTGGTGGGATTTGAACCCTTGCCCCCAAGGCATTAGCCTCAGCCTTGGGATTACTAGTCCAGTGGCATTATCACTGCACCACCATCTATAAATTGGATGGTATCTGAACTGAGAGGCCATAGCAATATGGAAAAATTGAACAGGTTGGGGCTTTTTAATTGGAAACGAGAAGTTTTAAAGGTGAGTTGAGAGATCTTTAAAATTATGAATGGGTTGAACAGGGTAGATCTGGAGACAATGTTTCCAATTCTGGAAGAATCCAAAACTAGAGATGATAAATACAGGGTAATTACTAATAAATTCAATATGGAAATAAAGAGAAATGTCTTTTCTCAGATACGCATATATGAGTTAGGAGCAGGAGTTGGCCATTTAGCTCCTTGAGCCTGGGGGCTCTGCCATTCAATAAGATCATGGTTGATCTGATTGTGGTCTCAACTCCACATTCCGCCTATCCCTGATAACCTTGGACTTCCTTGTTAGTCAAGAATCCATCTACCTCTGCCTTAAACATATTCACTGACCCTGCCTCCACTGATCTCCAGGGAAGAGAGTTCCAAAGATTCGCAACCCTCTGAGAGAAAAAATGTCTTCTCATCTCCACCTGAAATGGGAGAGCCCTTATTTTCAAACTGTGTCCTCTGGCTTTGGATTTCCCCACAAGGGGAAACATCCTTTCCGCATGCACCCTGTCAAGTCCCCTCAGGATCTTATATGTTTCAATAAGATAATCTTCTAAACTCCAATAGATACAAGCCCAGCCTGTCCAAGCTTTCCTTGAATGATAACTCACACCCCCCCCTAATCCCAGGTATCAGTTGAGTGAGCCATCTCTGAGCTGCTTCTGAGGTATTTATATCCTTTCTTAAATGAGGAAACCAAAATTGTACACAGTACTCTTGATGCAGTCTCACCAACACCCTGTACAACTGTAGCAAAACATTCCGACTTTTATATCCCATTCCCCTTGCAATAAATGGCAACATTCCAATTGCCTTTCATCATCTACCGCACCTGCCTACTAACATTTCCTGATTCATGTGCCAGGACAATCAGATCCCTCTGTACCTCAAATTTCTGCAACCTCTCTCCATTTAACTAATATACTGTTTTTCTATTCTTCCTGTCAAAGTGGACAAGTTCATATTTTCCCACCTTATACTCCATCTGCCAAATTTTTGCCCAATCACTTAACCTGTCTCTGTCCCGAATTTGCAGACTCCTTATGTCCTCTTCACAATTTACTTTCCTACCTATCTTTGTGTCATGAGCAAATTTGGCAATCATATATTCGGTCCATTCATCCAAGTCATTGATACAAATTGTAATTAGTTGAGGCCCCAGCACTGATCCCTGTGGCACTCTCCACTCATCACATCTTGCCAACCAGAAAAAGACCCATTTATCCCTACTCTCTGCTTCCTGTTAGCTAACCAATCCTCTATCCATGCTAATATGTTACCCCCTACACCATGAGCTCTTATTTTCAATAGTAGCCTTTGATGCGGCACCTCAGTAGTTAGAGTGTGGAATTCGTTACCGCAGGAAGAGGCTGAGGTAAATAGCTTAGATACTTTCAAATGGAAACTAGAGGAGCCCATGAGAGGAAAGAGATGTTGAAAGGCTGAGATGAGGCAGAAAGAATGGAAGGAGACATACATGGTCTATGAACACCAGCACAGAGTAGTTGGGCCAAGTGGCCTGTTTCTGAGCTGTATATTTTATGTAAATCAAGTCACCATTCTTCAGCAATGAGGGTCTGCAGACTGTTTCACTACTGAGCTCCTCACAGATGAATTCAATTCCATTCTTAGCTGGTACCCACATTTACTATGTACTATGAGGAGTGGGAACTCTGACTGATAGACTTTTCCCCCATAGCCCTTACACATTATACCAATTGTTGTAACTCAACTGAGGTTAGCCCAGGATAGAGAAGGAATTCAAGTTGAGGTGTTCCAGTCTGTACGGCTTGTAGCACATTATTTTAAAAAGGAATTGTTCCTGGAATATGAACATCGCTGGCAAGGCCAGCACTTATTGTCCATTCCTAAGTCCCCTTGGTTCAAGAAGATGGCTCACCACCACCTTCTCAAGCAACAACTAGGGATAGGCATTAAACGCCAGCCTTGTCAGAGATGCCCACATATTGAGAATGGAAGAAACAAACCCTAGAAAGGTCCTGTTCTAGGGGACTTGGCCCTTCCCTTAAAAAATGAAAAGAAAGGAAGATTGAGTATAATTGTCCAAGCTGACGTTGCTGTTGGAAAGCCCTATTATGTTGATTTACTTTTGGATTGTACATTGATGGAAGTTCTCTGTTTAGTTTTGATCCAGATCCCAGGAGACGCTACACGTTCTGGACATTTGTTGTCGGGGGCACTATATTGTGGTTGTCCATGTATGGAGTCAATCAGGCTCAAGTCCAACGCTACATCGCTTGCAAAACTGAGTCTCAAGCACGGCTGTAAGTTTGAATGAGTAAAAACAAACTGAGTTGAGGGAAGCTGTTGAACTGGGCTGAGGAGGTGAAGGAAAATACATATTGGAATGCAAGGAGAGGGCAGGCAAATTCCTCTCACTCTAATCCTATAGTTTGTGATGAGCCAGGAGAAACTGGTGCCAATCAAATTCATTTTCCTCAGTTCTTGTGCAAACCTCTGAAGGAGAGAGACAGAATATATTTAGTTCATAGTTGGTATTTTAAAATCCCAAAAGATATCTTGTGCATTGGAAGAAGGTTCTAGAAAAGCCAGATGGGGAAGTACCTCCGTTTGTCAAGATAATAGGTGTGATTACAAGTCAGCACTTGACTCAATGCTGAGGACATAGAGTTTGGGATTCAGTTACAGTGCTCCTATATCATGACAAGTTGAGCGTGGGAACAGTATTTTTGATCATCCCGGCACATGAGGTAACTGCATGAGTTAGTTATAAATACATTTTAAGTTCCCTTTAGGGTGCCAGCCAGTGTGGGAGTGAATGATAAAGGCCCCAGTCTGCAGCCCAGTGTGGTGATGGTGAATTTCTGCTTGGATGTCAATTGTGTGACTCTGGGACAAGGAGGAGATGATTGAACCACGGTTCTTCGACTGGTTCGCACTGGAAACTGTAGGGCGGAATTTTAACTGGGAGTGGGATTTGGGAAACGGAGTAGTGAGTGGCAAGCGCTCCCGAGGTTGGCAGTTTTGAAAGAACCTGAAGACGAGAAAACAGACTCCTTCGAATACAGGGTAGTGGACGCCTGAAACTCTCTCCCACAAAATGCTTTCGAGGCTGGGGATCAAATGAGATTGATGGATTTTTGTTGACTAAGTGCAGAATTTTTACCTCAGCGGGCGCCCAACCCGCTTGAGCGTAAAATGACGCATGTTGACATCGGGCAAGTGTCCCAATGTCAATGCGCAGCCTGCGTGATATTTCAGTCGGCGAGTGCGCGCGGGAATTGGCAGCGCACCCGCTGACAACTGAAAGGCTTGTTCAGGTCATTAACAAGGTCACTGAAAGAAATTTTTTGCTGCCTGTCCAACATTATGGTTGGCGGGCAGGCGAAAAGGCCAAGCAGCCTTTGCACTTTTTTGGAAACCTCATCCACAGGCGGGATGAGGTTTCCAACATCAAATAAAAATGAAATAAAATTTTTCAAACTCCATTTATAGCATGTCCCTACTCACGTGACAGAGTCACATGAGGGGAGATGTTTTATAACATCTTTCAAATCTTTTTTTTTTTGAAAACTCTTCATCTCCCTGAGGCAGCTCTGTGCCTCAGGGAGATGTTCAAGCGCTCACTCGCACACACTCTTGCCCCGCTTGCCCTTAATTGGGCCGCCAGTGTGAAATCGCAGTACGGTCCCAATCACGGGGGGACAATCGGCTTCCTGACCAGCCTCACCCGCCCCCCGCCGAGCCCGCCCGACAAGGGTGTAAAGAGTTACATCACCAAAATGTGGCAAATGGCATAAGAGACAGATCAGCCATGATCTAGCTGAATGGTGGTGGGACAGGCTCGAGGGGCTGAAGGGCCTCCTCTTGTTCCTATGTTTCTAATTGGGGTGAGGATCTGTCTTAAGACTGATTTGCCTGGGATTGATCGAGGGTGGCACAGCGGTTACATCTTGCTGCCTGAGAACAGGCAGTGGTACTTCACCAGCAGAGTTTTCTTTTGGTGGAGAATTCCCACAGGGATTCTCCTGACCCTCTGCTGCAGATGACAGACAAATTCAACAGATCCTCTGGAGAAACAAGGCGTGGAATTTTACCCCCCCAACGCAATGGGGGGTTGGGGCCATTAAATGCGGTGAGCCATCCAAAAACCCATTGACTTTGGTAGGACCATAAAATCCCACCACCATAAAATTCAAGCTATGGAGGCAGCGAGAATGTCTTGGGGAAGGACCCATGGCAGAGCAACCCCGTGACTTACTGTTGGCAGTGCCTTGGGCCACTCGGCAAGTCTTCAATGTTAGGAGAGGGTGCGTTAAAAGAGAAAGGAAGTACTCGCATTTGCATAGCGCCTTTCACAACATCAGAATGCCCCAAAGTGTTTTACAGCCTCTGAAGCATGTTTGAAGTGTAGTCAGTGTAATGTAGGAAAAACAGCAGCCAAATTGTACACAGCAAGATTCCACAAACAGCAATGCGATAATAACTGGATACTATTTTTATTTCAGTGTTGTTGTTTGAGGGATAAATATTGGTTGGGACCCTGAGGATAGCTCCCTTGGTCTTCTTCGAGATAGCACCATGGGATCTTCTAAATCCACTGGAAAGGATAGTTATTGTTGTAGGGTCTGTTCTCCCCAATATTAGAAATATTCCATGTAAACTTTTGAAAGTTCTCCGGAAGTTCCATAACAAGTTCTAAAATCTAAATTCATACCAGGCAGGGTTTGCGCTGCAGTCACTAGGAATCAAAACTCAGGAGGTGAGATGGCCTCCCACCAACATGGCCATATAAGATCAACAACAACAACTGCAGCTTATATTTATATAGCAACTTTAATATAATGAAACATTGAAGTGTTTCGCAGGAGTATTATAAGAAAAGTCTGACACTGCTGGGCCACATAAGGAGGTATTACGCCACATCATCAAAATCTTTGTCAAAGAGATAGGTTTTAAGGAATGATTTAAAAGTGGAAAGTGAGGTAGTGAGGTGGAGAGGTGTAGGGAGGGCATTCCAGAGTTTGGGGCATTTCCCAGGCAACTGAAGGCACAGCCACCAATGGTGGAGTGACTAAAATTAGAAATATACAAGGGAAATTGACAAAGAGAAAGAGAGACAAGAGAAAACAAGAGAGAAATTTCTTCAGTCAGAGGGTTGTGAATTTTTGGAATTCACTATCCCAGAGAGCTGTGGATGCCCAGTCGCTGAATACATTTAAGACCAAGATCAGTAGATTTCTGGCCACTGAGAGAATCAAGAGAGTTGGAGATAGGGCAGGCAAGTGGAGCTGAGGCAGAAGATCAACCATGATCTTATTGAATGGGGGAGCAGGCTGGAGGGGCCGAATGGGCTACTCCAGCTCTTTTTTTCTTATAACTGGAAGCAGCAGCAATACATCGGCTTGTGGCACCAGGTGTTACTCAGTCTTCGTATAAAAAGCTGACAAAGTATTCCTTCAAAGGCTGACAGGACTGCTGTTCTTTGGGTAGCTTTTATTGCGGACTCTCTTTGAGTAGAGTCATGGACTGTGTGTGGGTGAGGCTTTCAAAAGGGGGGTAACGTTTGACCTCTGCGTCAAGTGTCAGCGTAAGACTAAAGTTAGTGGAGGGAAATGAGATGCTAAAAGCACTCGCCTGTCTCCGTGGAGACCCTCTTTAATTCTCTTAGAGAGTCCTTTCTGCTTCTTGAACCATTATCTCGGGTTAAGGTTTAAAAGCCTTACGGAGAGTAGGGAAACATTCTGTCTTTTCAATGAAACGTGACTCTGTTTCCATTTGTCTCCTCACGTTTGAGAGGAGAATGAAGAACACTTGATGTGTGGAACGTTTTGAATGCCTGACTCTGCGTGCGTTTCTTTACAGTGCTATCTTTGTGAACCAAATCGGTCTGTGGATGATAGTGACGAGTGCAGCAACCTGTGGAATCATTATGTTTACCTTGTACGGGGACTGCGATCCTGTCAAAGCTGGGCGTGTCTCTGCACCGGATCAGGTGAGGGAAACACAGAACGACATGAGGGAAGAATGGTTTTCACCAGAATGTTATAGGGTTTACATAAGAAAGAAACTTGTAGTTATACATAACCCCACCCCCACCCCAAACTGCTGCAAAGCCTGTTCTCCAACCCCCACCATTCCACCCCTGCTCTGTTTTATGTCAAGTTACGTAAAGAAAATTCTGGCCAATTTGACCATGTCTTCAGTTCCGTCTGCCCCAATCCTGGAATTCCCACTCTATATACCTCTCTGCCTCTTTCCCACACTTTCCTCCTTCAAAACATTCCTTAAATCCGACCTCTTTGACCAAACGTTTTTGTTCATCTGCCCCAATATCCCCCAGTGTGGATCGGTGTCATATTTTGGTTAATGATGCCCCTGTGAAGAGCCTTGGGGCGTTTTATTATGTTAAAGACGCTATCTAAACATAAATTGCTGCTGTGGTTTTGACAACCTTCCTATTGTGATCCTTGGTAATTGTTTACATCAGACTCACTCTCCACTTTCAGATGGTGGCGTACATGGTGCTGGATATATTTCAGACATACCCTGGAGTTCCTGGATTGTTCCTTTCTGCTGCTTTCAGTGGGACATTGAGGTACTAACTATGGGAGTGAGGGGATACTAAAATAACTTGAATATATGTGAAAGAATTTATATTACGCCTCATAGCAATTGGCTCTTTTGAAATTCGTTGTGGCTGATGTTGGCAAGGCTGGCCTTTGTTGCCCATCTTCAGTTGCCCTGAGAAGGTGGTGATGGGCATTTCTTCTTGACCCTCTGCAGTCCTTTGTGATGTTGGTGTTCCTGTAATGGTGTCGAGTAGACAATTCCTGGATACACACCAACGTGCTTGGGTGATCCAGCGTGTGGGAGGGGGGATGATTCTGGCGAGCTGGGCTTGTAATGATATGCAGATGTATTACAATGTAGTTCCTGATGTCCGATGGTGGTAACACGACCCACCATTGACAGGCAGAGCGGGCGATTGCAAACTGGCATCACAACACCATGAAACCGATTTTTGGCCTTCTCGCCATATTGTCCACTCACATCGCCAAACACACCCGACATCAGCGGGCTCGGTAAATTCTGCCCGTAGTGCGCTATTGCTGGGGGCAGACTTTATTTTCGTTGATCCTTTCTAACTGAGTAATTAGGGGAGGGGGAGGGGTGGCAAGCCTACGACTCAGAAAGCACTTGTCCCACCCAAGCCCCACTCCAGGACTTGAGCACGAAATCTAAGATGACAATGCAGTGACTTACTGAGGGAGAGCTACATCATTAGCAGGTCCACATTAACCCCGTCCGGGTGTATGTTAAAGATCCTGCGACATGTTTTCTAAAGAATAGTGGGGAGGGTCTCCGGGTGTCCAGTCCAACAATTTCTCCCTTGGCCAGTTAACCTGTTATTGATAATGGTGGTTATTCATTCCACTGCTGTTTTTTTGGATCTTGCTGTGTGCAGATTGGCTGCCGTGTTCACCTAAAATAGCATCTACAATTCAAAGGTAATTCACTATCCATTAAGTGCTATGAAATACTCTGAGATTGGGAACGCTGTGATATTAATGTCAGTTTTCCCTCTCCTTATGACATAAGCGGGTTGGAGCACAAAATCTGTCACGTTAGGCAGCCAGGAACATTCCGCAAACAACCCCGAGATGAATAACAATTTCAGCACTGTAGGTTGAGGGATGAATGTTGACCAGGATGCCTTCTTGATCTTCTACTAGTCCTATCTGATATCTAGCATCCACCTGATAAGCAGAAAGGTTCACAATTTAACACCCTCACCTGAAGATCTGTTTCTCCAATATTCCTGCATTTCTGCACTGGAATATCAGCCCATTTTACTTTCAAAGCCAAAAGCTTTTGACCCAAAGGCGAGAGTGCTATTAGTCAGTTCAGGCCAATGCTACATAAGGACCAGAGTTAAAATACTGTTCATTTTCCAGCACAGTTTCCACCAGTATCAATGCTATGGCTGCAGTCACTGTGGAGGACATCATCAAACCCAGGATGAAAATACTGTCTGAAAAGAAGCTGATCCTAATATCAAAAGGATTGTGTAAGTATCATTCCGGACATTTCCGTGTGTCCAAGCTGCAGGATCTTGGATAACACCAATAGTGATCAATCATTATTAGGAGTGTCAGATCTACATTCCATCACCCTGTATTACAGACTGCTGTGTAAGGAAAAAGAGCAGGAACAGGCCAGGTGGACCATCGAGCCTGCTCTGCCATTTAATATGATCATAGCTGACCTTCTACCACAACTCCACTGACCCACGCTATCCCTATAACTCTCGATTCCTTTAACACCCAAAAATCAATTGATCTCAGTCTTGAACAAACTCAATGACTGAGCATCCAAAGACCTCTGGAATAAAGAATTCCAAAGATTCACAACTCTCTAGATAAAGAAATTTCTCCTCATCTCAGTCCTAAATGGCTGGTCTCTTATTCTGACTGTGATCTTTAGTTCTAGGCTGTTGAACCATGAGAAAGGACAGCCTTCCCAAGGGCAATTAGGAATGGATAATGAATGCTGACCTTGCCAGTGACATTGCCATTCCATTAACAACTATAAATAAAAACATCCCTCTCAAAGAATTTTATTCCTTTTAATGAGACCATCTCTCATTCTGCTAAACTCCATAGACACCAATTCTATTGAATGTTTCCTACCCTTTTGTTGTAAGGGTGGCTGAGTTGCTACTATTGATTATAGAGTTGATTAACAGACACTCCTTGGGTGGAAACATTAAGTTTATTTACAACATACTCAGCAGCTACTACACATGTGCTTTGAACTCCAACTCTATCTCTACACTGACTGCTGAGGTAGCCCGCACTGTTCTCCTATTGGTTACTACAGATCATATGATCTTCCTTAACAAGTATTATGCTTAAAGGTACATTACACACTAAACAAAACCATAATTACTACATTCCTCCCCCTTCGGCTATACATATATTTACAAGTGCATATTTTTCAAGACAACATTATATTTACACTAAGGAATTTAAAAGTTCAGTCTTTCAAGTGGTTTCCTGGTACATGTGGAATGTCGCAGCTCCATAATTTCAGATTCTTTGTCAGGAACCTCCTTTTCCGGAGTTTCCTGAACATCAGGTGCTTCGATGGGCATTTGCAGTTTTGTATCCTCAACTTGTATAGGAACATCGGACATGTCAGTCCTGGGTTGAGTATCCTCAACAGGAAATGCAGACCTGGGTCATGATCGCTGGTGGAACCAATTCTTGGTGATTTGTCTCTCTCTTCCTTAAATGGTCCACATGTTTCCAGATGATCCGGCCTCCCACTTCCACATGGTATGATAGAGGTCCAGTCACCACACTTATTTCACCCGGTAACCACTTTGGTCCTTCCCCGAAGTTTTTCACATATACTGTCTCTCCTGTGGTAAATTTCGTCTCGTGACTATGCCAGTCATGTCTAGCTTTCTGGCTTCCCTGCCTCCTTTCCACCTTCCCGCCTAAATTCGGCATTATTAAGCTCAATCTCATCCCGAGATGGCGTTTCAACAATAACTCCGCAGGCTCGCCTCTCCTCTTCCCCCATAATCTCATTCGCCTGAATAAAGAACGTGAGATGTTCCATGTAATGAGACCAATCATCTGTGGCTGGTTCAAAAGGATCAATACTCTCCAACTGTGGCATTTTGAGAGGGGATAACTTCTTCAATTCTAATGGAGCCTGTTACTTACAATCACCGGGCAAAGTACAGTACTGATTTTTTAAAACTTTATTTCTTCTGTTCAATCCTGCTTTATCCTCGTTGCCAGTTTGTTGTAAGGCTGGCTGAGTTGCTACTATTGATGACAGAGTTGATCAGCAGACACTTCTCGGCTGGAAACAATAAGTTTATTTACAATATACTCAGCAGCTCCTACACATGTGCTTTCAACTCCAACTCTATCTCTGCACTGACTGCTTAGGTTGTTACACACCTAACAAAACCATAATTACTACACCTTTGGAACAGTATAGAGGAAGATTCACTCTGTATCTGATCCTGTGCTGTATCTGCCCTGGGAGTGTTTGATGGGGACAGTATAGAGGGAGCTTTACTCTGTATCTAACCCCGTGCTGTATCTGCCCTGGGAGTGTTTGATGGGGACAGTATAGAGGGAGCTTTACTCTGTATCTAACCCCGTGCTGTACCTGCCGTGGGAGTGTTTGATGGGGGCAGTATAGAGGGAGCTTTACTCTGTATCTAACCCCGTGCTGTACCTGCCCTGGGAGTGTTTGATGGGGACAGTATAGAGGGAGCTTTACTCTGTATCTAACCCCGTGCTGTATCTGCCCTGGGAGTGTTTGATGGGGACAGTATAGAGGGAGCTTTACTCTGTATCTAACCCCGTGCTGTACCTGCCGTGGGAGTGTTTGATGGGGACAGTATAGAGGGAGCTTTACTCTGTATCCAACCCGTGTTGTACCTGTCCTGGGAGAGTTTGGTTCTAAGAACACCTGACTGAAATGAAAATTTCTCTCATTTCCCAGCACTTACACCTCTCACCTTGACTGAATGACTTTAAAAGAATACATTTCCGAAAGTGCTCGGTAATATTCAAAGTACATTTTGCTTGTATGCTGGGTTTCAAGATTTGCCTGGCCCAGGCCCCATGAAATGGGTAAAGTTTCCAAGGCCTAAAACGAAACTATCCCCTGAGAATCTGACCCAGACCTGTGCTATTTTCCAACAGAGTGCTAAAAATGTTCACTAAATTATTACAGAAAACATCCAATATTATGTGAAAAGAACTAGAGACTCTGAAGTGGGTGCAAAAAAGATTATACCAGAAATTAGCACTTCTAGCTGTCAGGAAGGGTGAACAACCTAGGTTCTTTTCTCTTGAAAAGTGAAGGTTAATGGATGACCTAATGGAGATTTTTAAAACTGTGAAGGGTTTAGTAGAGTAGACTTAGAAAAGATGTTTCCATTATGGGTGATCAACACCAAGGGCCATAAATATAAAATAGTCCCAAATAAATCCAATAAGGAGTTCAGGAGAAACGTCTTTACCAAGAGAAAGAGGTGGGAATATAGAACTTGCTACCTCAAGAAGTAATTGAGGTCAATGGTATAGGAGATGAGAGAGAAAGGAATAGAAGGAATGTGAGGGAGGTTCCTGTGGAGCATAAACACTCACTTAGATCAATTGTGCTATAAACTCCTTGTCATTCTATGTAACTTGTCTGATAAGAGCTGGAAACATAATTGATGAAGTGCTTTTTTGGGGTCATATTGAATGTGTCTGGGTGAGTACAGCTCCAACAACACTCAAGAAGCTCAACAACATCCAGTATGGAGCAGTCCACTTCAACAGCACCCCATACGCCACCTTAAACATTCACTCCCTCCACCAATGATGCACAGTGGCAGCAGATGCGTAGCAAGATGTGCTGCAACAACTCACCAACGTTTCTTCAACAGAGCCTTCCAAACCAGGACCTCCACCACCTCAAGTTCCTCTCCAAGCCACACACCCTCCTGACTTGGAACTATATCGCCGTTCCTTCACTGTCGCTGAGTCAGAATCTAAAACTCCCTCCCCAACAGCTCTGTGGGTGTCCCTAGGTCACATCAATTGTAGCTATTCACCACCTTCTCAACGGCAATTAGAGATGGGCAATAAATGACATCCTTGCCAATGATGTCTAGGTCCCATAAATGAAAAAGAAGAAAATTATTGTCAACTTAATGCGATAGCAGCTTCTCTTCTTGTGCCACCCCTTCCTATATCTTTGTAATATCCTCCAGCCCTAACACCATCCAAGACCTGTGCACTCCTCCAATTCTGGAGACTTGAGTATCCCCCAATTTTAATCATGGCACTATTCGAGGCCATGTCATCAGCTACCTTGGCCCTAAGCTCTAGAGCTCCCTCCCTAAACTTCTGTGCCTCTTTCTCTTCCCTTAAAACACTCCTTAAATCTCCCTCTTTGACCAAACTTCTTGTCACTTCTCTCAATGGTTCCTTTTGTGGCTCGAGGTTAAATTTTATCTGGCAATGCTCCTCTGAAGCAACTTGGTACTTTTTAAAACTACATTAAGGGTGCTATATGAATGCAAGTTGTTGTTATTGCTGTTGTAAACCCCTTCTCTGTTTTTTGTACAGCCCTGTTGTATGGTTCCGCCTGTGTTATTTTTGCTGCATTGTCTTCCCTATTGGGAGGAGGGGTCTTGCAGGTACGTTGATATTGACGTGGGTCAGGGGTCTGCTGCCATTATTGGGGACGCGACAGCTTCAGAATTGCACTGAGGGTCAGGGTGGGGGGGTGTGTCGAGGGGGTGTCAGGTGTAGAGGACCAAATGCCTTTGTGCTCGACATAAACTCGATTGTTGCAGACTCTCCGACTCAGAGAACTGATGAACCAAGACGCTGAAAAGTGGCAGGTTTTTAATTCATCCTTGGGGTGCAGACATCACTGGCAAGGCTGGCATTTATTGCCCAGCCCCCTAGCTTCTCCTGACTAAGTGACCACTTAAGAGGGTAGAAAAGAGGCAACCACATTTGTTTGGGACTGGAATCATACACAGGCCCAGATGCCTAAGAAGGGCATCTTTCCTTCCCTAAAGAACAGTAATGAACTGGTTGGGTTTGTAATGTCAATCTTAGAGTTTCAAAGTCACTTTTATTGATATCAGCTTTCAAATTTGTGGTTACTTTATTGAAATTCGTCTTGTTCAGCACAGGTACCTGGTTCAAAACTTTAAACTCTCCTGGTGGGATTTGAATTCATGTTCTCTGGATTATTTGTCCAGTAACAGAAGCACTTTATTGCTGTAACTCTCTGTAACTCTAGTCAGAGGCCTGGGATAATAATCATGAACATGGTGACAAGGCTTCACTAGTCTGGAAACACTAGAGGACCTTATTTTGTAGAATTAAAGGGAAAATTAAACTCTCTGGTGAAGGCACCCGCTGTCTTCTATCTGGAAATAACCTCACTGAAAGTAGACAAAAGCAAAACACTGCAGATGCCTGAAATCTGAAATAAAAGCAGAAAATTCTAGAAATACTCAGCAGGTCTGGCAACATCTGTGGAGAGAGAAACAGAGCTAACGTTGTAGGTCAATAACCGTTCCGATGAAAGGTCATCACTGAGAATTTAATGGCTTCCCCCGAGGCGAGTTTGGTGGTGGGCTAGGGATGGGGCATTTAATTGGGCAGCAGGCGGGGGCCTTGCAGTCTTCTGACCTCTGGCCCAATTAAGTCTGGGGCAGGAAGGCCCGTGGACAGCCTTCCTGTCTTGCTGCCAATTGAGGCCCAATTAACGTGCACTTATGTTATGAGACAGCCTTTTGGTAAAGCTGAGTTATTTAAAAATCCCAGAGGGAAACTTTAAACAACAGTCATAACCTATATTTTCAAGTGGTATGTTTGGGATGCAACTCTAAATTCAGGAATCAGACCACCAGTTCTCATGAGGTTTTATATTACACTAAATGAAATATTTTATTAATTTACACAAGTTAAATACACATGCATGACTACAAATTACTACTATCATAACTTTTAGCAAATTCCTAAACTAATCTCCATTAAGGCAACAGCAGCCCATAGATTTTTAAGCAGACACCAACCAGGCAAAGCATTTTCACCTTACGGATTCAAAATGAGGTTCCTTTTACTTTAGTTCCTGTGGAGTCAGTTGGAGGCTTACAGCTGCTTTGATCTTACATCGCCTATGCTCTGCACACACAAAACTGCTGAAGTTATACCTAGCACAGCTCATTGAATGTAAATTCTCATTGTATCACCAGCCCCTTCTAACAATAGTACCAATTTTATTAGCAATATAAACATATTGCTTGGTCACTGCTAGCTAGGTGCCAGATTTCACCCCACTTCTTGTATGTTCCATTCAAAAAATGCAAATGCACTCTACCTTCCTTACATCTCAAAACTAGTGCACATCAAAGCACCCAGACTAGCTGGCTTTAATCTAATTAAGACACACCCACAGACTAAATCTTTATTTTAAAAGAAAAATATTTTCCAATAATATTATATACCTTAATAGCTTCATGACAACTTAATATCATATTCTTGGCATTGTTTGATTTATACAGAATATTTACTGAGTTTACTCGTGAGATGGTGGTGCAGTGGTAATGTTGTGGGACTAGTAATCCCAAGATCCAGGCTAATGCTCTGGGGACAAATGCCACTATGGCAACTGGTGCAGTTTAAATTTAACTATTAAAATCTGGAATATAAAGCTAGTCTCAGTAATGGTGACCATGAAACTATCAGTGATCGCTGCAAAAATCCATTTGGTTCACTAATGCCCTTTAGGGAAGGAAATCTGCTGTCCTTACCTGGTCTGGCCTACAAGCCACTCCAGACCCACAGCAATTTGGTTGACTCTTAACCGCCCCCTGAAATGGCTTAACAAGCTACTCTGTCCGAGGGAAATTAGGGATGGGCAACAAATGCTGGCCTTGCCAGTGACACCCACATCCCATGAAAGAATAAAATGAATATTTATTGAGCTTGCAGAGGTATGCAAAATGTGACCTTTTTTGGAACACATCTTATTGCTTTGTCCACACCTTCCACAAAGTTGCACAACAGAGCAAATCATGTGACCCTACATCACTCTTTGTGATGATTTACACAGTATCTGATTAGCATATTAAACAGTTAGAATTAATCCATTACATTACAATTAAAGGCCTCATCCAGCTGCCACTGGTATTAAACCAGCAGAATATTTGACGGCTACCATGCAGGGAGCACAATAAGCAAACCGTTAGGCTTTTTGCGGCTTTCCAGGGGGCAAAGCCCTCATTGTCCAGTCGATCGAGGGATCCAACATCAAGCAAGGCAAGCCCACTAAGAGCTCCACCCCTTCCCTTGCTCCTGACCACCCTTCCCCGCAATCCCCATCCCACCCATCAAACCTGTGTCTGGCTCCCATGGAGATCCTGAGCCTCAGGTGTACACAGTACCGGCAGCAGCCACCATCTCCCTGGTGGCACTGCAGAGCAACGAAGAGTTGCCAGCCTCTGATTGGCCAGCAGCACTCGGGGATTGGGGGAGGTGGAATTCCTGCCTTGATCTCAGCGAAGGTCCTCAGCTGCCCGGATAAGTGCCTGATTGGCATTTAACATGGTGATCCCCAAAAAGAGGCAACGCGAGGCTCTTGCTGGCACTCCAGCTAGTGGGCCAGACCCCCGTCGCCTCCATTCAATACCGCCGACTATCTCTGTTTCTCTCTCCACTGATGTGATTTGAAGTAGTGCTGGTTCCCAGTGCTCCAGCAAGTATCTGCAGTGTTCTGTGCGGTAGTGAGTTGTACAGAGCTGGACAGGTACCAGGCTCAATCCAGGGGCACAGGACTCATTTTTCTGGAGTAATTGAGTTATGTGCCCCAAGTCAATTTTTCCAATCTGGAGCTCTCGCCACTGGAGGGGTGGGATCCAGTGTGGGGATGATGCCCCGCACAGTTGACATGCCCACACTTGCTGCCCAAGCTAAGAGGCGAATGCTTGAGTGACGCATTCATCTCCCTGTGCATGCAGGGGGTGTGTGGGATGGAGTGGGGTGGAAGGAGTGGGGTGGAGGTGAGGGATGGAGAGGAACGTGAAGGGATAGGGAGGAATGGGGGAGGGAAGGAAGCTTAAAAATATTCACACCTGGCAGGGGGCCAATTTTAACTTAGGATAATAGTGTAAAGAGGCGATGTTAGCTTGGCAAGACGCCTTTCCCATTTTCTCCTTGCAGGGAAGCAAAACTCGAGAGCGATGCTTAGGGGGTATCACAGACAAATTTTATAGAACGACATTGGCCACTTTATACCGGCACTCAAATTCAAAACAATCCACCTGGTCTCTGTACGAAGTCTAATGTGAATTCAAACTTTTCTCTAGGGCTCCTTCACAGTGATGAGTGTCATCAGTAATCCTTTGTTGGGAGCGTTCATCCTTGGAATATTCCTACCTCCTGCTAACACCGTGGTAAGTAGAGGCGAGGACTGTTCGACAAGGGGGGCTTTTTCTGGATGGCTCATACACCCACTAGCATCAAAATGTGGCCTATCGGTACTTGGAGGTAGGGCAACTTGATGGGAGATCTTGCAGAAAGTTTACATGGGAGCCTGTCCCATTGTATTTTCTATACAAGGCCAACCTGGCTAGCCAGCCAGCTTTCACACTCCAAAAACGCGAGCTCATTTATAGCTCAGCGATCCTAAATCGCACCAGGTCCCATTCACCCTTTCTCTTGCTGACCTGCTTTGGTTCCCTGTCCAGCAGCCCCTCCATTTTAAATCATCCTCATTTTCAAGTCCCTCCTTGGCATCACACAGGCCACCCTTGTAACCTCCTTCACCCTCCAAGATCCCTGCGTTCCACTAATTCCAGCCTCTTGAGCCTCACCAGTTTTTATCACTGCATCTCTAGCAGTTGTGCTTCCAGCTGCCAGACCCAATCTCCGCAATGCCCTCCCTGAACCTTTCTATCCCTCTCCCTCCTCCTTTTAAGACACTCCTGAAAACCTACCTCTTTGACCAAGCTTTTGGCCACCTGTCCTGATAGCAGTTTATCAGCTTGGTGTTAAATTTTGTTCAATAATGCTCCAGCAAAGCGCATTGGGATGTGTTATTGGGCCAGAGGAAACAGCCTCTCTCTATTTTCCCTAATAAATCCTTTAATCATCTTAAACACCTCAATTAAATCACCCGTAACTCTGAATTTACACAATTCATCTGAAAGAAGGCAGTAGTCCAGGGAATCCTGCCTTCTAGGATAAATAATGCAGTTTTAAACTGGGCTGAAATCCTGTCAACTTAAGGCAAGAGCAACTTCCGCTTGTGTTTTACTCGAATTTAAGACAAACAAAATTTACCATATGACGCATTAAGGGGAAACTAACTAAACACATGATAGAAAAAGAAATCGAAGGATATGCTGATAGGGGGAGGTGAAGGAGGATGGGAGGGGCTAGTTGGGTAGAATGGCCTGTTTCTGTAAATTCAATGTGTTGTGTTCCTTCAAACTAACCTGCCAATCCCTTGGTTCCCCCACATACATCATTGATCTCCTATAGTTTAATTTGTTCTCTTATTACTCAGGGGTTCATTTGGATTAATGACTCCCGATCTGTGTCATCTCTTTTCTAGGGCGTATTTTCAGGTTTAGCAGCTGGATTTGCAATTTCTCTCTGGGTGTCCATTGGAGGAATTCTGTACCCACCCACCCCTGAGATAATGGGGGCCCTGCCATTCAACACAGACAGCTGTCACCTTTCATACATTTCCAATGCTACAGTCAATGGCAGTGTTTGGCTTGCTGAGACGAGGACACAGGCGTCTGGGTCAAAGAAGAGGTGAGAATGAACTCTGCTCCATCACAAAGCTTAATACACTCTCTATAATGGTAGCATCGCCACATGGCTCAAGTCAGGTGCTGCCATCTTTGTGCTGTGGGTGAACTAACCTGCCTGCCAATGAGACCTCCGCCCTCACCAGCCCAGCAGCCTCAGCAGCAGCAGCAGCAGCAAGATCTCAGTAGTGGGCTGCTTGTCGGGGCCACAAGCAGCCCCAAGGAGAAAGCCCAATGGGCCTCAGAGCAATTTAACTCTTAAGCCTTTCAGAGAGTTCGGCTATTTTAGGGAGGGAGGGAGGGCGGGGGTCTTGGGGGTTGTGGTTTCTGGCAAGCGGGAGGGTAGGAAGAAAGGGGGAGTTATATCTTAGGGGAGCAGCCTCCCAATGCGCAAAGGGCATCCTGCTGAAGAGAGAACACCCCCTTCCTTCCTACCCTTTTAAAAGTGTATTTAAAAAAAACAGCCTGCTCGCTCCAGCCCCAATTGCCCACGCCAACCATCTTACAGAGTGGGCATCGTATTATCCGGGTTAATTGACTTGTTAACAAGCTCAATTGACCATCGATTATTTATTTAAATATGGAGGGCAGGCTGCCAATTTCGGCACCTACTGTGTTGCGGGGGCGAGCTCTGGGGTGGGTGGGAGGTGTTGGGGTTGGCACCTGGCCTACTTTACCTGCACCCCCCAATCCCCCAACCCCCGCCGGTGGAAAATATATCTGGCGAGGGCACGTAAAACCCAGCCCACAGAAACAGCACAACCTGGGCTCAGGCTGAGAGGTGGAGGCTACACAGTTCCTTCTTGACATCTCTGACAGTTCCGTTGTCATTTTCTGTGTAGGCCCAGCATTGCAGATGAGTTCTACGCCTTATCTTACCTTTACTATGGAATCCTCGGAACATTAACAACAGTGATTGTTGGAATTGGAGTCAGTTATTTAACAGGTATCTGTGTCATACTTCAGGCTGAATCCTGACCAGGAAGGTACTGATTATAAAGTAGTTGTATTATTCTATCAAACTAAATCTTTAGCAAACTTTAAAACAATATTTGAAAAGGAAGTCTTGCATTAATCTATATTGGGTGTGAGAAGGGTGTGGACTCTGATGGGAGTTAGGCTCCTAGTGTTTGGGTTCTGCTATCTTTACTCTCCCCCACCAGCAAGATAAACTTATTCAGTCGAGCTTATAACTAGTTTAAATCCTCAACTAAAAAAGATTTTAAATCATCATAAGAGCTTAGGTCAGCTATGCTGGCTAAGAGTTATACAGACTCTGTTTTTCTCCCCACAGATGCTGTTAGACCTGCTGAGTTTTTCCAGCATTTTCTGTTTCAGTTTCAGATTTCCAGCATCTGCAGTATTTTGTTTTTATGCTAGTTATGGATTTGATTTTAAGATAAAGTACCCTCTCTCCCAGGGGTATTGAGACTAAACAAAGTTATGTCAGAATAAAATATACTTTACAGGTACATTATAGCACAATTATCTCCGTTAAAGAGTTAACCTCTTTCAGAACATAGAACACTTCAATGAAGAATTCTAGAGGAGACAGGGTCCTGAAGTTTTACAAAGTGAGCATATGCATGTTTATATGGTTACCTGATAATATTTTATTATAAACTTAAATCTTGGATTACATTGTTGGAATATTACAAAGTGTAAATACAAGATAAACTAATTCATCTAAATATAAATGCAAAGTACAAATTAATTCATCTAGAAGTAAATGGAAACTTCAAATCCACTTCGAAAATAAATGTAGGATATTCTACCAAATAACAACTAGATGTATACTCACAATCAAAAGTATAAAGCATAGCTTTCTGTTGCCTTGCCTCAGCTCTGAGGAAATCAACTAGGATCTCAACTCAGTGATTGCCATGCAAATCTGGCTCACTTGTTTACTTAAGTCTCTAATTTAAAGAAAATCTGTTGCCTTTATAACAACTTAACCATTGTCTTACTGTTAGACATTTTTGTCCTGAGAGGTTCTTGAGGATCAAAGCGCGTTTTTTTTCTGAAAAGCAGCTGCAGCGTAATCAAGCCTGTTTCCATGTCTGGAAAAGCCTCTTCCCAAGGCCTTTGTGTTTGTGTGTGTGTGTGTGTGTGGAATTACTGCTGTGTTAAATTTTTAACCCTTTCATTGATTGAGTGAAACCCTCAGTGTGAGCGGAAAGGGCATTGATGAGGAGGTATAGATACTAGATGGCCTTTTCTTTTTATTTCTTCTTAGGGCCAACCAAGAGAGAAACCATTGGTGATGGTCTACTCTGGTGGGATCTTTCAAAAGAGAAGTCAGTTTCTGAAGAGACTGAGCAATTGAAGATGAAAGAGGTAAGTTTGAACAATATTAAATTGAAGAGCAGACAATAAGTTGTTGTCCTTATCTCTCACACATTCCTGCTCACACTCAACTCATATATCCCATGTTCTATTCCACACTGCACAGAACATGATGGGGCCTGGGGCGTGGGTATTGGGGCGGGGGGTGTCGAGGCAGGGAGGTAAGGGCGGGGCGGGGGAGTAAGGGCAGGGGCATAGGGGAGGGGGTGTAGGGGGATATATGGGGGTGGCGTAGGAGTGTTTATATCTGGCTCTTTAGTGGATCAGTTGATCATGAATACTTCAATTCACCTGACACAATCAACACAAAATGAAGGTGAAACCTCGTTACCAATCCTGTGGTAACCTTGTTCACCAAAACAAAGAAAGAAAAACTTGCATTTCTATAGCGCCTTTCATGACAACAGGACTTCCCAAAGTGCTTCGAGGCAAAGAAGGGCTTACGAAATGTAGTCACTGTTGTAATGTAGGAAATACAGCAGCCAATTTGTGCACAGCAAGCTCCCACAAACAGCAATTTGATAACGACCAGATTATGTATTTATTGTGACGTTGATTGAGGGATAAATATTGGCCGGGACACTGGGGTGAACACTCCTGCTGCTCTTTGAAATAACGCCATGGGGTCATTTTCATCCACCTGAGAGGACAGACAGGGCCTCAGTTTGTGGCCCCATCTGAAAGGCAGCACTTTGAACAGTGTAGCACTCCCTCAGTACTGCTCTGGAGTATCAGTATTATTGTGCTCAGGCACTGGAGTTGGACTAGATCACTGAGACAAGAGTGCTGAGCACTGAGTCACAGCTGATACCAACACTTGTGCATACACAAATAATATCACATAATTGATGCAACTTTGAATCTGCCCATTTGCAGAGATTTGAGTACATAAAATACTTCAGTGCAGTATTGAGGAAGTGCCGCACTATTTGAGGTGCTGTCTTTCAGATGTGGCACTAGACTGAGACCCCACCTGCTCTCTCAGGTGGACTGCAGCACTATGTCAAAGGAAACGCCCTGGTCAATATTTATCCCTCAACCAACACCTAAAGCAGATGACCTGGTCATTATCACTTTGCTGCTTGAGGGATCTTGCTGTGCACAAATTGGCTGCTGCCTTTTCCTGTATACCAGCAGTGACTACACCCCAAAAAGTGCTTTGCTGGCTGGGGATAGGGCCATGAAAGGCGCTATATAAATACAAGTCTTTCTTTCATTCCCCCATCATCCTCCACCTCACCATTCTTCACGTGCTCCTTTATTGTGGAGATTACATTCCATGATCATCTCAATCTCCACTTGCTTCCTTATCCACAGGTTCCTGTATCGGTAAGCAACAGGCCCCCTCTGGAACAGAAGGGTTCAACGGCATCAATTCTTCCAGTTCATGACAAAACAGGCCTTGAGGAATCACAAGTCCAGCCTGAGGGATTCACTCAATGGAACACCATCACAGATATAAACAGCTCCACAGCCCTGGTTGAAACTTATTTGCCTCCACTGACAGAAACCTGTGTTTGAATCAAAATCCTCCTGGCAGGAAATCCAACACAGCTCAATCCAACCCATGGCCATCAGTGTGATTCCCAGCTCCGCCGTCTATTGTAGATTCATATCACATGCTTCTATTTTGTAAGTCTAGTCTCAGTCCAGTCCCTGTTTGTGATGGGACCACAGAACAAAACTACCTCTAAATCACCACCAGTTGATACTAAATTGGCAATGGCCTCCAGAGAGGGCCTTAGCTGGGATGCAGGTCATTTCCTGTAAATGTAAAGACGGGGAGTTTCTCTGGTTTTAGGGCAAGCCACATCACAAGAGAATCGAGCAACTTTACTCTGTATCTGATCTTGAGGATGTAGTGAACATCCACTTGATCTAACCCCTGCTGTACCTGATCAGGGGGAAACTACATGGGGCAGGACACAGGAAGCTTTACACTGTATCTGATCACGTGTGGTAAATAAGTTTTTACTCTGTACCTAACCCCGTGCTGTACCTGCCCCGTGAGTGTTTGATGGGGACAGTGTAGAGGGAGCTTTACTCTGTATCTAACCCCGTGTTGTACCTGCCCTGTGAGTGTTTGATGGGACAGTGTAGAGGAAGCTTTACTCTGTATCTAACCCTGTGCTGTACCTGTCCTGGGAGTGTTTAATGGGGGCAATGTAGAGGGAGCTATACTCTCTGCCTAGCCCCATGCTGTACCTGTCGTGGAATGTTTCATGGGATAGTGCAGAGGAAGCTTTACTCTGTATAACCCATGCCGTATCTGCCCTGCGGGTGGTTGATGGGACAGCGTCGAGGGGCTTTGCTCTGTATCAAGAACAGGGCAGATGGAATATAATGTGGAAAAATGTGAGGTTATCCACTTTGGTAGGAGGAACAAATATGCAGAGTATTTCCTAAATGGTAAGAGATTAGAAAGTGTAGGTGTACAAAGGGATCTGGGTGTCCATGTCCATAAGTCACTGAAGACTAACATGCAGGTGCAGCAGGCAATTAGGAAGGCTAATGGGATGTTAGCCTCTATCGCAAGAGGATTTGAGTACAGGAGTAGCGAAGTCTTGCTTCAATTGGATAGAAGCTTGGTTAGACCGCACCTGGTGTACTGTGTGCAGTTTTGGTCCCCTAACCTCAGAAAGGATATTAGCCATAGAGGAAGTGCAACGAAGGCTCACCAGACTTGTTCCGGGAATGGCAGGACTGCCCTGTGAAGAGAGACTGGGGTAACTGGGCCTTTCGAAGAGCTCTGAAGAATGAAAGGTGACCTCATTGAAACCTACAAAATACTTAAAGGAATAGACAGGGTAGGTGCAGGTAAGATGTTTCCCCTGGTTGGGGAGTCTAGAACCAGGGGCACAATTTCAAAATAAGGGGGAAACCACTTAGGACCGAGATGAGGAGAAATTTCTTTACTCAGAGGGTTGTGAATCTTTGGAATTCTCCAGCCCAGAGGGCTGTGGAAGCTCAGTCATTGAGCATGTTTAAAGTAGAGATTGATGGATTTCTGATTAACAATAACGTAAAGGGTTATGGGAATAATGTGGGTAAAAGGCATTGAAGTGTTCGATCAGCCATGATCATATTGAATGGCGGAGCAGGTTCAATGGGCTGAATGGCCTTCTTCTCCTCCTAAGTTCCTATCAAACTTACGTTGTACCTGTCCTGGGAGTTTTTGATGAGACTGTAGAGGAAGCTTTGATGATGATGTTTGTCCTTCAGGTTCGAAGAAGACTCTGAATGTGCAGACTCAATGATGAATATAGAGATGGTCAGGTAGTCACAGTCTGGACACACAGAGTCAGAAAAAGTTGGGGCATTGGAGTTCCTATGTTGTGACATGGACAGAAGCTGACCTACAACATTGTTCATGGGCAGCAATGAGACATTGGTGCTGATCTTTTTCAAAAATGACAGAAGATCTATGGATCAGGGCTCTCCAACGAGTTCCTTCTCGCACTAATTCTTCCAGCTCAATAGGCTTGATGCCACACCACTTCAGATTTCCCTTAAACCTGTGCTTGTAGCACTTGCATGGCTGACCTTGGTTTCTTTTGCCAGACGCTAGCTCCCCATACAGCACCAATCTCAGAATGCAATGGTCCTCCATTCTAATTACATGCCCTACCCAGCATAGTTTGGCTCTCAGGAGATTTGCCTCATTACTTGTTGTCTAGGCTCGGTCTAAGATTTTGAGGTTTGGGATCCAGCCTGGCCAGCGGGTGCTGAGGATGGAGCAAAGGGTGCATGTGAAATTGTTCCAACTGCCTCATGTGTTTGTGGTATGAAGTCCAGGACTCAGAGCCAGAGAGGAGGGAAGATAATAACAAGAGCATTGCACATCATGAACCTCGTGGAAAGTAGAATGCCGCGGTGGTTTATGTAAAGCCTGCTGAGCGCCTGGCATATCTTGCTGATCTCAGCTGATATCTCATTGTCAAGTCAACTGTCGCTAGAGATAATGGTTCCAAGGTATTTGAAGCTATCGACATCCTTCAGCTCTGTGTCATTGATGGCGACGTCTGATTGAACAATGCTGGAACTTGGCAAGGGCTGCTATAGAACCTCAGCCTTTCCAAGGCTGATGGTCAGTTCAAACAGCGTTCAAGCCTCTGACAATCTGTCAACCATGACCTGCAAATCACTCGTTTTGTGAGCCATTAGGGCACAATCATCAGCAAAAAGGACTTCCTGGGTGAGTTTCTCAGAGGTTTTGGTATTTGCTCTGAGAGTGAGTGGTCAAGATGATATCTGAGGTACACTCCCTTTTCGAGACCCTTGACAGCAGGGCTAAGGTCACAGGTAAAGTGCAGGTTAAAGAGGTCTGGTGCTAGAATGCAGCCCTGCTTCACTCCATTCAAGATCTCAAATTGATCTGATAATTTGCCGTTTGAAAGGACCTGGCCCGACATTCCATCGTGGAACAGCCGTGCGATCTTAAATTTTTGTGGACAGCCACGTCATTCCAGAATTGTCCAGAGGAGCCTCCCTGTTGACTGTGTCAAAGGCCTTTGTGAGGTCAGCGAAAATGAAGTAAAGGGCCAGGTTCTGCTCGAGGCATTTTTCTTGGATTTGTCTCACAGTGAACATCATATTCACTGTGCTGCACCCCGATCACAGTGAATATCATATCCACTGTGCTGCGACCCAGTCACAGTGAACATCATATCCACTGTGCTGCGACCTGGTCACAGTGAACATCATATCCACTGTGCTGCACCCCGATCACAGTGAACATCATGTCCACTGTGCTGTGTTCCAGTCACAGTGAACATCATATCCACTGTGCTGTGACCCAGTCACAGTGAACACCATATCCACTGTGCTGTGTTCCAGTCACAGTGAACATCATATCCACTGTGCTGTGACCTGGTCACAGTGAACACCATATCCACTGTGCTGTGTTCCAGTCACAGTGAACATCATATCCACTGTGCTGCGACCTGGTCACAGTGAACATCATATCCACTGTGCTGTGACCTGGTCACAGTGAACATCATATCCACTGCGCTGCGACCCAGTCACAGTGAACATCATATCCACTGTGCTGCGACCCAGTCACGGTGAACATCATATCCACTGTGCTGTGACCTGGTCACAGTGAACATCATATCCACTGTGCTGTGACCTGGTCACAGTGAACATCATATCCACTGTGCTGTGACCTGGTCACAGTGAACATCATATCCACTGTGCTGCGACCTGGTCACAGTGAACATCATATCCACTGTGCTGCGACCCAGTCACAGTGAACATCATATCCACTGTGCTGCGACCTGGTCACAGTGAACATCATATCCACTGTGCTGCGACCCGGTCACAGTGAACATCATATCCACTGTGCTGCGACCCAGTCACAGTGAACATCATATCCACTGTGCTGCGACCCAGTCACAGTGAACATCATATCCACTGTGCTGCGACCTGGTCACAGTGAACATCATATCCACTGTGCTGCGACCTGGTCACAGTGAACATCATATCCACTGTGCTGCGACCCAGTCACAGTGAACATCATATCCACTGTGCTGTGACCTGGTCACAGTGAACATCATATCCACTGTGCTGCGACCTGGTCACAGTGAACATCATATCCACTGTGCTGCGACCTGGTCACAGTGAACATCATATCCACTGTGCTGCGACCTGGTCACAGTGAACATCATATCCACTGTGCTGCGACCTGGTCACAGTGAACATCATATCCACTGTGCTGCGACCCAGTCACAGTGAACATCATATCCACTGTGCTGCGACCTGGTCACAGTGAACATCATATCCACTGTGCTGCGACCTGGTCACAGTGAACATCATATCCACTGTGCTGCGACCTGGTCACAGTGAACATCATATCCACTGTGCTGCGACCTGGTCACAGTGAACATCATATCCACTGTGCTGCGACCCAGTCACAGTGAACATCATATCCACTGTGCTGCGACCTGGTCACAGTGAACATCATATCCACTGTGCTGCGACCCAGTCACAGTGAACATCATATCCACTGTGCTTCAACCCAGTCACAGTGAACATCATATCCACTGTGCTGCGACCCAGTCACAGTGAACACCATATCCACTGTGCTGCGACCCAGTCACAGTGAACACCATATCCACTGTGCTGCGACCTGGTCACAGTGAACATCATATCCACTGTGCTGCGACCTGGTCACAGTGAACATCATATCCACTGTGCTGCGACCCAGTCACAGTGAACATCATATCCACTGTGCTGCGACCCAGTCACAGTGAACATCATATCCACTGTGCTGCGACCCAGTCACAGTGAACATCATATCCACTGTGCTGCACCCCGATCACAGTGAACATCATATCCACTGTGCTGTGACCTGGTCACAGTGAACATCATATCCACTGTGCTGTGTTCCAGTCACAGTGAACATCATATCCACTGTGCTGTGACAAAGTCACAGTGAACATCATATCCACTGTGCTGTGACAAAGTCACAGTGAGCATCATATCCACTGTGCTGCGACCCAGTCACAGTGAACATCGTGTCCACTGTGCTGTGACAAAGTCACAGTGAACATCATATCCACTGTGCTGCACCCCGATCACAGTGAACATCATATCCACTGTGCTGTGACCTGGTCACAGTGAACATCATATCCACTGTGCTGTGACCTGGTCACAGTGAACATCGTATCCACTGTGCTGCGACCCAGTCACAGTGAACATCATATCCACTGTGCTGCGACCTGGTCACAGTGAACATCATATCCACTGTGCTGCGACCCAGTCACAGTGAACATCATATCCACTGTGCTGCAACCCAGTCACAGTGAACATCATATCCACTGTGCTTCAACCCAGTCACAGTGAACACCATATCCACTGTGCTGTGACCCAGTCACAGTGAACACCATATCCACTGTGCTGCAACCTGGTCACAGTGAACATCATATCCACTGTGCTGCGACTCGGTCACAGTGAGCGTCATATCCACTGTGCTGCAACCCAGTCACAGTGAACATCATATCCACTGTGCTGCAACCCAGTCACAGTGAACATCATATCCACTGTGCTGTGACCCAGTCACAGTGAACATCATGTCCACTGTGCTGTGTTCCAGTCACAGTGAACATCATATCCACTGTGCTGCGACCTGGTCACAGTGAACATCGTATCCACTGTGCTGTGACCTGGTCACAGTGAACATCATATCCACTGCGCTGCGACCCAGTCACAGTGAACATCATATCCACTGCGCTGCGACCCAGTCACAGTGAACATCATATCCACTGTGCTGCGACCCAGTCACGGTGAACATCATATCCACTGTGCTGTGACCTGGTCACAGTGAACATCATATCCACTGCGCTGCGACCCAGTCACAGTGAACATCATATCCACTGCGCTGCGACCCAGTCACAGTGAACATCATATCCACTGTGCTGCGACCCAGTCACGGTGAACATCATATCCACTGTGCTGTGACCTGGTCACAGTGAACATCATATCCACTGTGCTGCGACCCAGTCACGGTGAACATCATATCCACTGTGCTGCGACCTGGTCACAGTGAACATCATATCCACTGTGCTGCGACCCAGTCACGGTGAACATCATATCCACTGTGCTGCGACCTGGTCACAGTGAACATCATATCCACTGTGCTGCGACCCAGTCACAGTGAACATCATATCCACTGTGCTGCGACCCAGTCACGGTGAACATCATATCCACTGCGCTGCGACCTGGTCACAGTGAACATCATATCCACTGTGCTGCGACCCAGTCACAGTGAACATCATATCCACTGTGCTGCGACCTGGTCACAGTGAACATCATATCCACTGTGCTGCGACCCAGTCACAGTGAACATCATATCCACTGTGCTGCGACCTGGTCACAGTGAACATCATATCCACTGTGCTGCGACCCAGTCACAGTGAACATCATATCCACTGTGCTTCAACCCAGTCACAGTGAGCATCATATCCACTGTGCTGCGACTCGGTCACAGTGAACATCATATCCACTGTGCTGCGACCAAGTCACAGTGAACATCATATCCACTGTGCTGCGATCTGGTCACAGTGAACATCATATCCACTGTGCTGCGACTCGGTCACAGTGAACATCATATCCACTGTGCTGCGATCTGGTCACAGTGAACATCATATCCACTGTGCTGCGACCCGGTCACAGTGAGCATCATATCCACTGTGCTGCGACCCAGTCACAGTGAACATCATATCCACTGTGCTGCGACCAAGTCACAGTGAACATCATATCCACTGTGCTGCGACCTGGTCACAGTGAGCATCATATCCACTGTGCTGCGATCCAGTCACAGTGAACATCATATCCACTGTGCTGCGACCCAGTCACAGTGAACATTGTATCCACTGTGCTGCACCCCGATCACAGTGAACATCATATCCACTGTACTGCGACCTGGTCACAGTGAACATCATATACACTGTGCTGCGATCTGGTCACAGTGAACATCATATCCACTGTGCTGCGACTCGGTCACAGTGAACATCATATCCACTGTGCTGTGACCCAGTCACAGTGAACATCATATCCACTGTGCTGCGACCCAGTCACAGTGAACATCATATCCACTGTTCTGTGACCTGGTCACAGTGAACATCATATCCACTGTGCTGCGACCTGGTCACAGTGAACATCATATCCACTGTGCTGCGACCCAGTCACAGTGAACATCATATCCACTGTGCTGCAACCCAGTCACAGTGAACATCATATCCACTGTGCTTCAACCTGGTCACAGTGAACATCATATCCACTGTGCTGCGACCTGGTCACAGTGAACATCATATCCACTGTGCTGCAACCCAGTCACAGTGAACATCATATCCACTGTGCTGCGACCTGGTCACAGTGAGCATCATATCCACTGTGATGCGAGCTGGTCACAGTGAACATCATATACACTGTGCTGCAACCTGGTCACAGTGAACATCATATCCACTGTGCTGCGACCCAGTCACAGTGAACATCATATCCACTGTTCTGCGACCCGGTCACAGTGAGCATCATATCCACTGTGCTGCGACCTGGTCACTGCGAACATCACATCCACTGTGCTGCGACTCAGTCACAGTGAGCATCATATCCACTGTGCTGCAACCTGGTCACAGTGAACCTCATATCCACTGTGCTGCGACCCAGTCACAGTGAACATCATATCCACTGTGCTGCAACCTGGTCACAGTGAACATCATATCCACTGTGCTGCAACCCAGTCACAGTGAACATCATATCCACTGTGCTGTGACCTGGTCACAGTGAACATCATATCCACTGTGCTGCAACCCAGTCACAGTGAACATCATATCCACTGTGCTGCGACCTGGTCATAGTGAACATCATATCCACTGTGCTGTGACCCAGTCACAGTGAACATCATATCCACTGTGCTGCGACCTGGTCACAGTGAACATCATATCCACTGTGCTGTGACCCAGTCACAGTGAACATCATGTCCACTGTGCTGTGTTCCAGTCACAGTGAACATCATATCCACTGTGCTGCGACCCAGTCACAGTGAACATCATATCCACTGTGCTGCGACCTGGTCACAGTGAACATCGTATCCACTGTGCTGCGACCTGGTCACAGTGAACATCATATCCACTGTGCTGCGACCTGGTCACAGTGAACATCGTATCCACTGTGCTGCGACCTGGTCATAGTGAACATCATATCCACTGTGCTGCGACCCGGTCACAGTGAACATCGTATCCACTGTGCTGCGACCCGGTCACAGTGAACATCATATCCACTGTGCTGCGACCTGGTCACAGTGAACATCATATCCACTGTGCTGCGACCCAGTCACAGTGAACATCATATCCACTGTGCTGCGACCCAGTCACAGTGAACATCATATCCACTGTGCTGCGACTCGGTCACAGTGAACATCATATCCACTGTGCTGCACCCCAGTCACAGTGAACATCATATCCACTGTGCTGCGACCTGGTCACAGTGAACATCATATCCACTGTGCTGCGATCTGGTCACAGTGAACATCATATCCACTGTGCTGTGACCCAGTCACAGTGAACACCATATCCACTGTGCTGTGACCTGGTCACAGTGAACATCATATCCACTGTGCTGTGACCGAGTCACAGTGAACACCATATCCACTGTGCTGCGACTCGGTCACAGTGAACATCATATCCACTGTGCTGCGACCAAGTCACAGTGAACATCATATCCACTGTGCTGCGATCTGGTCACAGTGAACATCATATCCACTGTGCTGCGACTCGGTCACAGTGAACATCATATCCACTGTGCTGCGATCTGGTCACAGTGAACATCATATCCACTGTGCTGCGACCCGGTCACAGTGAGCATCATATCCACTGTGCTGCGACCCAGTCACAGTGAACATCATATCCACTGTGCTGCGACCAAGTCACAGTGAACATCATATCCACTGTGCTGCGACCTGGTCACAGTGAGCATCATATCCACTGTGCTGCGATCCAGTCACAGTGAACATCATATCCACTGTGCTGCGACCCAGTCACAGTGAACATTGTATCCACTGTGCTGCACCCCGATCACAGTGAACATCATATCCACTGTACTGCGACCTGGTCACAGTGAACATCATATACACTGTGCTGCGATCTGGTCACAGTGAACATCATATCCACTGTGCTGCGACTCGGTCACAGTGAACATCATATCCACTGTGCTGTGACCCAGTCACAGTGAACATCATATCCACTGTGCTGCGACCCAGTCACAGTGAACATCATATCCACTGTTCTGTGACCTGGTCACAGTGAACATCATATCCACTGTGCTGCGACCTGGTCACAGTGAACATCATATCCACTGTGCTGCGACCCAGTCACAGTGAACATCATATCCACTGTGCTGCAACCCAGTCACAGTGAACATCATATCCACTGTGCTTCAACCTGGTCACAGTGAACATCATATCCACTGTGCTGCGACCTGGTCACAGTGAACATCATATCCACTGTGCTGCAACCCAGTCACAGTGAACATCATATCCACTGTGCTGCGACCTGGTCACAGTGAGCATCATATCCACTGTGATGCGAGCTGGTCACAGTGAACATCATATACACTGTGCTGCAACCTGGTCACAGTGAACATCATATCCACTGTGCTGCGACCCAGTCACAGTGAACATCATATCCACTGTTCTGCGACCCGGTCACAGTGAGCATCATATCCACTGTGCTGCGACCTGGTCACTGCGAACATCACATCCACTGTGCTGCGACTCAGTCACAGTGAGCATCATATCCACTGTGCTGCAACCTGGTCACAGTGAACCTCATATCCACTGTGCTGCGACCCAGTCACAGTGAACATCATATCCACTGTGCTGCAACCTGGTCACAGTGAACATCATATCCACTGTGCTGCAACCCAGTCACAGTGAACATCATATCCACTGTGCTGTGACCTGGTCACAGTGAACATCATATCCACTGTGCTGCAACCCAGTCACAGTGAACATCATATCCACTGTGCTGCGACCTGGTCATAGTGAACATCATATCCACTGTGCTGTGACCCAGTCACAGTGAACATCATATCCACTGTGCTGCGACCTGGTCACAGTGAACATCATATCCACTGTGCTGTGACCCAGTCACAGTGAACATCATGTCCACTGTGCTGTGTTCCAGTCACAGTGAACATCATATCCACTGTGCTGCGACCCAGTCACAGTGAACATCATATCCACTGTGCTGCGACCTGGTCACAGTGAACATCGTATCCACTGTGCTGCGACCTGGTCACAGTGAACATCATATCCACTGTGCTGCGACCTGGTCACAGTGAACATCGTATCCACTGTGCTGCGACCTGGTCATAGTGAACATCATATCCACTGTGCTGCGACCCGGTCACAGTGAACATCGTATCCACTGTGCTGCGACCCGGTCACAGTGAACATCATATCCACTGTGCTGCGACCTGGTCACAGTGAACATCATATCCACTGTGCTGCGACCCAGTCACAGTGAACATCATATCCACTGTGCTGCGACCCAGTCACAGTGAACATCATATCCACTGTGCTGCGACTCGGTCACAGTGAACATCATATCCACTGTGCTGCACCCCAGTCACAGTGAACATCATATCCACTGTGCTGCGACCTGGTCACAGTGAACATCATATCCACTGTGCTGCGATCTGGTCACAGTGAACATCATATCCACTGTGCTGCGACCTGGTCACAGTGAACATCATATCCACTGTGCTGCGACCCAGTCACAGTGAACATCATATCCACTGTGCTGCGACCTGGTCACAGTGAACATCGTATCCACTGTGCTGCGACCTGGTCATAGTGAACATCATATCCACTGTGCTGCGACCTGGTCACAGTGAACATCGTATCCACTGTGCTGCGACCCGGTCACAGTGAACATCATATCCACTGTGCTGCGACCCGGTCACAGTGAACATCATATCCACTGTGCTGCGACCTGGTCACAGTGAACATCATATCCACTGTGCTGCGACCCAGTCACAGTGAACATCATATCCACTGTGCTGCGACCCAGTCACAGTGAACATCATATCCACTGTGCTGCGACCCAGTCACAGTGAACATCATATCCACTGTGCTGCGACTCGGTCACAGTGAACATCATATCCACTGTGCTGCACCCCAGTCACAGTGAACATCATATCCACTGTGCTGCGACCTGGTCACAGTGAACATCATATCCACTGTGCTGCGATCTGGTCACAGTGAACATCATATCCACTGTGCTGCGACCTGGTCACAGTGAACATCATATCCACTGTGCTGCGATCTGGTCACAGTGAACATCATATCCACTGTGCTGCGACCTGGTCACAGTGAACATCATATCCACTGTGCTGCGACCCAGTCACAGTGAACATCATATCCACTGTGCTGCGACCAAGTCACAGTGAACATCATATCCACTGTGCTGCGACCCAGTCACAGTGAACATCATATCCACTGTGCTGCGACCCAGTCACAGTGAACATCATATCCACTGTGCTGCGACCCAGTCACAGTGAACATCATATCCACTGTGCTGCGACTCGGTCACAGTGAACATCATATCCACTGTGCTGCACCCCAGTCACAGTGAACATCATATCCACTGTGCTGCGACCTGGTCACAGTGAACATCATATCCACTGTGCTGCGATCTGGTCACAGTGAACATCATATCCACTGTGCTGCGACCTGGTCACAGTGAACATCATATCCACTGTGCTGCGACCCAGTCACAGTGAACATCATATCCACTGTGCTGCGACCCAGTCACAGTGAGCATCATATCCACTGTGCTGCGACCCAGTCACAGTGAACATCATATCCACTGTGCTGCGACCAAGTCACAGTGAACATCATATCCACTGTGCTGCGACTCGGTCACAGTGAACATCATATCCACTGTGCTGCGACCTGGTCACAGTGAACATCGTATCCACTGTGCTGCGAGCTGGTTGAGAGCCACACTGACCCTCTGGTAGATTCGTTTCTGCCACAATGATAAGTCTGTTCAGGATGATGCGAACAAAGATCTTTCCTGCTGTGGACGGAAGTGAGATACCTCTGTCGTTGCCACACTCTGCTTTGTTGCCTTTGGACTTTGTAGAGAGCAACAATTGTGGCATAGCAAAAGTCATTTGGCATCTTTTCTTCATTCCAAATGCACAAGAGGATACCATAGAATATCTTTATCACATCAGGGCCTGCCACTTTGAAAATCTCCACTGGGATTCTATCTTTTCCTGAAGCCTTGCCTGGGTTCATCAGCTTAATGGCTCCCTTGATCTTATCAACAGAAGGAAGCAAGTCAAACTTGTCAAGGACTGATCGCTGAGGAACCTTTTTGATGCCTGTGGGGTTGACGGTAGATGGACTGTTTAGCAGTATCTGTCCACACTCTCCATCAATCCTACATGATGTATCTTGCCCTCACTCTCCATTTTCCCCTTCCAGAAAAGGCATAGCCACTTCCATCTTCCTTTAGTGAGGTCTCATCAGTGAGCCTTGTCTCACTCGGTGCCGCAATGCTGATACGATAGAGTGTTCGTTCTTGTCGTTTTTGTCCAGCGGAATTCCAAGCTCCTATGATAAATTGTTTTCATTTCTTTGATTTTGATGTTATTTGACTGCTTCGTGAATGATATGCCAGCTGTGGTAAACTAGCCAGACAATTGTAGAGCAGATAGTATTTGGCGTACCTTTTCTAACCCCCTCCTTCATAAAGGGCGGGCAGTGCTGTCCTAAAGAGGGCTGCCCAGTCACCCTGAATGCTCTTCTGCCCTGGGTACAGAGTCGACTGGCTACTAGTCCAAGGGCTGCCCCTGTGTAGGTTTGTGACTACGATCACTGGTGGTCACCTCCACCTGTCAGTTCACCATGCCCCCATCACCATGGGACTTGGGAAGAAAGAAACGAAGACAGGTTTGCACAAAACCCTGTGCAAGAATGCTTTTAAAGTGGGAGGACCATTGCACAGGAGCGATCCCACTCCCTCAGACACAGAAGCTCAGTGACACAGAGAACCACTACAGACTTAGAAACATAGAAAATAGGAGCAGGGGTAGGCCATTCGGCCCTTCGAGCCTGCTCCGCCATTCATTATAATCATGGCTGATCATCCAACTCAATAGCCTGCTCCCGCTTTCTCCCGATCCCTTTGATCCCTTTCGCCCCAAGAGCTATATCTAACTCCTTCTTGAAAACATACAATGTTTTGGTCTCAACTACTTTCTGTGGCAGCGAATTCCACAGGCTCACCACTCTCTCTGGGTGAAGAAATTTCTCCTCATCTCAGTCCTAAATGGTCTACCCCATATCCTCAGACTGTGACCCCGGGTTCTGGACTCCCCCACCATCGGGAACATCCTTCCTGCATCTATCCTGTCTAGTCCTGTTAGAATTTTATAGGTTTCGATGAGATCCCCCCTCATTCTTCTGAACTCCAGTGAATATAATCCTAACCGACTCAATCTCTCCTCATATGTCAGTCCCGCCATCCCAGGAATCAGTCGGGTAAACCTTCGCTGCACTCCCTCTATAGCAAGAACATCCTTCCTCAGATAAGGAGACCAAAACTGCACACAATATTCCAGGTGTGGTCTCACCAAGGCCCTGTACAATTGCAGCAAGACATTCCTGCTCCTGTACTCGAATCCTCTGGCTATGAAGGCCAACATACCATTTGCCTTCTTTATCACTTGCTGCACCTGCATGCTTACCTTCAGCGACTGGTGTACAAGGACACCCAGGTCTCGTTGCACATTCCCCTCTCTCAATTTATAGCCATTCAGATAATAATCTGCCTTCCTGTTTTTGCTACCAAAGTGGATAACCTCACATTTGTCCACCTTATACTGCATCTGCTATGCATTTTCCCACCCTCAGCTTGTCCAAATCACCCTGAAGCATCTCTGTATCCTCCTCACAGCTCACCCTCCCATCCAGCTTTGTGCCATCTGCAAATTTGGAGATATTACATTTAATTCCCTCATCTAAATCAATAATATATATTGGGAATAGCTGGGGTCCCAGCACCCATCCCTATGGTACCCCATTAGTCACTGCCTGCCATTCGGAAAAAGACCCAAGTATTCCTACTCTTTGTTTCCTGTCTGCCAACCAGTTTTCTATCCATCTATGTCAAAAGCCTTCTGAAAGTCCAAATAAACCATATCCACTGGCTCCCCCTCATCAGCTCTACTAGTTACATTCTCGAAAAATTCCAGTAGATTTGTCAAGCATGATTTCCCTTTCATAAATCCATGCTGACTCTGTCCGATTCTGCCACTGTTTTCCAAGTGCTCAGCTATTAAATCTTTTATAATGGACTCTAGAATTTTCCCCACTACTGACGTCAGGCTGACTGGTCTATAATTCCCTGTTTTCTCTCTACCTTCCTTTTTAAATAGTGGGGTTACATTAGCTACCCTCCAATCTGTGGGAACTGTTCCAGAGTCTATAGAATCTCGGAAGATGACCACCAATGTATCCACTATTTCTAGGGCCACTTCCTTAAGTACTCTGGGATGTAGATTATCAGGCCCTGGGGATTTATCAGCCTTCAATCCCATCAATTTCCCCAAAACCATTTCCCTACTAATACTGATTTCTTTCAGTTCCTCCCTCTCACTAAACCCTGTGATCCCCAACATTTCTGGTATGTTATTAGTGTCCTCCTTTGTGAAGACAGAACCAAAGTATGTATTTAGCTGGTCGGCCATTTCTTTGTTCCCCATTATAAATTCCCCTGTTTCTGACTGTAAGGGACCTACATTTATCTTCACCAATCATTTTCTCTTCACATACCTATAGAAACTTTTACAGTCAGTTTTTATGTTCCCCGCAAGCTTACTCTCGTACTCTATTTTCCCCTTGCTAATCAATCCCTTGGTCCTTCTTTGCTGAATTCTAAACTGCTCCCAATCCTCAGGTCTGTTGTTTTTTCTGGCCAATTTGTATGCCTCTTCCTTGGATCTAATACTATCTCTAATTTCCCTTGTAAGCAATGGTTCGGCCACCTTTCCTGTTTTACTTTTGCACCAGACAGGAATAAACAATTGTTGCAGTTCACCCATGCGCTCTTTGAATGTTTGCCATTGCCTATCCACCGTCATCCCTTAAGTAACATTTCCCAATCCATCGTAGCCAACTTGTGCCTCATACCATCGTAGTTTCCTTTATTAAGATTCAGGACCCTAGTCTCAGAATCAACTACGTCACTCTCCATCTTGATGAAGAATTCTATCATAACATGATCGCTCATCCCCAAGGGGCCTCGCACAACTAGATTGCCAATTATTCCTTTCTCATTACACAATACCCAGTCTAGGATGGCCTGTTCTCTAGTTGGTTCCTCAAAGTATTGGTCCAGAAAACCACTTCGTACGCACTCCAGGAAATCCCCCTCTACGGAATTGTTACTAATTTGATTTGCCCAATCTATAAGCAGATTAAAGTCACCCATAATTACAGATCTTCCTTTATTGTATGCGTCTCTAATTTCCTGTTTAATGCCATTCCCAAAATCACCACTACAGTTTGGGGGTCTATATACAACCCCCACTAATGTTTTTTGCCCCTTAGTGTTTCTCAGCTCTACCCATACAGATCCCACATCGTCGGAGCTAATATCTTTCCTCACTATTGCATTGATTTCCTCTTTAACCAGCAATGCAACTCCACCACCTTTTCCTTTTTGTCTGTCCTTCCTAAATACTGAATACCCCTGGATGTTCAGTTCCCATCCCTGGTCACCCTGCAGCCATGTCTCCGTAATCCCGACTATATCATACCTGTTTACATCTATTTGCACAGTTAATTCATCCACTTTATTGCGAATGCTCCTCGTGTTAAGGCACAAAGCTTCAGGCTTGTCTTTTTAACATTACTTGTCCCGTTTCCACTATTTTTCACTGAGGCCCTGTTTGATTCTTGCCCTTGATTTCTCTGACTATCACCTTTCTTATTCCCCTTTCTGTGTTTTGTTCTGGTCCTTGATTCCCGCTCCTCTCACTCCTTGCAGGTTCCCATCCCCCTGCCATTTTAGTTTAAACCTTCCCCAACCACTCTAGCAAATATTCCCCCTAGGACATCAGTCCCAGTCCTGCCCGGGTGTAACCCGTCCAGTTTGTACTGGTCCCACCTCCCCCAGAACTGGTCCCAGTGTCCCAGGAAACCCTTCCCCTCACACTATCTCTTCAGCCACATATTCATCCAATATATTCTGCTATTTCTACTCTGACTAGCACTTGGCACTGGTAGTAATCCTGAGATCACTACCTTTGAAGTCCTACTTTTCAACTTACTTCCTAACTCGCTATATTCTGCTTTTAGGACCTCATCCCTTTTTTTACCTATGCCGTTTGTACCGATGTGTACCACCCTCACCCTTCAGAATGTCCTCTAGCCGCTCTGAGACATCCTTGACCTTAGCACCAGGGAGGCAACATGCCATCCTGGAGTCTCGTTTGCGGCCACAGAAACACCTATCTATTCCCCTTACAATTGAGGCCATTCCCCTCAACAGGATCCAAAGCGGTATATCTGTTTTGCAGGGGAATAGCCACAGGAGATTCCTGCACTGCCTGCCCAGTCCTCTTGCTCTGCTTGGTGGTCACCCATCCCCTTCCTGCCTCCAATGTGACCACCTCTCTATACGTGCTATCCACGATACTCTCCGCCTCGCGGAGGCTCCACTGTGTCCCCAGCCACTGCTCCAGCTCTGAATCCCGGGCTTCCAGGAGCTGCACTTCCTGCACACATGCTGACCCCGGACACTGGAAATGTTCCCGGCTTCCCACATAAAGCAGGAGGAGCACACCACAGCTTTGAGCTCTCCTGACATGACTTACCCCTTTAAATTAAATTAAACCTTTTGGAAGATACTTAATATCAAATAATATCAATTACTCTAGGGCCCTTCTTCCCTGCTCCTCGTTGTTTCAGAATATATCCCTTACAAACGATGAACCACGAAATAAGACCTTAAAAACTATTCGCGATAAAAGTAGTAAATATTTACCCGACCGTACTCACAGTACTCAAAGGATCATTTATCACCCTCCTCACCGATCTCCCTCAGTCACCAAACTTAAGCACTTTACTGCAGCCCAAAGCAGCACTCCAGTGCAGACAAAGTCAGCTCTGTAAGATGGCCGGTTTTTATACTCTCTGAATCTTGCCTCTGAAAACCTGTTTAAGCCAGTTATCTAATTAGCTAGTTGTAGCTGCAAGCAGAGCCGGTATAAACCCTGTTTTAAAGCTGGCCTAAAACCCACCTTCTTCCAACCCAAACATCAACTTTTAGTTAATTATTAAATTTAAAGTAGACCAGACTTTAGATAGAAATTGGCCCTTAAATTCCCTCAGTCACCAAACTCCAGCTTAAGCACTCTACCGCAGCCCAAAGCAGCACTCCAGTGCAGACAAAGACTTCTTTGGCTGCAGTGGATGACCATGATATCTTTGGTGCCTTGATATGTTCTTGGCGTTCCACAGCGTTATGCTGGACCGCCTTCATAATGACTGAATCATTCAAGCGATTTCTAGAAATAGACAAATCCCTAACTCAACGAGGGTTTGAGACCCGTTAGCTACCTTGTTTAGCCTGCCCGTAGAAGTGGTTGCTCGTGGTGTGGCCATTGCCAAGCACAAGCAACTTCTAGTAGCCACAGGTGAGAGCTGGATGTCACATGGGTACCAAAGCGGGCAAACTACTCAGAGCACGACAGGTATCCCCATCAGAGGTACCATCCCTCCCTGAACACCCCATACATCACAAGAGGGTTACGATATATCTAACCCGTGCTGTACCTGCCTTCAGAGAGTAATGAGTAATGGGACAGTGTAGAGGGAGCTTTACTCTGTATCTAAACCCAAGCTGTACCTGCCTTGGGAGTGTTTGATGAAGATATTCCACTGGGAGCTATATTTTGAGTTATCTTGATAGAGGGGAGGCGATGGTGTACTGGTATTGTCACTGGACTGGTAACCCAGAAACCCAGGTTAATGCTCTGGGGACCTGGGTTTGGCTCACACCACAGCAGATGGTGGAATTTGAACTCAATGAAAATCTGGAATTAAAGGTTTAATGATGACTATGAAACCATTGTCGATTGCTGAGACCCTCAGTCCCTGTCCAGTGATCTCTGTTGGAAAATTGGTGTGTGTGAGAGTAGGGATGTGGAAGGATCAGGCTCATCAGTTGTGAAGCACTTCCTGGTCGAATAGCCTGCCAGCATTATATGGACATGTGATGAATGTTTCCTTGAGTCATGTACCAGAGGCCTATTGACAGGCTATTGTTGTAGTTCAATTGCCAATCCATCTCAGAACAGTCAAATTTTGGGTCCACCCTCAGCAAGAACCAGCTTTGGGACCGCCCCCACTGCAACCCCAACCCGGAAAGATAGGGCAAGGGATTTCTCCAAGATCTCCTCAGATCAGCAGGCGTGTCTGTAGCAGATTTGTAGATGACTCTGTGTGTCTGTGTAACCTCCTCCAACCGTATGACTTTTTGAGATTTCTGCATTGCTTCAATCCAAGCCTCAAGAATTCCCTCCTTAAACCTCTCTGCCCCTCTCTCCTCCTTTAAATCGTTCCTTAAAACCTACCCCTTTGACCAAAGTTTTTGTCACTCCATCTCTTTGGCCTGTTCGGTTTTAAATTTTGTTTGATAATTATTCTGTGAAGCACCTTGGGACATTTTTACTGTAAAAAGGCACTAAATAAATACACGTTGTTCTTATTGATGGTGATATTGGGTGGCACATAACATTTTCCTACAGCAGCCTGGCACTGAACATTCATCTTCGTCAGACTGACAATGGCGGCAAATATTTGACAAGGCTCCAAGAAACAGGCCATGGTGACCTGGAGTTGAATCTGGGTCTGGTGGCAAAATGGTGCAGGATCCTCACTTGGGTGTCCACCGCCAACCTCACCATCGCCGCAGGCATAGTCTGTATGACTCTTCTTCAGAGCTAAAGAGAGGTAAATATGTGATGGGTTTTATACTGTTGAAGAGGGGGATGGAGCATAATAGAAGGTATGGGATAGGCGGGAGCTGAAGAGGGATTGACAAAGATGTCATGTGCACAAGGCAAAGGGAATGTTAATGGTAGTGTTAAAGACTAAAGAAGATGTTGATGGTGGCATAAAGGTAAGATAGCAGAATGTGCTAATAGCAGAACAAGGATCAGCGCTCTGTGAAAGAAAAACATAAGAACAAGTGACAGATGGCCCTGTTGGGATGGGGGGGGTGGGGGGTGGTGTAGGCATTGAGGAAAAATAATTGGATTAAAAAAGGGGTGAAAATGAAGGAGAGAGTTCATCCTCTGAAGTTGTTGAACTCAATGTCAAGTCCGGAAGGCTGTAAAGTGCCTAGGCGGAAGATGAGGTGCTGTTCCTCCAGTTTGCGTTGAGCTTCACTGGAACAATGCAGCAGGCCAAGGACGGACATGTGGGCATGAGAGCAGGGTGGTGTGTTGAAATGGCAAGCGACAGGGAGGTCTGGGTCATGATTGCGGACAGACTGAAGGTGTTCTGCAAAGCGGTCACCCAGTCTGCGTTTGGTCTCTCCAATGTAGAGGAAACCGCATTGGGTTTTCCTGACAATCAGTTCGCTTCATGGTTACCGTTATTGTTGCCAGCATTTCATTCCAGACTTAATGAACCAAATTTAAAATCTCTCATTCCCATGGTGGGATTCGGACTCATATCACTGGATCATTACGCCAGCTCTCTGGATTAGTCTCCTATCATAACCGCTATGCCACTGTTCCCTACAAACTTAACCTGAAGTACACTGTTCCTGTGCACCAACATCCCTCATCCCAAGGAGCACAGAAATTCATGGAAAAAGTCATTTATTAAATATTTATTTTCTCTCATTGGAAAGCTAGCCAATGGAGAGGGGATGAAGGCACAATTTCTGCTATGAACACTAGGTGGCACAGTGAGCTGGGATAGTGTTGGGCTGTACAAATGTCATGGGTGCTCTTCTTTGACTAAGCATTTGGCCACCTCACCTAATGTCTCCTTATGTGGCTCAGTGTCAAATTTTATTTGTAATGTTCCTGTGAAGCACCTTGGGATGTTTTAAAACATTAAAAAATCTTAAAAAGAAGGACGCTAAAAAGATGCTATATAAATGCAAGTCCTTGTTATTGCCATTGTAGTGGATTGGCCATTGTTGACAATACCTTAGTGCGACCTTTGTGTATGACACTTTTTGGCAACACTGACTACAGATGGAAGGCAATGACAATCCATCACTAACAAAAACTGCCAAGATAACAGCTAAGGATGAAGCATCAGCCGACAATGAGTCAAGGACCTGCCTTTGGTCAGAGTGCACATGAAAAAGAATGTTGAATATATTGGAAAGTATACCATTTTTATTCATTCATGGGATGTGGGCATCGCTGGCTAGGCCAGCATTTACTGCCCATCCCTCATTGCCCTTCAGAAGGTGGTGGTGAGCCGCCTTCTTGAACCGCTGCAGTCCGCGAATTGTAGGAGTGCCCACATTACTGTTAGGAAGGGAGTTCCAAGATTTTGACCCATCTGGAGTACTGTGTACAGTTTTGGTCTCCTTATTTGAAAAAAGATATAATTGCACTAGAAGGAGTACAGAACAGGTCCACTCATTCAACACAAAAACAAAAAGTGCTGGAAAAACTCAGCAGGTCTGACAGCATCTGCGGAGAGGAATACAGTTAACATTTCGAGTCCGTATGACTCTTCATCAGAACTACAGAAAAATAGAAATGTGGTGAAATATATACTGTTTAAGGGGGGTGTGGGACAGGTGAAGCTGGATAGAAGGCCAGTGATAGGTGGAGGCAAAGGAGAGATTGCGAAAGGTGTCATAAACAAAAGGTCGAAGGGGTGTTGATGGTGGTGATACCGGCTAAAGGAGGTGCTAATGGTGACATTAAGGGTAGAAAGCGGAATTGAGCAAGTGACAGATGGCCCTCGTGGGGGTGGAGTGGGGGGAGGGGACGGTGTGGGAAAAAAGGTGGGGATAAAACCATGAATAAAAATGGAAATAAATTTTTAAAATAATAATAAAAATAAGTGGGGAAAAAGCTTTATATATTAAAATTTAAAAATAAATATTTGAAAAAGGAGGATCAAAAAGTGTTGAGGATGGAGGAGAGAGTTCATGATCTAAAGTTGTTGAACTCAATACTCAGTCCGGAAGGCTGTAAAGTGCCTAGTCGGAAGATGAGGTGCTGTTCCTCCAGTTTGTGTTGAGCTTCACTGGAACATTGCAGCAAGCCAAGGACGGACATGTGGGCAAGAGAGCAGGGTGGAGTGTTGAAATGGCAAGCGACAGGGAGGTCTGGGTCATGCTTGCGGACAGACCAAAGGTGTTCTGCAAAGCGGTCACCCATTCTGCGTTTGGTCTCTCCAATGTAGAGGAACCCGCATTGAGAGCAACGAATGCAGTAGACTAAATTGAGGTGTGATTTTTTAAAAATTCATTCACATGCATGTCACTTGCTCAATTCCGCTTTCTACCCTTAATGTTACCATTAGCACCTCCTTTAGACAGTATCACCACCATCAATACCCCTTCGACCTTTTGTTTATGACATCTTTTGGAATTTCTCCTTTGCCTCCACCTATCACTGGCCTTCTATCCAGCTTCACCTGTCCCACCACCCTTAAACAGTATATATTTCACCAGATTTTTATTTCTCTTTAGTTCTGAAGAAGAGTCATATGAACTCGAAATGTTAACTCTGTTTCTCTCGCCACAGATGCTGTCAGACCTGCTGAGTTTTTCCAGCACTTTTTGTTTTTGTTTCAGATCTCCAGCAGCCACAGTATTTTGCCTTTATCCACTCAACTCATTCATGTGGATGAAGGGCTTATCCTTCGAAGGAAGGTTGAACTGATTGGGCCTGTACCCATTGGAGTTTAGATCTTATTGAAACATATAAGATCTTGAGGGGACTTGATGGGGTGGATACCAGAAGGATGTTTCCTCTTGTGGGAGAGACTAGAACTAGGGGACACCGTTTAAGAATAAGAGGTCTCCCTTTTAAGACTGAGGTGAGAATTGTTTTCCCTCAGAGGATCGTTAGTCTGTGGAACTTATTCAAGGCAGAGTTAGACAGATTTTTAATAGACAAGGGATCCAAGTGTTATGGGGGAACAGACAGGGAAGTGGAGTTGAGACTGCAGCCAGATCAGCCATGATCTTCTTGAATGGCGGAACAGGCTAGAAGGGCCGAATGACCGACTCCTGCTCCTAAGCTTCAATGTTCCCATATTCGAAAGCAAACCAGGCTGCTTCAAGGTTAATGTGCTTCAATGATGATTTGTTTATGGAGCAAAGGATTAAAGGAACCCCTTCCAATGATCCGGTCATTGTGATTGTAATACTGCCATCAAGTGGAAAACACAAAAGCTACAATGGAATTCTCTTGACAGAGACACTGCCCTCTGCAAGGTACCCATTGAAAACAAGAAGTACTGTTATATGTTATAATCCATGCGGACAATTTCAGCTTTAAGATTAAGGCTTGATACTTATCAAAACTGCTGAAATGTCTCGAATAAAAGCAGAAAATTCGGGGAATACTCAGCATCTGTTGAGAGAAAAACAGAGTTAACAAGTTTGCAGGAATCTGTAATGCAGCCACATTTATTAGTGGAACGACTAGCTGCAGATGCTGAATGGTATTTGGGGCCACTCCAGTACAGTGTTGAAGCAGCTTTTCTTATTCTTTCTCAGTAAGTGGTCATCACTGGCTAGGTCAGCATTTATTGCTCATCTCTAGTTGCCCTTGAGAAGGTGGTGGTGAGCTGCCTCTTGAACCACTGCAGTCCATGTAGTGCAGGTACACCCACAGTGCTGTTAGGGAGGGAGTTCCAGGATTTTGACCCAGCAACAGTGAAGGAACAGTGATATATTTCCAAGACAGGATGGTGAGGGGCTTGGAGGGGGACTTCCAGGTAGTGGTGTTCCCATGTGTCTACCGCTGTTGTCCTTCTAGATGGTAAAGGTCGCAGGTTTGGAAGGTGCTGTCTAAAGAGCCTTGGTGAGTTGCTGCAGTGCATCTTGTAGATGGTATGCACTGCTGCTACAGTGCGTTGGTGGTGGAGGGACTGAACGTTTAAATTGGTGGATGGGGTGCCAATCAAACAGGCTGCTTTGTCCTGGATGGTGTCAAGCTTCTTGAGTGTTGTTGGAGCTGCACTCATCCAGGCAAATGGAGAGCATGGCATCACACTCCTGACTTGTACCTTGTAGATGGTGGACAGGCTTTGGGGAGTCAGGAAGTGAATTACTCTCTGTAGAGTTCCCAACCTCTGACCTACTCTTGTAGCCACAGTATTTATGTGGCTGGGCCAGTTCAGTTTCTGGTCAATGGTAACCCCCAGGATGTTGATAGTGGGGGATTCAGTGATAGCAATGCCATTGAATGTCAAGGGACAATAGTTATATTCTCTCTTGCTGGAGATAGTCATTGCCTGACAATTGTGTGGTGCGAATGTTACTTGCCATTTGTCAGCCCAAGCCTGGATGTTATCCAGGTCTTGCTGCATTTGGACATGGACTACTTCAGTAGTTGAGGAGTTGTGAATGGTGCAGAACATTGTGCAATCATCAGCGAACATCCCAACTTCTGACCTTATGATGGAGAGAAGGTCATTGACGAAGCAGCTGAAGATGGTTGGGCCGAGGACACTACCCTGAGGAACTCCTGCAGTGATGTCCTGGAGCTGAAATGATTGACCTCCAATAATTACAACTATCTTCCTTTGTGCTAGGTATGACCCCAACCATTGGAGAGTTTACCCCCAATTCCCCTTGACTCCAGTTTTGCTTGGGCTCCTTGATGCCACACTTGGTCAAATGCAGCCTTGATGTCAAGGGCAGTCAATCTCACTTCACCTCTGGCGTTCAGCTCTTTTGTCCACATTAAGACTAAGGCTGTAATAAGGTCAGGAGCTGAGTGGCCCTGGCAGAACCCAAACTGAGTGTGAGTGAACAAGTTATTACTGAGTAAGTGCTGCTTGATAGCACAGTTGACACCTTCCATCACTTTGAGAGTAACTGATGGGGTGGTGCTGCATTGTCGATGATTTGTATTGTTTCACATGAGATGCTGCTCACTGAGGCTGCATCTGTTCTCTCAGATGGACATAAGAGATTCTGTGCCACTATTTGAAGAAGAGGAGGAGAGTTCTCCCTGGTTCCCTGTCCAATATTTATCCCTCATGCAACCTCATTTTGACAGAGAGAACCCCAGTGCTATTTATGGGAACTTGCTGTGTGCAAACTGATGTGATTACAACATTTCAAGGAAGTACTTCACTGGCTGAAAAGCACTTTGGGGTGTCCTGAGGTTACAATATAAATCAGTCTTTCTACATGGGTCATTTTCACACCAGACATGGTACATGCTGCCTGAGCCATCATCAGGGGAGTTTTAAAGTCAATTTTAACCAGAGGTTTGAAGAACCCAGGGGAAGGAAATTGTGCAACTTTGAAGCGATGTAAATAAGGCCCCAAAAAACTAATTAATATTGACTTGCAAGGGATTGACAGAAGAGTGGGAAATGCTGCACTCTTAAATAATATCTCATGATTATTCAGGGTGATTATTCAGGGTGAATATTCATCTTGATTGATCACACTATGGAACAGACATCTGGGTTTTTGTGAGATTGAAAGGAGCTCCCATTTGTTATCCAGGAGACAACAGGACAAGGGGTCAAAGGTGAATCCGGCTCAAAACCTGAGGTGATTAAAACCCAAATATCCCCAGAGCTATTAAATGGCTAGACTGCCTTTAATTCATTTAGCAAACATCAAATGGCTGCTCTTGAGCTCTGAGAGGTCAAGTGTCAGGGCTCAAATGTCAAAGAGCGGGTGACCAAGGTCATCATCCTTTAACATCTCAATTATGAAGCTCAGGTGGCCAGACCTAATGGCGTCTGCGTTACCAGTTATTACACTGTGATTACCAAATGTTTGCAGACAGGCAAACAATTCCAACATAATCTACCGAGAGAAACCCAAAATCAAAACTACATCAACATGGCTCAATTAATAGTAGAACAGAAGGAGGCCATTTGGCCCATCATGTCTGTGCTGGCTCTTTGAAAGATCTATCTAATTGATCCCACTCTGCCACCTCCTTCCCTTTTGCCCTTCAATTCCGCTTTCAAAGTCATTATTGATTCTACTTGACCAGCCTTCCGGGCAGTGCGTTCCAGGTCATTGCAACTGGCCGTGTAAAAAAATGATTTTCTTATGTTGCCACTGGTTCTTTAGGCAATCACCTTTAAAAAAAATGTCAAAGTTTCCTTAAGCAGCGTAATGATAGTACATTCTGCCTGTCTTAGGTCTGTTGAGGCACTGACTTTGTGATGCTGCCCTATCAAAGTCCGTGGTTATGTCATTCCATATAAACAGCCACGAGAGGTCAGTATGAGTGCAGCCCTAATGGGTCTGAGGTGAATGATGTAAATAGGCTGAGGAAGGAGAGATGGACTTTAATGTAAACACACATAGGTTAATGGACATTGGAACAGATAGCAGCAAACATATGTACATGAAAAGTCTCAGTGACAGAGGTCAAAATGGATTGTTTTTTCCTTTCATGGGATGTGGGCTTCGCTGGCAAGGCCAGAAATTGTTGCCCATCCCTAATTGCCCTTGAGAAGGTGGTGGTGAGCTGCCTCCTTGAACCACTCCACTCCATGCGGTGTAGGTACACCCACAGAAGGGAGTTCCAGGATTTTGAACCAGCAACAGTGAAGGGACAATGATATAGTTCTAATTAATCAGGATGGTGTGTGGCTTGGAGGGGCATTTGCAGGCGGTGGTGTTCCCATGCGTCTGCTGCCCTTGTCCTTCTAGGTGGTAGAGGTCGCGGGTTTAGAAGGTGCGGCCAATTGAAGGAGACTTGGCGAGTTGCATATTTTATATGCTACACACTGCTGCCACTGTGCATCAGTGGTGGAGGGAGTGAATATTTTAAGGTGGTGGATGGGCTGCAGTTCAAGCAGCCTGGTTTGTCCTAGATGGTATCGAGCTTCTTGAGTGTTGCAATCAGTAGTGTATTCCATCACATTCCTGACTTGTGCCTTGAAGACAGTGGACAGGCTTTGGGCAGTCAGGGGGTAAGTTACTTGCCTCAGAATTCCCAGTCTTTGACATGCTCTGTAGGCACAGTGTTTATGTGGTTGGTCCAGTTCAGTTTCTGGTCAATAGTAACCTCCAGGATGTTGATGGTGGGGGATTCAGTGATGGCAAATGTCATTGAATGTCAAGAGGAGATGGTTCCCTCTTGATGGAGATGGTCATTTCCTGGCACTTGTGTGGCGCATATGTAACTTAAAGAAGCAGCTGAAGCTGGTTAGGCCTAGAACACTACTCTGAGGAATTCCTGCAGCAGTGTCCTGGGACAGAGGTGATTGGTCTCCAACAACCACAACCACCTTTCTTTGTGCTAGATTTATTTCAAATAGTGGAGAGTTTTCCCCCTGATTCTCATTAACTTCAATTTTGCTAGGGCTCCAAGATGCCAAATTTGGTCAAATGCTGTCCTGATGTCAAGGGCTGTTGCTCGCACCTCACCTCTTGAGTTGTTTTATTCATGTTTGGACCAAGCTATATGAGGTGAGGAGCCGAGTGTCCCTGGTGAGTGTCAGAGAGAAGGTTATTGTTGATGGATTATTGAAGCTGGATTGGATTTGTCCTACCTTTTGTAGGTAAGACATACCTTGGCAATTTTCCACACTGCTGGGTAGATACACCAGAAAAAGGGGTCATCCTAGACATAGTTGGATGACGGACGTCACAGAGTGGTTGCAGAGGAGTTATAGTGAATGTATGAGGATGGCGCAAGACAGACAAACGTGACGTACCATGAGAGCAGATCTCCAGGCGGGAGTAGCTACAAGGAGGCACAGCAGCAGCAGGTAGGTGTCAGTGTTGCAGCTGAACTGGAACAACTTGGCCAGGAACGTGGCTAGTTCTGGAGCAAAAGTCTTCAGTAATACTGTAGAGGAGTTATCAAGGCCCATAGCCTTTGCAGTAACCTGTGCCTTCAGCTGTTTCTTTGGGGGAACACTGTGGTATAGTAGTGATGTCACTGGACTAGTAATCCAAAAGCCCAGACTAATGCTCTGGGTGGGGGCATGGGTTCCAATCCCACTATGGCAGCTGGCAGAAATGAATTCAATTATTAAATCTGAAAAATAAAGCTAGTGTCAGTCATGACACCTACCATTGTTGTAAAAACCCATCTGGATCACTAATGTCCTTTAGGGAACAAAATCTGCCATCCTGGTCTGGCTTACATGTGACTCTTAATTGCCCTCTGTTCAAGGGCAATGAAGGATGTGTGACAAATGCTGGCCTTTGCCAGGGACGCCCATATCCCATGAAAGATTTTTTTTTTTAAATCCCATCGAGTGCTTGCCTGAAGACTGGCATCTGTGATGCTGGGGATCATGCACTCGGCAATTCTGGCTGAATATTTAAGATTGATTTACAATAACTTACATTTATAATGCACATAAAAACATCCCAAGGCGCTGCACAGGAGGGTAATCAGGCAAATATTGGCACCAAGTCAAAAATGGAGACATCGGACATATGACCAACAGCTTGGTCAAAGAGGAAGGAGCAACTTAAAGGAGGAGGGAGAAGTGAAGAGGTGAAAATATTTAGAGAGGGAATTACAGAGCTTAGAGCCCACATAGAGTGGAGAGGTAGGATCGATTTCCTTTAGCAGAGAAGCCAATAACCAAGGGCCATAGATTTATGATAATTGATAGATGTCACATTGCGGGTTGGAGTGGGAGTGTGTGGAACTCGCTGGCTAAGAGTGGTCAAGGCAGAAACCTTCATCTCATTTTAAAAAAAACACTTGAATTTGCACGTGAAGTGCTGTACCTCACAGGGCCAGAGGCCAAGAGCTGGAGAATGGGATTAGGACGATAGCTCTTTCTTGGATGGTATGGACACAATGAGCCATTGGAACAAACAAAATAGGAGCTGAAGTAGGCCATTCAGCCCCTCGTGCCTGCTCCATCATTCAATAAGATCATGGCTGATCTGCTTGTGTTTCAAGTTCCACATCCCCATCTACCCCGATAACCTTTGATTCCCTTGCCTAACAAGAATCTATACACCTCCCCATTAAAAAATATTCAAAGACCCCGCCTCCACCGTCTTCTGAGGCAGAGAATTCCAAAGTTGCATATACCCCTGAGAGAAAATAATTTCTCTCCATCCCTGTCCTAAAAGGGCACCCCTACTTTTAAAACAGTGCCCCCTAGTCCTGAACTCACCCACAAGAGGAAGCATCCTTTCAACGTCCACCTTGTTGAGACCGTTCCAGATCTTATATACTTCAATGTAGTCACCCCTCACTCTTCTAAACTCCAGTGAAAACAAGCCCAGTCTGCCCAACCTTTCCTCATAAGACAACCCATTCCAGGTATTAATCTAACAAAACTGGAGTCAATGGGAATCAGGGGGAAAGCTCTCTAATGGTTGAAGTTATACCTAGCGTAAAGGAAGATGGTTGTGGTGGTTGGAGGGCAATCATCTCGGCTCCAGGACATCACTGCAGGAGTTCCTCAGGGTAGTGAAGCAGTCCATGTCCAAATGCAGCAAGACCTGGACAATATCCAGGCTTGGGCTGACAAATGGCAAGAAAGAATCTAACCATCACCCCTTTGACATTCAATGGCATTACCATCACTGAATCCCTGAAGATCAACATCCTGGGGGTTACCATTGACCAGAAACTGAACTGGACTAGCCATATAAATACTGTGGCTACAAGAGCAGGTCAGAAGCTAGGAATTCTGCAGAGAGTAACTCGCCTCCTAATTCTACAAAGCCTACCCTCCATCTACAAAGCACAAGTCAGGAACACTCCCCACTTGCCTGGATGAGTGCAACTCCCACAACACTCAAGAAGCTTGACACCATACAGGACAAAGCAGCCCGCTTGTTTGATACCATATCCACAAACATTCACTCCCTCCACCACCGATGCACAGTGGCAGCAGTGTGTACCATCTACAAGATGCATTGCAGAAACTCACCAAGGCTCCTTAGGCAGCACCTTCCAAACCCACAACCACTACCGTCTAGAAGGACAAGGGCAGCAGATACATTGGAACACCACCACCTGGAAGTTCCCCTCCAAACCACACGCCATCCTGACTTGGAAATATATCACCATTCCTTCACTGTAGCTGAGTCAAAATCCTGGATCTCCCTACCTAGCAGCACTGTGGGTGTACCTACACCACATGGACTGCAGCGGTTCAAGAAGGCAGCTCACCACCACCTTCTCAAGGGCAATTAGAGATGGGCAATAAATACTGGCCTAGCCAGCAATGCCCACATACCATAAATGAATTTTAAAAACTCCTTTGAACCACCTCCAATGTATTTATATCCTTCCTTAAATAAGGAGACCAAAAACTGCACACAGTATTCGAAGTGTGGTCTCGATCAATGCCCTGTATAACTGAAGCATAACATCCTTACTTCTATGTTCAATTCCTCTTGTAATAAAGGATAGCATTCCATTAACCTTCTTAATTACTTCCTGTACCTGGACACTAACTTTTTGTGACTCATGCACTAGGACACCTAGATCCCTCTGCACCTCAGAATTCTGCAGCTGTTCCCCCTTTAAGTAACACTCTGCTTTTTTATTCCTGCTGCCAAAGTGAACAACTTCACATTTTCTCACATTATATCCCATCTGCCAGATTTTTGCCCACTCACTCAACCTATCTATATCTGTCTGCAACCACCTTAAGTCCTCCTCACAACATACTTTCCTACCCATCTTTGTGTCATTTGAAAATTTAGCTACCATGCCTTCACTCACCTCATCTAAGTCATTGATGTAAATTATCAAAAGTTGAGGCTCCAGTACAGAGCCCTGTGGGACTCCACTCGTCACATCCTGCCAATCAGAAAAAGACCCATTTATGCATTTCTCTGTTTTTTGCCTACCTTCTACCCATGCTAATATGTTACCCTCTACACCATGAGCTTTTATTTTCCATAATAACTTTTAATGTGGCACCTTATCAAATTCCTTCTGGAAGTCAAAGTACTGCACGTCTACAGGCTCCCCTTTATCCACAGCGCATGTTATTCCTTCAAAGAACTCCAATAAATTGGTTAAACATGATTTCCCTTTCACAAAACCATGCTGACTCTTCCCGATTAACTTGAGTGTTTCTAAGTATCCATCTCCTTAATAGGCCAAGCAGCCTCCTTCTATGCTGCAAATTTCACTCATTCTATGATTCTCAGAAACCTGGAAATAAACAAACCAGCGTTAATATCTATGTGGCAGTCCAAAATCCCCCTTCTGAACAGATCCCTTCAACAGCTGACTGGGAATCAGTTCCTCCCCCACACAGTCTGGCCGCACATGTCCACTCACCTGAGAGGGTAAACTTTGCTCAAGAATGGTTGATTTTGTCCTGTGTCCTTTAAGTCTTTGATTCATTGTCTGTGGTAATTATGGTCTTATGTAATATGTAGTATACCTTTAAGAAGGTTGTTATAAAGGAAGATCACATGACCTAATGTAACCAGTAGGGGAGTAGTGTGGTCTGGGACGGATGGAGAAATAGAGAGCTTAGTGAAGAATTGTGTGCAGTGTCAGCAATTGCAACAGTTACTCTCAACAGCTCTAGTACACCCTTGGGAATGGCCAGGAAGACCATGCGGGCGATTGCACATTGACTATGTGGGGCCTTTCATGGGAACAATGTTTCTGCTCATTGTTGATGGCCACTCAAAATGGATGGACATATATGAGGTGAAGTCACCAATGTCTTCTGCTACAATTGATACAAAACTTTGCCATTAATGGACTACCAGGAGTAGTCGTATCTGATAATGGCACAGCATTTACAAGTGCTGAGTTACAACGGTTTATCAGCCACAACGCTATCACTCATGTAAAAACTTCACCGTACCGCCCTTCCTCACACGGACTGGCCAAAAGAACGGCTCAAACGTTCAAGTCAGGCGTGAGAAAGTTAACTGGAGATTCCATAGCAACCGAGCTGGCTCACTTTCTTTTCCACTACAGGACCACCCCTCACACAACAACCGGCGTCACACCTGCGGAATTATTGATGAAACGCCATCTCAGGACGAGATTGAGCTTAATAAAGCTGAATTTAGGGGGGAAGGTGGAAAGGAATCAGGGAAGTCAGAAAACTAGACACGACTGGCATAGTGGTGACAGGAAGTTTACCATGGGAGAGACGGTATACGTGAAGAACCTTGGAGAAGGACCAAAGTGGTCACTGGGTGAAATAAGTGCAGTGACTGGACCTTGATGTTACCACGTGAGGGCGGAAGGCCAAGTCATATGGAGGCATGTGGATCATCTAAGAAAAAGAGAAACAGATCACCAAGAAATGATTCCACCAGTGTTCACAACCGGGTCAACATTTCCTGTTGAGATAAATCAACCTTGTACAGATGTGTCTGTTGTACCTGCAAGAGTTGAGAAAACAGATTTGTAGGTGCCCACCGAAGAACCTGATATTCAGACAACTCTAGAAAATGAGGTTCCCGACAAAGCATCTGAATAGTTGTAGAGCTGAGACATTCTACACGCATCAGGAAACCCCCAGAAAGACTGAATTTGTAAATTACTTATCTGTGTAAATAATTTTCTATTTTGAGAAAACTGTACTTGTGAATGTGAAATGTGTTTCCCAGTAAAGAGGGAGGGATATGGTAATTATGGTTTTAGGTAACATGTAGTATACCTTTAAGAAGGATGGTGTAAAGGAAGATCACATGATCTTATGTAGCCAATAGAGGAGTAGCACAGGCTATCTCTGTAGTCAGTAGTCTGTAGATAGTAGTCAGTAGTGTGGAGATGGCGATTGATGTGATGTACACTCAGCGAAGTGTAGCTTCTGAGTACATTTGTAAATAAACAGAATGTCCACCTAAGGAGTGTCTGATGATCATCTCTGTCTATTGTACCAACTTGACCATCCCACAACGTAGCATGCAACCTGGATCCATAAATCCCAACAAACTGGTGACTAGGATCCAACATTGCCCAAGTTCAATCACTTTGGTTTTGTTTCCCATATTTCTCAAACATTCATTATTTTGAACATCTGAATTTGTCCTCTCTCAATTTAATTCTTTCATGAAAATAAAATTGATCACTTGTGTGTTTCCTGATTTCCCCTGAGCCCTGGGATTATCTTGGTTACTCTTCCTATTTGGACCCTTCTGAATGTACTGATCCCCTAGCTGAGATAAGGGCTGGGGTTTAATGTGGGCAACAGGGGTCTCGCCCATTCACTGGGGAACCGGTGGAAGCCCTGTGTCACTTGTCTCCGGGAGGCCTGACACTATTTCATTCCAATCAGGCACTTACCTGGACAGCGTGGGTCCTCCTGTCAGATTAAGCCCTCAATAAGTTGGAAATCATGCCCCTGAGAAGTGCCAGCCAATGAGAGGCCAGCTGCTCTCCAGTTTTGGTGGTACCACAGGAGCTGTGGCAGAAGGCATAGCCAGCAATGATGAGGGATGAAAACCTGGAACATAGATATCTCTGAGGATTGGGCTGGAGGAGGTTACAGAGATCGGGAGGAGCGAGGTCATGGAAGGATTTACAAATGAGGATGGGAAGGGTGGCATTGACTCTTGAGTCAAAAGGGTAGGTTTAGAATGTATATGATCAGGTACTGGGAGACATCTAAGGGCATTGAACTGCCTGTAAATACAAGTTACCCTGACAGATTGCTGGCAGAAGCAATCTCAGAGCATAATGCACAGTTTTGGTCACCTTGGGTGGAATTTAATGCCCCCTAGGAGGCAAGTTCAGAAGTTGGGTGGAAGCCGTGCAATAGGTGGGGGATTGTGGGCTGGAGAACCTCCCGCCCATCAAGTCTGGGGCAAGAAGGCTTGCAGGGCACAGGGGAGTTATCGCTGGTGCCCTGACCAATACTTATTTATTCTTTAATTGGATGAGAGTGTCACTGGCCAGGCCAGCATATGTTGCCCATCACTAATTGCCCTTGAACTGAGTGGCTTGGTCTGCCATTTCAGAGGGCAGTTAAGAGTTAACCACATTGTTGTGGGTCTGGAGTCACATGTAGGTCAGATCAGGTAAGGACAGGAGATTTCCTTCCCTAAAGGGACATAAGTGAACCAGATGTTTTTTTATGACAATTGATGATAGCTTCATGGTCATCATTACTGAGGCTAGCTTTTCATTTCCAGGTTCAATATTTAAATTCCACCACATGTTCAGGGTGGTATATGAACCCAAGTCCCCAAAGAATTCACTGGGGACCTCTAGTTCTAGTGACATTGCCACTATGCCACTGTCTCCCGCTACTCATTATTGCTCAATGAATATCACTGAAACAGATTACCTGGTCATTATCACATTGCTTTTAGTGTGGGTTTGTTGTGTACAAATTGGCTGCTGAGTTTCCTATATTATGACAGTGACTACACTTCAAAAAGCACTTCATTGGCTGTAAAGTGCTTTGGAACATCCAGTGGATGTGAAAGATGCTATATAAATTCAGGGTTTTTTTCTCCAGTGACTCAAAGGTTCTTGCTAAACATCTGAGTGGCTCATTGGTGGATGGAAGGCTGATTATAGGGGACAAAATCATAGAACAATACTGCTCCTGGTAGTGATGTCATGCTGCAATTCCTTAAAGGCATATAATAACACACAAGAGGCCATTCAGCCAATCATGACTGTACCTGATTTGTGGTCTAAAATGTAAGTGAAAGAGAGTCAAACTGTTCAATGCATCACTGATTCTAGACACAGGAATTTAATGAGGAAATGGTACTATAGTGCAATGTCCAGTAAATCAGTATAATATAGCTTTAAGAATATCCTTTCCACCATTTCAATTGGTAACCCACTGACTTTATTTAAGTACCAGAAACAAACATTTGGAAGGATAGTGCAGAAAATAGACAGTTAAGGGTTCACCAGTGAGCAGTATCTGGGGATAACGTTCCTCTGGTCATGTTGTGTGTGTGTTATTGACACTGTGAACATGAGGGGGGATTTCCTCCGGTCGCTGTATATTAGTGACAAGGAAGAGTTAACCTTTCCCAAGATTCATAAACGAACTGATAATATCCATAAGGGAATCATGGTGTGCTAATCCTTTCCAATTTTTCACCTTTCTGACATGTTTCTCAGGGATTTGAGTTAATAGATTGAGTTGATATGAGGGTGTTGGGACTGGCAGATGGAGTCTGCGTATGTTGAAGTGATCAGGAGGATGTATAAATGATTGAGAGAACAGGGCACCCTCCTCTTTTGTTGATTTGGACATCACTCATTGTGATGACTCTTGGATTATCACTTTGAAAAATTCAGACTAAAGACTCGTAGAATCTTTACCAACGTTTTGCAAACAAATAGGTTTGCTCACTAACAAAGTGCTACCCTGGTGAGTTGCTGATACTCTTGGTTAATATATTATTGGCATATTAGCTCATGTGAAAGTATCAGTCTGTGCTCTCTGCATGACTAGACAAGCATCACCTCGACCCTCAATGTCACATCGCAGCCCAGCAGGGCAGTCATTGCACTTTATCTCATTCTCCATTTCTGGTGTGTGAATATCTATAATCCGTACACACACACACACATTCATACACACAGAATCTTTATACAAATAGATGCAGAAACACAAACCAGGGACTATCTGGGAGTCAGTCCTGCCTCATATAATGATTTTCTCACCAAGCTATAAAGGGAATGACTGGAGCTTGACTCAAGTGATCATGTGTAACGTGTAACAGAGGGAACCCTGCACCTAACTCACAATATAGCTCCAAGCAAAATATCATCATCAAACACTTGCAGGGTAGATACATCATGGCGTTTGATACAGAGTAAAGCTCCCTCACACTGTCCCATCAAGTACTCGCTGGGTAGATACAGCATGGATTAGACACAGTATAAAGCTTCCTCTACACTCGCTAATCAGATACAGTGTAAAGCTTTCTGTGTCCTGCCCCATGTAGTTTCCCCCTGATCAGGTACAGCAAGGGTTAGATCAAGTGGATGTTCACTACATCCTCAAGATCAGATACAGAGTAAAGCTTGCTCGATTCTCTTGTGATGTGGCTTGCCCTAAAACCAGAGAAGCTCCCCGTCATTGCATTTACAGGAAATGACCTGCATCCCAGCTAAGGCCCTCTCTGGAGGCCATTGCCAATTTAGTATCAACTGGTGGTGATTTAGAGGTAGTTTTGTTCTGTGGTCCCATCGCAAACAGGAACTGAACTGAGACTAGACTTACAAAATAGAAGCATGTGATATGAATCTACAATAGACGGCAGAGCTGGGAATCACACTGATAGCCATGGGTTGGATCGAGCTGTGTTGGATTTCCTGCCAGGAGGATTTTGATTCAAACACAGGTTTCTGTCAGTGGAGGCAAATAAGTTTCAACCAGGGCTGTGGAGCTGTTTATATCTGTGATGGTGTTCCATTGAGTGAATCCCTCAGGCTGGACTTGTGATTCCTCAAGGCCTGTTTTGTCATGAACTGGAAGAATTGATGCCGTTGAACCCTTCTGTTCCAGAGGGGGCCTGTTGCTTACCGATACAGGAACCTGTGGATGAGGAAGCAAGTGGAGATTGAGATGATCATGGAATGTAATCTCCACAATAAAGGAGCACGTGAAGAATGGTGAGGTGGAGGATGATGGGGGAATGAAAGAAAGACTTGTATTTATATAGCGCCTTTCATGGCCCTATCCCCAATCAACAAAGCACTTTTTGTAGTGTAGTCACTGCTGGAATACAGGAAAAGGCAGCAGCCAATTTGTGCACAGCAAGATCCCTCAAGCAGCAAAGTGATAATGACCAGGTCTTCTGCTTTAGGTGTTGGTTGAGGGATAAATATTGACCAGGACATTTCCTTTGAAATAGTGCTGCAGTCCACCTGAGAGAGCAGGTGGGGTCTCAGTCTAGTGCCACATCTGAAAGACAGCACCTCAAATAGTGCGGCACTTCCTCAATACTGCACTGAAGTATTTTATGTGCTCAAATCTCTGCAAATGGGCAGATTCAAAGTTGCATCAATTATGTGATATTATTTGTGTATGCACAAGTGTTGGTATCAGCTGTGACTCAGTGCGCAGCACTCTTGTCTCAGTGATCTAGTCCAACTCCAGTGCCTGAGCACAAAAATACTGATGCTCCAGAGCAGTACTGAAGGAGTGCTACACTGTTCAAAGTTCTGTCTTTCAGATGGGGCCACAAACTGAGGCCCTGTCTGTCCTCTCAGGTGGATGAAAATGACCCCATGGCGTTATTTCAAAGAACAGCAGGAGTGTTCACCCCAGTGTCCCGGCCAATATTTATCCCTCAATCAACGTCACAATAAATACATAATCTGGTCGTTATCAAATTGCTATTTGTGGGAGCTTGCTGTGCACAAATTAGCTGCTGCATTTCCTAAATTACAACAGTGACTACACTCTGTAAATTCTTCATTGCCTCAAAGCACTTTGGGATGTCTGGCGGTCATCAAAGGTGTTATAGAAATTTAAGTTTTTCTCTCTTGTCTCACACCCTCCTTACACCCCTGACACACCCCAACACTGCCTCCTCTACACATTCCCCTGCACAGCCCCCTACACACACCCCCAGACAACCCCAAAACACCCCAAACATCCCCCTAAACACTCCCACACCCCATACACTACCCCTACACATTCCCCTACAAAGCCCCTACACTCCACCACACACCCCAACACTACCCTTACACATACCTCTACACATCCCCCTACAAAGCCCCTACACACCCCAACACTACCATTACACACACCCCCTTACATACCCCCTAGACAACCCTTCCCACCGCAACATCCCCCTACACAGCCCCCTTACACAGCCCCTACACATCCCCTACACACCCTCAAAACTCCCCTACACACCCCCTATGCCCATCTACACAGGCCCCTTCACAGCCCCCAACAAGCCCCTACACCCCCTACACAGACCAACACCAACATCACACACTCCCCTACACCCCCTATGCACCTTCTACATCCCCACCTCTACACCCACGCCTCTATAGCCCTGTCCCTACAACCACCCCATACCCCTGCCACTTACTCTGTGTAGAATAGAATATGGGGTATATGAGTTGAAGGGGGTGAGGAGGGTGTCACAGATGAGGCAAATCTTAATGAGGCCAGCCCTGCGTGGAACAAAGGCTTGTAGTGGGACACCATTCACAATGTGCTCAGTTTAAAATCAATCAAATTGGATTATGCCCGTCATGTAAATATTATGTCCATACCAGATCAAAATGGATGCCTGGGAGTATCTGCCCATCCTCCTCCTTTAAGGTAATGGATCATCCCAGTGCTATAATCAAAACTAGACTGTATCTCAGAGTGGGCAGAATGTTTGCAAAATTTCCAAAACACCAAATGTGCTGAGTATGAGCAGGGGTGGGCTGGAGACACCCACAACTTATATTTCTATAGCACCCTCCATGGCAACACCTCTACCAATCAGAGTCCACTTGCCAACCAACCACCACTGTCTTCTCATACAGTATAAGGTTGTCGTTTCCCCTGACATTGGTATTCTTGCGAATGTCCTGATGAGTGCAAGATGAAAAGCTTTGACAAAATTTCTATTTCAGCAATAATAAAACTTAACGAGATGCTTTCATAAAACAAAATATGGCACATAATGAGGTATTTGGTGAGATGACCAAAAGCTTGGTTGAAGAGCTCGGTCAAAGAGACAGGACTAATATTGTCTGCTCCCCTATGTTATGGTCACTTTAATATTGTAACTTACCTCTCTCTTTTTCAATTGCTTTTCTTTCGAAAGATCCCACCAGAGTAGACCGTCAGCAATGGCTTCTCTCTTAGCTGGCCCTAAGAATACATGAAAAGGAAAGGCCATCTGGTATCTATACATCCCCATCAGTGCCCTTTCCTCTAGTAGCCTATTCCCATCAAAGCCCATCCCTCTCACGCCCAAAACAACCTAATGGAAGACTTCCTTTTTCCAATTTTGTTTACAACCTTGCTAAAGATTTGGGCTGGGCTTTACATGCCCTGGCTGGGCATGTTTTCGGTGGGGGCAGGGGGCGTAGGGCACGTAAAATAGGCTGGGTACCAACCCCACCACCTTCCCACCCATTCCGAGCCCACCCCAATAATACGGGAGGTGGGCAGGTGCTGAAATCGACAGCCCACCCACCATATTTAAATGAATAAGTAAAGTTAATTGAGTCTGTTGATAGGACGATTGACCCTGATAATACACATAAAGAGGTTAACATGGGCAGTTGGGCAGGAGTGGGCAGGCCATTTAAAAAAGACTTTTAAAAGGGGAGGAGGAGGGGGATACTTTCTTCGAGGGGTGCCCTTTGCGCTTCAGGGGCCAGTCCCCCCTAAGATAGTATCCCCCCCTTTCTTCCTACCTGCCTGCTCTATAAAAGGCAACACCTCACCTCCTCGCCCCCACCCTAAACTGCCCAAGACCTCGGACTTACCTGCCCCCTCCGGAGCTATGGGCCTTATTCTTGGGGCTGCTTGCAGTCCCGCCAGTGCCCACTAGTGCGTTCTTGGTGCTGCTGGGACTGCTGGAGGTATTGGCCAATCCGATTGTCCGGCAGATCCTGAGGGCAGGACTTCCTCCCCAGTGAAGGGTGGAAGACCCACTGGCAGGCAATGTAGTCCACCCTCAGCGTGTTATGGCTGCGGGGTGGGCTGGCGTGGAGCTGGTCAGCTCCATGACAACTTTGCTTATGGTGAGGTTGAGCTGTCCATCCATCCCCCACCCCCCACCCCACCCTCCCCCAACCTCCCCATAATATGCTGCCCTTGGTTTGGTAAAATAACACAACTGCTTTATGACCATTCCCGCACACCAGATACCTGTTAAATAACTGACTCCAATTCCAACAATCACTGTTGTTAATGTTCCGAGGATTCCATAGTAGAGGTAAGATAAGGCGTAGACTCATCAGTAATGCTGGCCCTACATAGAAAATGACAACAGAACTGTCAGAATGTCAATAACTTGAAGGAACGATGTAGCCTCCACCAGTGCACCTGAGCCCAGATTCTGTTGTATGTTTTTGCAGCCATTTCATCCAATTCTGGATCTTGAATGAGAACAATTCCAATTCAGGATTTGCTCTGGGAGAGAGCAAGGAAGGAAAGTAAAACACAAAGATGGCAGCACCTGACTTGAGCCATGTGGCGATGCTACCATTATAGAGAGTGTATTAAGCTTTGTGATGGAGCAGAGTTCATTCTCACCTCTTCTTTGACCCAGAAGCCTGTGTTCTCGTCTCAGCAAGCCAAACACTGCCATTGACTGTAGCGTTGGAAATGTATGAAAGGTGACAGTTGTCTGTGTTGAATGGCAGGGCCCCCATTATCTCAGGGGTGGGTGGGTACAGAATTCCTCCAATGGACACCCAGAGAGTAACTGCAAATCCAGCTGCTAAACCTGAAAATACGCCCTAGAAAAGAGATGACACAGATCGGGAGTCATTAATCCAAATGAACCCCTGAGTAATAAGAGAACAAATTAAACTATAGGAGATCAATGATGTATGTGGGGGAACCAAGGGATTGGCAGGTTAGTTTGAAGGAACACAACACATTGAATTTACAGAAACAGGCCATTCTACCCAACTAGCCCCTCCCATCCTCCTTCACCTCCCCCTATCAGCATATCCTTCGATTTCTTTTTCTATCATGTGTTTAGTTAGTTTCCCCTTAATGCGTCATATGGTAAATTTTGTTTGTCTTAAATTCGAGTAAAACACACGCGGAAGTTGCTCTTGCCTTAAGTTGACAGGATTTCAGCCCAGTTTAAAACTCTGCATTATCAATCCTAGAAGGCAGGATTCCCTGGACTACTGCCTTCTTTCAGATGAATTGTGTAAATTCAGTGTTACGGGTGATTTAATTGAGGTGTTTAAGATGATTAAAGGATTTATTAGGGAAAATAGAGAGAGGCTGTTTCCTCTGGCCCAATAACACATCCCAATGCGCTTTGCTGGAGCATTATTGAACAACATTTAATACCAAGCTGATAAACTGATAAAGCTTGGTCAAAGGGGTGCATTTTAAGGAGTGTCTTAAGGGAGGAAAGAGCGGAATGGAGACACAGGGAGGGAATTGTGGAAATTAGGGTTTAGGCAGTATAAGGACTTGACGTACCGGACGGGTTTCTACTTGTAAACAGGTAACTTTATTACAGACAGCTTTTCAAAAGCTGCATGCTTGAACCAGGTCCTCAACTAGAAAACCACACCCTCTGGCTTACCTGCATTTAGGATAATCACATGACTCCTGAGGGGCAGTAGGAAAGGCTGTACCTTCAATCACTACACTTCCTCCCCATTTAGCTTTCTTGCACTTCCTATTTACAGAGAACATTTGAATGTCCCACAACATACACATATATACAAGTCAAGTGATTAAAGATGAAGTCCCTGAGGTGGTTTCCTTATTCAGCTAGAGCAGCTTAGCTCTACTACTTGAGGCTCTTCCAGTGGATCGACATGATCAGGGACTGCATGATCAGGTACAGCATTAGAAAGTGGCGTTTCAGGGTTTGGCAACTCTACAGAGACATCGGGTGTGTCTATTCTAGGTTGATCTGTCACCTCAGGGATTAATAGTTCAATGTTATTCACAGGCAGAATAGCTGGTTGTTGGAATGTCTCTATTCCCAAGATGATCCACATGTTTTTGAATAATTCAGTCTTCCACTTCCACCTGGAAGGACAAGGGACCAGTTTCTGAGACAATTGTACCAGGAACCCAACAAGGTCCACTTTCAAAATTCCACATGAAAACTGTATCTCCTGCAGTGAATCTTTGAGCTTTGCTGTGAATATAGTGTCTCAATTTTTGTTACTTTGATTCTTCTCTACCTTCCCCTCTAAGCTTGGAAACACCAGACTTAACCTTGTACATAGGCAGCGTTTCATCAATAATTCAGATGACTTTGAACACCTAGTTGAATGAGGCGTCGTGCAATAATTGAGAAGAAAACAGGAAAGTTGAGTTTCTAGAGTACCTTCGGATAACCTCTACATTCCAGATTTGAAAGTTTGCACAACTCTTTCAACTAAACCAGTTGATGAGGGATGATATGGGGCTGTTTTAATATGTCTGGTTCCATTTAAATTCATGAATCTCTGAAACTCTGTACTGGTAAAGACTATGCCCTTATCCGAAACGATGCCTTCCGGTAGGCTGTGTTTACTAAAACATTGACGCAACTTTTCAATAGTTGCGCTCGATGTCGGTGATCTGACTTCATACACATCCATCCACTTAGAATGCATATCTATGATCAATAAAAACATGGTACCTAAGAATGGTCCTACATAATCAACACATCGTCTAACCCAGGGTCAACCAGGCGACTCCTACGGATGTAGTGGAGCTGAAACAGGCAACTTCTGTTGTTGCTGACAATGGAGACAGCGCTTGACCATGCTTTCAATGTCACTGTCAATGCCTGGCCACCAGACATAACTCCGAGCGAGCATTTTCATCTTTCACCTGGATGTGCACTGTGAAGAAATGGTTCTCCTCCCTCCGAAGGGACAACTCTCGATACCCACAATAAGATTCCATCTTGACAACTTAACTCTGTTTTTCAGGCATTGAATGTCTCATCTCTTCAGACACTGGTGAATTCAACCACCCTGCAATACAAATACTCAGATTTTCGACAAAATTGGATCTCTGCTCATCCAATTCCTAATTTGCTTCATACACACAGGCAAAGAATCCAAGAAATTCAGTACAAGCACAACTTCTGTGGCACTAGAGCGTGTACAATGCTATCTGGTGATGGGAGACGACTGGGCATGTATGCATTTGCAATATGCAAGCATAAAGGTTTACATGTACGCAAATAGTATCAACGCCCAACGTTGAATTCTTCCTACTGCTATTGGCAAAATGGCTTTATCCTCACTGAATAAACCCATTAATGGTTTATGGTCCGACACTATGGTGAAATATCGTCCATGCAGGTACTGGTGAAATTTCTTCACTCCAAAAATCAGTGATAAACCTTCCTTTTCTAGTTGGGAATAGCCCTTCTCAGCTGCGGAGAGGGCCCTGGAGATAAAGACAATTGGTCTTTCTGATCCATTTTCCATTCTATGTGATAACACAGCTCCCACACCATAAGGAGACACATCACATGTTAATACCAATTCTTTTGATGGTTCATAATGTACCAGTAAACATGATGAATATAATAGCTTCTTAACTTTCACAAAGGCTCCTTCTTGTTACAAATTCCATTGTCAATGATGATTCTTTTTCAACAACAAGTGTATTGGTGCTAATACTGCCAACAAGTTTGGCAAGAAGCGGCTATAATAATTGATCATGCCCAGAAAAGACTTGAGTCCAGTCACACTGGACGGAGAGGGCGCCTCTTTGAATGCCCGAACTTTCTCTTCTACAGGATGCAAACCCACAGCATCCATCCTGTGACCCAGGTAAGTAACTTCTGGTGCTTGGAATGTACATTTTTCTTTCTCTAATCATACACCGGCTTCCATGAATTTTCTTAACACCTCTTCCAGGTTGGCCAAGTGTTTGGTTTCAGTTGACCCTGTGATCAGAACATCATCTAGGTATACTACTACATGGGGAAGTCCTTGCCAAAGGCTCTCCATTGTCCTTTGGAAGATTACACACGCATACGATACTCCAAAGGGTAGGCGAGTATATTGATACAGGCCCTTGTGTGTGTTAATGGTTACATATCCCCTAGACGTGCTATCCAGCTCTAGCTGTTGGCTTGCATGGCTCATGTCCAGTTTGCTATAGGAATTGCCTCCAGCTAACTTTACGTACAAGTAGTCTATCCCCAGGATAGGATAATTATCTAGTTTAGCTGCCTTGTTCATGGTCAATTTATAATCCCCACAAATGTGTATAGTTTGGTCAGGCTTCACCACTGGGACTATGGGTGCTGCCCATTCTGAAAATGATGCCCAGCTTTTTTAACTGGCACAGTTCTGCATCCACTTTCTCCCTTAAGGCGTAAGGCACAGGCCTGGCCTTAAAGAAACGGGGTGTCGCTTGAGAATCCATATATATTTTGGCTTGCAAGCCTTTTAACTTTCTTAATTAATCACGAAATGCACTGTCATATTTCCTTAGCAGTTCAGGAATTCCTCCTGTCCTCAAGTGAAATAGTTCAGACCAGTTGTGCTTAATCTTTTGTAACCAGTCTCAGCCCAAAGGACTTAGTCTTTCACCTGTCACTATGATCACTGGAAGCTGGGCTGTCTGTTGCCTACAGGGCACAGGTACATTGGCGATGCCCTTTACCTGTATGGATTCTCCAGTATAGCTTCAATTGAGCCGTGGTTCACTCCAGATTCAGTGGCTGGGTATTTTCATTTAGGTATCTAAATGTGTGCTCTCCCACCACTGCGGTTGAGCCTCCCGTATCTACCTCCATTATCAGTGGCTATCCCAGCATGAATGCTGGCTGGAGAATGTCCGAGAAGGGGCGAGTGGGGGCAGGGGCCTGTTGTCCGCCGGGTCCAGTGGTGGCCCAGCGGCCGGTTCAAAAATGGAGCAGGCAGCCCCAGGGAGGCTGCCCGTGCAGAGTTGCTGCAGCGACATGGCTGCAGAGGAGGATGCAGACACCAGGTGGGAGGTGAGGTCGGCTGGTCACTCGCCCCCCTCCGTTTTCCCGACGAGAGCCTCGCCGCCCTCCTGGAGGAGGTGGCTGCCAGCAGGGCCACCCTTGCCCCCAGAGATGGGAGGAGGAGACCGCCACACCTCACAAAGAGGGCGTGGGAGGAGGTGGCAGCCTGGGTGAGCAGCCATGACGCGGTGCGGTACATCTAGGTGCAGTGCCGGAAGCGCTTCAATGACCTGCTGCACTCAGGAAGGGTGAGTACCGTGTTGGCATGGGTCAGTGTGCTGAATTGTTTTGGGCTGACCATCTCCCCGTGGAGCTCCGGGGTGTTAGAGTCTGAGTTGCCTACTGTCAATGACGCCGGAGCTGACCAAGGGGGTGATCCCTGGCTGCTTGGACTGAGTGCCTTGCAGCTCAGGGGCCACAACTCGATGTGCCCTGTCAGGCACTCCTCAGCTGGGGTTGGCCAGGCTGCAATGGTGCTGCAGGTAGAGAGTGGACTAATCAAAGCTCCTCTGTCCTTTGAAGAGAAAACATCCCATAACAATATTGAGAGGCCACAGATTGGCGAAAGCCCCCACACCAACTCATCCGCTCCCGGTACAACAGGAGCTCTTGGCGCTCGAGAGGCGCCATGCACCTCGGTCAACCGGCCACGGGGAGGCTGGGGTTTCAGACAAAGGTAAGAGTGCAGTGCACAGAGTTGGGAGTTTTGGATGGTACAAACATTCTTGTGCAGTCTCATCATTGATGGGAGCATCCAGACTGGATTCCTCACTGATCATTGAAAGACGATGGCACCATGATGCAGATCTCCATTGTCTCACCAGGGTGCCTGGCATGCACAGTGACAGTGTGATGACTTAAACTAATGACATGTCCTCATTCTCCCTTAGATCTGCCACCAAGCAGTGAAGCACATGACCTCCAGGAGCTACCCCTGACACCGGAGGACCATCATGCTCCCCAAGCACCTGCGTTACACCAACTCTCTGAACCAGGCACCAGCGCAGATACCAGCACCTCAGTGGGCATTCGTTTAGTGGCTAGTATTCCAGTGCACATTGGTGAGGGCACTTCACATTCACTTGAGGTGCTGGAGGAGGCAGAGATTGCCCAGGGCGCCGGCAGTCGGAGGGCTGCTGGAGACCAGAACGATGCTCAGTCAAGGGTTGATGAAGAGCCTCTGGAGTCATCCATTAGGTGGCAGGTGCTATATGTCCAACTGGGTGTGCAGGAGGATCTGGCGGAGATCCAAGAGGGTCTGCGTGCCATGGTCTCCGTTGTGGAGGAGTCCCTGCGGAGCATTGACCTTCATCACCGAGCGCAATGCCTCCTCCATAGAAAGAGTGGTGACTCTCATGGAGAGGCTGCTGCAGGAACAGAATCAGGGGCTCCTGGCATTGCAGCTGGTCAGTGTCCGTGTGTGAAATGGATGAGGCACCCAGTATCCCAGCTGGGTGCCCGTCCATCAATGGTGAGCAGGGAAGTCCACAGCGACCTCATGTTGGTGCACGAGTTGCCTGTCATCTCTGTGGGCTCCTCCCAGGGCGCTCTGGATGATGGCAACAGCTCCTCTGCCCCGCTGCTAGTGTCTGATGAGACTGCGATGATTGGGGAGATGCCAGCCATGGCACTGGCCGCTCTCTCCCAGGCGGGGCCAGCACAGGCTCCACTGGACAGAGGACAACCAGCAAGGTCATCAAGGCCAACAAGACAGCAGAGTCAGCAGGCTGATCCAATACCGGTGCCAGCAAGGGGGGAGCACCCAGACGTAGCACCCGTAAATGTAAGTTTAAAGCACCTTAAGCACAAGAGGGACTAGTCATGGGGTGATCTTTTGTTCCCCCATTTTGCTTTTCATTTTTTAATGGTGTGACCACCAACACCACCTGAGTATGCTTCATTTGTTTTGTACGTGCAGGGTAGGCCGGTATGTAATGCTGGATGTAGGTGGCTTGAAACTTTACTGCACAGGCACTGAGTGCAGGGGGTCAAAGAAAGGGTCGTTTCTGAGATCCAGGATGGGGGCAGCAGCCCTGGCATGATGTGGTAGTTATTATTTGGCAGCCTAGCTGAAGGAGCTTTGGATCAGAGTGTGTCTTTAAATAGAAATACAATGGGGCTGGATCCTGGGTAATCTTGCCACAAGATCTCCCACCAAACTTCCCAGGCTCCGAGCCACCCAAGAATCATTCTTTGATGCTAGTGGGTGTATGAGCCACTCAGAAAAAGCCGCCTTGTCGAACAGTCCTCGCTTCTACTCACCGTGGTGTTAGCAGGAGGTAGGAATATTCCAAGGATGAACGCTCCCAACAAAGGATTACTGATGATGCACATCACTGTGAAGGAGCTCTAGAGAAAAGTTCAAATATTTCACATTAAACTTCATACGGGGACCAGGTGGATCGTTTTGAACTTAGTGCTGGTATAAAGTTTGGATTGGATACCCACAGAATCAGAAACACAGAATTGTTACAGTGTAGAAGGAGGCCATTCGGCCCATCGTGTCAGCACTGGCTCTCTGAGCATTTTAACTTAGTGCCAATCTCCTGTATTTTCCCTGTAACCCTGCACATTGTTTCTATTTAAATAATCATCCAATGCCCTCTTGAGTGCCTCAATTGAACCTGCCTCCACCACACTTCCAGGCAGTGCATTCCAAACCTTAACTACTCGCTGTGTGAAGAAGTTTTTTCTCACCTCACCCACAAAACATCCCCCTTGATTTTCATTTTCATGGAAGCAGGAACTGGACAAAGTGTAAGTTTGGCCAGGTAGGTGTCACCTGGTTAGCTCTAGCATCCTAAGTTAAAATTGACTCTCTCCAGGTGATTATTTTTTGCTCCCTCCCCCTCCCCCTCCCCCTCCCCTGCTCGTCAACTCCATTATCCTCCCCTCCACCTCACTCCTCCCCTCCTGTCACCTCCCCTCCCCTCCCACCTCACCCCGCCCCATGCTACATGTACTCCGCAATTCCCTCCCTTTCTCTCCTGATTGCACTGACCTGCACAGGGAGATGCTCAAGTGCCCATTTTTCATGTCTGAGCCTGGGCAGTGAGTGTGGGCAGGCATATCGACTGTGAGGGGCATCATAACCACACTGGATCCCATCCCTCCAGCTGGCGAGGGCTCAGGATTGGAAATGTTGACTCAGGGCACAGGACTCAATCACTACCACCCCAGCAAAATGAGCCTTGTTCAGCACAGAACCATGGATTGGACCTGGGATCCATCCAGCTCTGTACAACTCACTACCACACTGAACACTGCAGATACACGCTGAAGCATTAGGAACCAAAACTACTTCAAATCACATCAGTGGAAAGGGAAACAGAGTTAATGTTTCACGTCAATGACCTTTCAACGGAACGGGCTGCATTACCCAACGTCAGGAACCTCATTGGAATAATCTGCATATCATTATAAGCCCAGCCTGCCGGAATGATCCCCTTCCCCACAAGATTGTCCACCGTGTCGGCGTGATTACACGCCAACGTGTTTCACAACAACATATATAAGGCGTGCACTTGGCAGGCTGTGCTTTGAGGGAAACTCGGAGGTGAGTGCACAGTAACCTTGCGCAGCACTCATGAGGGTCACCTGTTAGATTTCAAGGTCGAAGCGACTTGGGGGCTGGGGGACAAGGGCTGCCCTGCGGCTGAGGCCACTTGGGGGATGGGGGAGAGTGGCACAGGGACTGTCCTGCAGTTGAAGGTCGTGCACAAGCACGTATGGGGTGCGGGGGAGGGAAGCAGCCATGCATTAGGGAAATCTTGTATAAAGTGACCATCCCTCTGCAGCTGAGACAGTTCACACACAGCTACATTGACCTGTGTGGGGTTGGGCCTCGAGCTTATCTGCTCATTCAAGCAACGCAGGGGCATGAAAGTGCTCCTGAATTTTTCATCCCCGGGCACAGACTGCAAACTAATGAGCAATTTAGTGGACTGCAGAACAGTTGGACGACTGGGCACGTTGTACAATCTCCTCGCTAAAGCTGGCCATGGCGCTGTCACTGGTGGAGACGCTCACAGCCTCTTGTGATGTCATCATCCCGGTTTGAACCAGTCTCCTGCATGGTTCAAGCTAACAGTGCAGCCTTGCAATGCGGGTTAGGAGAGTGCCTGTGCCTGAGCTGAGAGTGTGGCATGCAGTCCAGTGGGCAAAGCTGCCTCCAGTCAGTCAGGTGGAGTGGGGCAGAGGAAGATGGAGTTTCGGGCAGCCATGCAGCGCACTAAGCTCTGGCCATCCGAGTGCCAGCCAGTTCTCTCCGGGATGCGTTAAGAGGCCTTCAGACTTAACCAAGAGAGGTTCTTAGAACACCCAAACTAACCCACATGTCCCTCTCTTTCATCCTGCAGCCAGAGCGCGGGTACAGGGCATCACGGTGGGCCTCCGCTGCGTCCAAAAGTCGCTCACGGGATGCATCATTAAACCTGGGGGCTGCAGTCTTTTTGCCTTTCGGGATTGTGTCTTTGTGTAGCAGCCACGGGCTGGAAGCACTGAGAGGCCAGCACACGGCTGCACTGAAAATGTGGCACCAGGCATGATGTAGCGGCGAGGTGATGGCATGGCGGGTGAATGAGAGCTGCCCGCCACCAAAATGGCTTGTTTCCTGGGAATGCATAATTACTCCGGCGGGATTGGGATGATACGGCGTGAGGAGCCGCCAATGCGGACGGCGGGCAAAATGCCATTTTTCCCACCTGCTCCCGCACTTTGTGCAAATCTGGGACGATTCTGCCCACTAACCCGATTTCTCTCTCCACAGATGTTGCCAGACCTGCTGAGTATTTCCAACATTTTCTGCTTTTATTTCAGATTTCAGGCATCTGCAGTGTTTTGCTTTTGTCTACTTTCAGTGAGGTTATTTCCAGATAGAAGACAGCGGGTGCCTTCACCAGAGAGTTTAATTTTCCCTTTAATTCTACAAAATAAGGTCCTCTAGTGTTTCCAGACTAGTGAAGCCTTGTCACCATGTTCCTGATTATTATCCCAAGCCTCTGACTAGAGTTACAGAGAGTTACAGCAATAAAGTGCTTCTGTTACTGGACAAATAATCCAGAGAACATGAATTCAAATCCCACCAGGAGAGTTTGAAGCTTTGAACCAGGTGCCTGTGCTGAACAAGACGAATTTCAATAAAGTATTCACAAATTTGAAAGCTGATATCAATAAAAGTGACTTTGAAACTCTAAGATTGACATTACAAACCCAACCAGTTCATTACTGTTCTTTAGGGAAGGAAAGATGCCCTTCTTAGGCATCTGGGCCTGTGTATGATTCCAGTCCCAAACAAATGTGGTTGCCTCTTTTCTACCCTCTTAAGTGGTCACTCAGGCAGGAGAAGCTAGGGGGCTGGGCAATAAATGCCAGCCTTGCCAGTGATGTCTGCACCCCCAGGATGAATTAAAAACCTGCCACTTTTCAGCGTCTTGGTTCATCAGTTCTCTGAGTCGGAGAGCCTGCAACAATCGAGTTTATGTCGAGCACAAAGGCATTTGGTCCTCTACACCTGACACCCCCTCGACGCACCCCCCCACCCTGACCCTCAGTGCAATTCTGAAGCTGTCGCGTCCCCAATAATGGCAGCGGACCCCTGACCCACGTCAATATCAACGTACCTGCAAGACCCCTCCTCCCAACAGGGAAGACAATGCAGCAAAAATAACACAGGCGGAACCATACAACAGGGCTGTACAAAAAACAGAGAAGGGGTTTACAACAGCAATAACAACAACTTGCATTCATATAGCACCCTTAATGTAGTTTAAAAAGTACCAAGTTGCTTCAGAGGAGCATTGCCAGACAAAATTTGACCTCGAGCTACAAAAGGAACCGTTAAGCTTGGTCAAATAGGGAGATTTTAATGGGAGCCTTAAAGGAGGAGGGAGAGGTGGAAAGGCTTAAAGAGAGAATTGCAGTGCTTTGGACCGAGGTAGCTGATGACATGGCCACCAATAGTGGAGTGATTAAAATTGGGGATGCTCAAGACTCCAGAATTGGAACAGTGCACAGATCCTGCAAGGTTTTAGGGCTGGAGGAAGTTACAGAGATATGAGAGGGGTTGAGCCAGACAGAAGCTGCTACCTTATTAAGTTGACATTGAGAGCTTTTTTCTTATTCATTCGTAGGACCTGGGTGTCACTGACAAGGATCACATTTGTTTTCCATCTATAATTGCCCTTGAGAAGGTGGTGTTGAGCCACAATCCTGAACCCTGCAGTCCATGCAATGTAGGTACACTCCCAGTGCTGTTAGGGTGGGAGTTGCAGGATGTTGACTCAGTGACAGTGAAGGAACGGCGATATAGTTCCATTCAGGATCATGTATAGCTTCAAGGGGAATTTACAGGTGGTGGTGTCCCCATGGGTCTGCGGCCCTTGTCCTTGTAGGTGGTGGATGTTGTAATATGCTTTTAAGGGATATCAGATGACATCACTAGAAGGGAAGGAAAGGTCTCTATCTGACCTTCAGGGTAAACTTTGCAAAGATTCAAGGATATCAATCACACATGACATTCTATTATTCAACCGTGACCAGTCACTTCCAATATGGCCCCAAAAGAGCACTTGATCATCTGCTCCACTTGTGCTGATGGCCTGCAGTCCTGGTGTTCACCAATTATGTCTCCGGTTCTTACCAGACAAGCTACATAGAATGACAAGGAGTTTGTAGCACAATTGGTCTAAGTAAGTGTTTATGCTCCACATCAGCCATCTCCTATTACTTCTGTTCCTGACGGGATTTGATAGGGTAGATACGAGGAGGATGTCTTCACTTGTGGGAGAGACTAGAACCAGGGGTCACAGTTTAATAATTAGAGGTCTACCGTTTAAAACGGCGATGGGGAGAAATGTTTTCTCCCAAAGGGCCATCAGTGTGTGGAATTCTCTGCCCCAGTGGAGGTTGGGTCATTGAATTTATTCAAGGATAAGCTAGATAGATTTTTGATCGACAAGGGAGTCAAGGTTTATGGAGGGGCAGACAGCAAAGTGGAGTGGGGACACAACCAGATTAGCTACGATCTTATTGAATGGCGGAGCAGGCTTGAAAGGCTGAATGGCCTATTCCTGCTCCTAAGTCAAACGTTCCCATGTTCCTTTCCCTCTCATTTCCTTATTTGGATTCCCCATAAGTACACCTATATCATTGACCTAATTTGCTCCTTGTGGTAGCAAGTTCTGTATTCCCGCCTCTCTCTCTTGGTAAAGATGTTTCTCTTGAATTCCTTATTGGATTTATTAGAGACTATTTTATGTTTATGGCCCCTGGTTCTGGTCTCCCAAAATGGAAACATCTTTTCTATAAGTCTACTCTATTAAACATTTCATAATTTTAAAGATCTTTATTTGGTCATGCATTAACCTTCAGTTTTTGAGAGAAAAGTGGCCAGAGCTGGTCACCCCTTCCCGACAGTTACAACCTTCCATTTCTGGTATAATCTTTATGAAGATCTCTATTTCTCTTTTATATGTTAAAGTAATATTGGGTGTTTTTCTGTCATAATCTAGCTAACATTTTCACCACTTTGCAAAAATAACACAGCTTTGAGTCAAATAATATAAAAGCAAAAAAACTGTGGATGATGGAAATCTGAAATAAAGCCAGAAAATACTATAAAAACTCATCAGGTCTGACAGCATCTGTGGAGAGAGAAGCAGGGTTAACGTTTTGAGTCTGTATGACCCTTCTTCAGAGCTGAAGAGAAGTAGATATGTGATGAAATTTAGACTGTTTAAGGGGGGGTGGGGCAGGTGAAGCTGGATGGAAGGTCAGCAATAGATGGGGGCTAAGGAGAGATTGACAAATATGTCATGGACACAGGACAAAGGGAGTGTTACTGGTAGTGGTAAGGGCTAAAGGAGGTGCTGATAGCGGTATAAAGGTAAGAAAGCAGAATGTGATAATAGCAGAACAAGGGTAAGCACTCTGTGAAAGAACAACATGGAACAAGTAACACAGGGCCCTTTTGGGGGTGGGATGGGGAAGGGGGCAGTGGTTTGCATAAAAGGGATAAAAAGGGAATAAAAGAGGGGATAAAAACAATGAATAAATGAATAAAAATGCCAATAAGTGGATAAAAAATAAAAATAAATTTTAAAAAAGAAAAGGGGATTAAAAAAGGGGTGAAGATGAAGGAGAGAGTTCATGGTTTGAAGTTGTTGAGCTCAATGTTAAGTCCAGAAGGCTGTAAAGTGCCTATTCGGAAGATGAGGTGCTGTTCCTTCAGTTTGCGTTGAGCTTCACTGAAACATTGCAGCAGGCCAAGGACGGACATGTGGGCATGACAGCAGGATAGGGTGTTGAAGTGGCAAGTGACAGGAAGGTCTGGGTCATGCATGAGGACAGACCGGAGGAATTCTGCAAAGCGGTCACCCAGTCTGCATAAAGTAAATTGAGGGAAGTGCAAGTGAAGTGCTGCTTCACTTGAAAGGAGTGTTTGGGCCCTTGGACGGTGAGGGGGGAGGAGGTAAAGGGGCAGGTGTTGCACCTTCTGCGAAAGCATGGGAAGGTGCCGTGGGAAGGGAATGGCGTGTTCAGAGTGATGGAGGAGTGGACCAGGGTGTCCCAGAAGGAACGGTTCCTATGGAATGCTGACGGGGAGGGGGGTGATGGGAAGATGTGTTTGGTGGTGGCATCATGCTGGAGTTAGTGGAAATGGTGGAGGATGATCCTTTGAATGCGGAGGCTGGTGGGATGAAAAGTGAGGACAAGGGGGACCCTATCATGGTTCTGGGAAGGAGGAGAAGGTGTGAGGGCAGAGGCGCGGGAGATGGGTCAGACACAGTTGAGCCCCGGTCAATCACGGTGGGTGAGAAACCTTGGTTAAGGAAGAAGGAAGACATGTCAGAAGCGCTATTTTAGAAAGTGGCATCATCGGAAAAGATGTGACGGAGGCGAAGGAACTGAGAGAATGGGTTGGAATCCTTACAGGAAGCGGGGTGTGAGGAGCTGTAGTCAAGTTAGCCCTTACCACTACCATTAACACTCCCTTTTTCTTTTCGTCCACAACATCTTTGTCAATCTCTCCTTAGCCCCACCTATCGCTGGCCTTCTTTCCAGTTCACCTGCTCCACCCCCTTAAACAGTACAAATTTCATTACATTTCTACTTCTGTTTAGCTGTGAAGAAGGGGCATACAGACTCAAAACGTTAACTCTGTTTCTCTCTCCACAGATGCTGTTAGACCGGCTGAGTTTTTCCAGCATTTTCTGGTTTTATTACAGGTTTGAGTCCGATGATTGGGGATATTTCTTTGTTGACCTTCTAAAGTTACTATCTTTCTGCGTGTGGACCAGGCAAATCCTGACACCTGGGATCACATGTGTAAGGGAAATGGGTCCTTTGAATATTGATGAGAACGTTAAGAAAATTTTTCATGAAAGCCATTCCAGGTGAGAGGTGTTTGTGCCAGGAACTGAGGGACATTTATATTTCAGTCAGCTGTTTTCAGAGCCAAATATATGCAGCAGATGTACAGCACAGGGTTAGATACAGAGTAAAGCTCCCTCTGCACTGTCCCCATCAAACATTCCCAGGGCAGGTACAGCACAGGGTTAGATACAGAGTAAAGCTCCCTCTACACTGTCCCCATCAAACACTCCCAGGACAGGTACAGCTTGGGGTTAGATACAGAGTAAAGCTTCCTCTACACTGTCCACATCAAACACTCCCAGGACAGGTACAGCACGGGGTTAGATACAGAGTAAAGCTCCCTCTACACTGTCCCCATCAAACACTCCCAGGACAGGTACAGCACAGGGTTAGATACAGAGTAAAGCTCCCTCTACACTGTCCCCATCAAACACTCCCAGGACAGGTACAGCACAGGGTTAGATACGAGTAAAGCTCCCTCTACACTGCCCCCATCAAACACTCCCAGGACAGGTACAGCACAGGGTTAGATACATAGTAAAGCTCCCTCTACACTGTCCCCATCAAACACTCCCAGGACAGGTACAGCACAGGGTTAGATACAGAATAAAGCTCCCTCTACACTGTCCACATCAAACACTCCCAGGGCAAGTACAGCACAGGGTTAGATACAGAGTAAAGCTCCCTCTACACTGTCCCCATCAAACACTCCCAGGACAGGTACAGCACAGGGTTAGATACATAGTAAAGCTCCCTCTACACTGTCCCCATCAAACACTCCCAGGACAGGTACAGCACAGGGTTAGATACAGAGTAAAAATCCCTCAGCACTGTTCTAACAAACATTCCTGAGTCAGCTTCAGGATTGCTGTGTGATCACCACCATCATGAAATGAATGGGGGACAAAATTGGAAAGAAGGATTTGTAATTTGTTTTACGGTTGAAGAGCTCAGGCGAAGGGTCATGGGTCATCACATGTAACAGCATCAAGACAGACACAAGCAAGAAGGTAGATGAGTAGATGAAGTCACTGTGATTAGATGATGCCAAGCTTAGCATAATATAAGGCTGGAGATGCTGGAGATTTTCTCAAAACTGTTAATGCTCTCAACCAGTGTTCCGACTGAGGATAATGCTGAGGAATTCTGACAAACAGTGTATTATTATTGGCTCCTTGCCTAAGGAAGGATAAACTTGCCTTAAAGGGCAACAATGGGTCACTAAATTGATCCCTGGGATGAGTGGGTTATCCTATGAGGGGACATTCAGTAGATTTGGCCCAAATGGAGTTTAGCAGAATGAGAGATGGTCTCACTAAAAAGAATAAAATTCTTAGAGAGTTTGACAGTTATGCTTTTATTTATATTTCCTAATAATGTGAACATCACTGGCAAGATCAGCATTCACTGTTCATTTGTAATTGCCTTGGGTGAACAGCCTAGAACATAAGGATCACAGTCAGAAAAAAATGTGATTTAGGATTAATAAATTTAGGACTGAGATGAGGAGAAATTTCTTTATCTAGAGAGTTGTGAATCTTTGGAATTCTTTATTCCAGAGGTCTTTGGATGCTCAGTCATGGAGTTTGTTCAAGACTGAGATCAATTGATTTTTGGGTGTTAAAGGAATCGAGGGTTATAGGGATAGCGCTGGTCAGTGGAGTTGTGGTAGAAGGTCAGCTATGATCATATTAAATGGCAGAGCAGGCTCGATGGTCCACCTGGCCTGTTCCTGCTCTTTTTCCTTACACAGCAGTCTGTAATACAGGGTGATGGAATGTAGATCTGACACTCCTAATAATGATTGATCACTATTGGTGTTATCCAAGATCCTGCAGCTTGGACACACGGAAATGTCCGGAATGATACTTACACAATCCTTTTGATATTAGGATCAGCTTCTTTTCAGACAGTATTTTCATCCTGGGTTTGATGATGTCCTCCACAGTGACTGCAGCCATAGCATTGATACTGGTGGAAACTGTGCTGGAAAATGAACAGCATTTTAACTCTGGTCCTTATGTAGCATTGGCCTGAACTGACTAATAGCACTCTCGCCTTTGGGTCAAAAGCTTTTGGCTTTGAAAGTAAAATGGGCTGATATTCCAGTGCAGAAATGCAGGAATATTGGAGAAACAGACCTTCAGGTGAGGGTGTTAAACTGTGAACCTTTCTGCTTATCAGGTGGATGCTAGATATCAGATAGGACTAGTAGAAGATCAAGAAGGCATCCTGGTCAACATTCATCCCTCAACCTACAATGCTGAAATTGTTATTCATCTCGGGGTTGTTTGCGGAATGTTCCTGGCTGCCTAACGTGACAGATTTTGTGCTCCAACCCGCTTATGTCATAAGGAGAGGGAAAACTGACATTAATATCACAGCGTTCCCAATCTCAGAGTATTTCATAGCACTTAACGGATAGTGAATTACCTTTGAATTGTAGATGCTATTTTCGGTGAACACGGCAGCCAATTTGCACACAGCAAGATCCCAAAAAACAGCAGTGGAATGAATAACCACCATTATCAATAACAGGTTAACTGGCCAAGGGAGAAATTGTTGGACTGGACACCCGGAGACCCTCCCCACTATTCTTTAGAAAACATGTCGCAGGATCTTTAACATACACCCGGACGGGGTTAATGTGGACCTGCTAATGATGTAGCTCTCCCTCAGTAAGTCACTGCATTGTCATCTTAGATTTCGTGCTCAAGTCCTAGAGTGGGGCTTGGGTGGGACAAGTGCTTACTGACTCATAGACGCGAGTGTTACTGACTCACCCCTCTTCCCTCACAGACTTAATCACTATGGAGAAGGTAGAAACATCTTGGGGACAATAATCCCTCCAAGTCTTTATATAAATATCGGGTTAATATCCAGGAATTGTCTACTCAGCACCATTACAGGAACACCAACATCACAAAGGACTGCAGAGGGTCAAGAAGAAATACCCATCACCACCTTCTCACGGCAACTGGAGATGGGCAACAAAGGCCAACCTTGCCAACATCAGCCACAACGAATTTCAAAAGAGCCAGTCACTATGAGGCGTAATATAAATTCTTTCACATATATTCAAGTTATTTTAGTATCCCCTCACTCCCATAGTTAGTACCTCAATGTCCCACTGAAAGCAGCAGAAAGGAACAATCCAGGAACTCCAGGGTATGTCTGAAATATATCCAGCACCATGTACACCACCATCTGAAAGTGGAGAGAGAGTCTGATGTAAACAATTACCAAGGATCACAATAGGAAGGTTGTCAAAACCACAGCAGCAATTTATGTTTAGATAGCGTCTTTAACATAATAAAACGCCCCAAGGCTCTTCACAGGGGCATCATTAACCAAAATATGACACCGATCCACACTGGGGGATATTAGGGCAGATGAACAAAAATGTTTGGTCAAAGCGATCAAATTTAAAGAATGTTTTGCAGGGGAAAAGTGGGGGAGAAAGGCAGAGAGGTATATGGCGGGAATTCAGAGCTTGGGGCCCAAACAACTGAAGGCACGGCACCAATGATGGAGTGATTAAAATTGGGGATGCTGAAGAGGCCTGAATTTGAGGGGCGCCAATATCTCAGAAGGCTGTGGGGCTGGAGTTACATGGCTTAACTCATTGGGCGGAATCATCCCAGATTTGCAATAAGTGCGATAGCGGGCGGGGAAAAGAACGTTTTACCCAACAGCCACAATGGCAGCTTTTCACGCTGTATCATCCCAATCCCACCTCATTAACTGTGCATTCCCAGGAAACATGCCATTTTGATGGCGGGCAGGCTCTCATTTGCCCACCACACTGTCACCTCGCCGCTTCCTCACGCCTTAAAGCGTAGCTGCGCGCACCCCTCCCACTGCTTCCAGCCCAGGACTGCTGCACAGAGGACATGGCCCTGAAAGGCAAGAAGACTGCCGCCCCCCAAATCTGTGATGCATCACAGGGACACCTTCTGAACACCATTGGAGTCCGCCATGATGTACTTTACCCCCATGTCCTTCTGGACATGATTGGAGCCTGCTGCAATATCCTCTATACCTGCTCTGGCCACAGGAGACCCATCAGTGTCACCACTCTAGCTTGGGAGGTGGTGGCAGAGTTAGTCAGTGCTGCACAGAAGAGGTTGGCCATCCAGTGCAGAAAGAAGATGAATGATCTCATCCGTGCCGCCAGGATAAGGTAACTATCTCATCACCCTAAACTCACACGCTCACAAGCCCAGTATACATCCTGATCTGAGCTCCCCAGCATCACAGATGCCAATCTTCAGCCAATTCAATTCACTCCACGTTATATCAAGAAACAGCTGAAGGCACTGGATACTGCAAAGATCTATGGGCCCTTACAATATTCCGACAATCGCACTGAAGACTTGTGCTCCAGAACTTGCCACGCCCCTAGCCAAGCTGTTCCAATACAGCTACAACACTGGCATCTACCCGGCTATGTGGAAAATTGCCCAGGTATGCCCTGTACACAAAAAGCAGGGCAAATCCAACGCAGCCAATTACCGCCTCATCAGTCTACCCTCGATCACCAGCAAAGTAATGGAAGGGGTCATCAACAGTGCGTTCAAGTGGCACTTGCTTAGGAATAACCTGCACATTGATGCCCAGTTTGGATTCCGCCAGGGCCACTCAGCTCCTGACCTCGTTACAGCCTTGGCTCAAAAATGGACAAAAGAGCTGAACTCCCGAGGTGAGAGTGACTGCCCTTGACATCAAGGCTGCCTTTGTCCGGGTGTGACATCAAGGAGCCCTAGCAAAACTGGGAATCAAGGGGGAAAGCTCTCCACTGGTTGGAGTCATACCTAGCACAAAGGAAGATGGTTGTGGATGTGGGAGATCAGTCGTCTCAGGACATCGCTGCAGGTGTTCCTCAGGCCCAAACATATTCAGCTGCTTCATCAGTGACCTTCCTTCCATCATAAGGTCAGAAGTGGGGATGTTCGCTGATGATTGCACAATGTTCAGCACCATTTGTGACTCCTCAGATACTGAAGCAGTCCATGTCCAGATGCAGCAAGGCCTGGATAACATCCAGGATTGAGCTGACAGGTGGCAAGTAACATTCATGCCACACAAGTGCCAGGCAATGACCATATCCAACAAGGGAGAATCTAACCGTAGCCCTTTGACGTTCACTGGCATTACCATCACTGAATCCCCCACAATCAACATCCTGGGGGTTACCATTGACCAGAAACTGAACTTTACTAGCCATATAAATACTGTAGCTACAAGAGCAGGTCAGAGGCTGGGAATCCTGCAATAAGTAACTCACCTCCTGACTCCGCTAAGCCTGTCCACCATCTACAAGGCACATGTCAGGAGTGTGATGGAATACTCTCCACTTGCCTGGATCAGTGCAGCTCCCACAACACTCAAGAAGCTTGATACCATCCAAGACAAAGCAACCAACTTGACTGGCACCACATCCACAAACATTCACTCCCTCCACCACCGACGCACAGTAGCAGCAGTGTGTACCATCTACAAGATGCATTGCAAGAATTCACCAAGGCTCATTAGACAGCACCTTCCAAAACCCACCACCATTCCCATCTAGAAGGACAAGGGCAGCGGATGGATGGGAACACCACCACCTGGAAGTTCCCCTCCAAGTCATACACCATCCTGACTTGGAAATATATCGTTGTTCCTTCACTGTAGCTGGGTCAAAATCCTGGAATTCCCTTCCTAACAGCACTGTGGGTGTACCTACACCACATGGACAGCAGCTGTTCAAGAAGGCAGCTCACCACCACCTTCTCAAGCACAACGTGGGATGGGCAATAAATGCTGGCCCAGCCAGTGAAGCCCACATCCCAGGAATGAATAAAAAAAAAAAATCCACTGGCATCTCACTCACCTCACATCTCCATCTGGCCTCATCTCCTCTGGAGACTGCCTCCCCAGCCCTCACCACCTAGAGGCCACTTGCACAGGTCAACATGTGCCCCCACACACACCCTGGAATACCTACCCATCTCCAGTAATACCCCAGCCCTGCAGCCTCTTCCCTCGCCTGAGGCCACTTCTCCCCCTTCCCCAAGCAAGACCTAGCCCTGCAGCAATTGAAAAGCCACCCCCGCCTTAGGAGACCTGCCGGTCAGGCCCCCTAAAAGTGATGTGGTGATGCCTGTGAAGTTTGGCGCTGATGACCACCAGTGCTGCCCAAAACAAGGTAGGCAGACAAACCTTGAAGTCCCGAGTGAAGTGCAACTTGCCAAGTGCATGTTGCTTATGTTCAGTTGTGAGACACGTTGACGTACAATCACACCGACGTGATCAGATGATCCAGTACGAGGGGATGATTGCCGTTTATATGTCGATGTATTACAATGGAGTTCCCGATGTGTGGCAGCAGGAAAGATGGCCTGCCATTGACGGGTGAAGTGGACAATTGCCAACTGGTTTCACATTGTCATGAAACAGATTTTTGGCCTTCCTGCCATCTTGCCCGCTCACATCAGCCATGACGTCCAACACCAGCGGGCACAGAAAATTACGCCCATTATCTGCTTGAAAGGTCAACTAGGTTGTGTCTTATATACAGTTAATGATGAAGTTCCTTTACTGCTTGCACCCTCTCCACCAAGATGGCATTGGTCTGTGTTACGGGGATTCAGTACCATGGGCTCTCCTGTACCTTGGTAAAATTACCACACTTGTCTTTACATAACTTGACATCAAAAGGAGCAGGGTGGGGGAGAGAGGGTTAAGAGGAGGCAAAGCAAAGCAATGGGGTGGGGCATATAACTTCAAGTTTCTTTCTTATGTAAACCCTATAACATCCTGGTGAAAACCATTCTTCTCTCTGCTGTTCATTCAGCCATGTCGTTCTGTGTTTCCCTCACCTGATCCGGTGCAGAGACACGCCCAGCTTTGACAGGATCGCAGTCCCCGTACAAGGTAAACATAATGATTCCACAGGTTGCTGCACTCGTCACTATCATCCACAGACCGATTTGGTTCACAAAGATAGCACTGTAAAGAAACGCACGCAGAGTCAGGCATTCAAAACGTTCCACACATCAAGTGTTCTTCATTCTCCTCTCAAACGTGAGGAGACAAATGGAAACAGAGTCACGTTTCATTGAAAAGACAGAATGTTTCCCTACTCTCCGTAAGGCTTTTAAACCTTAACCCGAGATAATGGTTCAAGAAGAAGAAAGGACTCTCTAAGAGAATTAAAGAGGGTCTCCACGGAGACAGGCGAGTGCTTTTAGCATCTCATTTCCCTCCACTAACTTCAGTGTTTAGTCTTACACTGACACTTGACGCAGAGGTCAAACGTTACCCCCCTTTTGAAAGCTTCACCCACACACAGTCCATGACTCTACTCAAAGAGAGTCCGCAATAAAACTATCCAAAGAACAGCAGTCCTGTCAGCCTTTGAAGGAATACTTTGTCAGCTTTTTATACGAAGACCGAGTAACACCTGGTGCCACAAGCCAATGTATTGCTGCTGCTTCCAGTTATAAGAAAAAAAGAGCTGGAGTAGGCCATTCGGCCCCTCCAGCCTGCCCCTCAAGTATGGGGATGATCAAAATTACTGAATTGTTCCCACGCTCTGTATCAACTCATCATGATATAGGAGCACTGTAACTGAATCCCAGACTCCATGTCCTCAGCATTAAGTCAAGTGCTGACTTGTAATCACACCTATTATCTTGACAAGTGGAGGTACTTCCCCATCCGGCTTTTCTAGGACCTTCTTCCAATGCACAGGACACCTTTTGGGATTTTAAAATGCCAACTATGAATTAAAAATATTCTGTCTCTCTCCTTCAGAGGTTTGCACAAGAACTGAGGAAAATGAATTTGATTGGCACCAGTTTCTCCTGGCTCCTCACAAACTATAGGATTAGAGTGAGAGGAATTTGCCTGCCCTCTCCTTGCATTCCAATATGTATTTTCCTTCACCTCCTCAGCCCAGTTCAACAGCTTCCCTCAACTCAGTTTGTTTTTACTCATTCAAACTTACAGCCGTGCTTGAGACTCAGTTTTGCAAGCGATGTAGCGTTGGACTTGAGCCTGATTGACTCCATACATGGACAACCACAATATAGTGCCCCCGACAACAAATGTCCAGAACGTGTAGCGTCTCCTGGGATCTGGATCAAAACTAAACAGAGAACTTCCATCAATGTACAATCCAAAAGTAAATCAACATAATAGGGCTTTCCAACAGCAACGTCAGCTTGGACAATTATACTCAATCTTCCTTTCTTTTCATTTTTTAAGGGAAGGGCCAAGTCCCCTAGAACAGGACCTTTCTAGGGTTTGTTTCTTCCATTCTCAATATGTGGGCATCTCTGACAAGGCTGGCATTTAATGCCCATCCCTAGTTGTTGCTTGAGAAGGTGGTGGTGAGCCATCTTCTTGAACCAAGGGTACTTAGGAATGGACAATAAGTGCTGGCCTTGCCAGCGATGTTCATATTCCAGGAACAATTCCTTTTTAAAATAATGTGCTACTAGCCATACAGACTGGAACACCTCAACTTGAATTCCTTCTCTATCCTGGGCTAACCTCAGTTGAGTTACAACAATTGGTATAATGTGTAAGGGCTATGGGGGAAAAGTCTATCAGCCAGAGTTCCCACTCCTCATAGTACATAGTAAATGTGGATACCAGCTAAGAATGGAATTGAATTCATCTGTGAGGGGCTCAATAGCGAAACAGTCTGCAGATCCTCATTGCTGAAGAATGGTGACTTGATTTACATAGAATATACAGCTCAGAAACAGGCCACTCGGCCCAACTACTCTGTGCTGGTGTTCATAGACCACGTATGTCTCCTTCCATTCTTTCTGCCTCATCTCAGCCTTTCAACATCTCTTTCAATTCCCTTTCCTCTCATGGGTGTGTCTAGTTTCCATTTGAAAGTATCTAAGCTATTTACCTCAACCACTTCCTGTGGTAACGAATTCCACGCTTTAACTACTCTCTGGGTAAAGATATTTCTCTTTATTTCTATGTTGAATTTATTAGTAATTATCATGTATTTATCATCTTTAGTTTTGGAATCACCCAGAATTGGAAACATTCTCTCCAGACCTACCCTGTTCAACCCATTCATAATTTTAAGGGTCTCTCAACTCATCTCCACATCTTTTTGCTAAAGCAAAAAGCCCCAAGCTCTTCTATATTTCCCTATTGCTATGGTCTCTCAGTTGTGATATCATCCGAATAAATCATTTTTATTCACGTTAGCGAATCCTTCTAATCAGTTTACATAGCAGAGAGCAGAGCTGTGCAGATGACTTCGCGGCTTTCAAATTCTACACTTTGAGAAATGAATCTGAGTGCTTTGTTAGTACTCTTAATCACTTTGCTGACCTGTAATGTAATTTTAATGACTTGTTCACTTGTACCCCGAGCCCCCTTTCAACCCATTTGGTTTTTTATTCTCTAAGGTGCAGGTGATGTTTTTATTTTTCCTACCAACATTCATCACCTCACATCAATCTATGTTAAACACACAGCACCTTCCAAACCCGCGACCTCTACCACCTAGAAGGACAAGGGCAGCAGATGCATGGGAACACCACCATCTGGAAGATTCTCTCCAAGCCACACACCATCCTGACTCAGCACTGTATCCACCTTCCTTCACTGTCACAGGCTAAAAACCTGGAACTTCTTTCCTAACAGCACTGTGGATGTACCTACACCACTTGGACTGCAGCGGTTTACGAAGGCAGCTCACCACCACCGTCTCAAGGGATGGGCAATCAATGCTGGCCCAGCCAGCAAAACCCACATTCTGTAAAATAATAAAATACAAACTTCATTTGCCACTTAACTGCCCTGGTCTGCAACTTTTCTTACGTCTTCCAGAATTATATCATATTCGTCCCCAGTGCTCACTATAGCACTCAGTTTAGTATCATCTGTAAATGTTGATATTGAGTTACCTGTTCTTATCAGTCAGCCCAGCACTGATTCTTGTGGAATAGTGCTTTCTACCTTTCTTCAGTCTGAATAACTCAACTTGCCAGTTGCCGGACTATGGGGAAAAGGTGTGAGAGCAGAACTGAGTTGTTGTTGCAGAAAGCTGGCATGGGCACAATGGGCTGAATGGCTTCACCATTCTATGATACTAATTTTTAGCCAATTTCCTAAGGGCCAATTATTTGTCCTTTGGAACCACAGATCCTGACCATTTGTCATGAGTCTATTGTGTGGGACTTAATCACTTTCTTGAGGCACTGGAGGTTTTCTAGGGAAGTTACCTTCAAATAGAGAAAAGAGCAAATTAATAAAATAAATTCTTCAAAGAAAGACATCCAGTGCCAGAACATGACTGTTGCACCAACTTTATCCTCAGCTTTGAGTTCTGCTCCAGCCAGGTTCAGTGATGATGGAGATTTGGGATTCACTGGGATACTAGGTGCCCGAGTGATGAACGTCAATAGCAAAGGCATTTTCTTACTCTCCAAAATTGACCCTGGACCCATTATATGCATTCTTCAGGAATTTGCCACTTCCTCCAACTAAATAGGTTCCCCGGATCATGATAGCAACAAAACCGGACATCATGGTGATGACTTGAAAGACGTCAGTCCAGACGACTGCTTTCAACCCTCCCTGGAGACACAGGAGTGAAAGCCATTAAACACAGGAACATGGTGAGCAACACCTCTCCATATCTCGACAACTGTGGTAGGTCAGCATCAATAAAAACTATTAAAGCATTAGAAACCATTTCCACTGGCAGGAGGGTCAGGAACTTGAGGACATAGATTTAAAGCCTTTGGAAAGAGGTCCAGAGGGAAGAGACGGAGAGATTTATTTTATACAGTGGGTTTTTTATGATCTGGAATGTGCTTCCTGAAAGGGCAGTGGAAGCAGATTCGATTGTAATATTCACAAAGGAATTGGAGAAACACTTGAAGGCGAGAACATTGCAGAGTTACAGGGAAAGAGCAGAGAGAAAGGGATCATCACATCAGACAGTTATATCACAATGAAAGATTTTAATTTTGAATCCATTGTGCCTTTGAGGAATAGACAATGCTGATCTCTTTACAGAACATCTCAAAGGTGCCTGTAGTTTATAGAATCAACCATGAAGGTGCCAGGTTAAACTAGAATCTAAAAGTGTGAGCATTGTAGAATATCAGGGCCTTTAACACAGTGATGTGGATTTCTGTGTAAATGTTCTGTACTAACCACAGTTGTATAGAATGTGCAGATGAATCCAGTGGATAACAGAGATGTCCAGATGTTAAGACCAGTAACTGAAAGACAACAAGCCACATCAGGATGAGACTACACCACATATTAATGGCTCAACACAGTCCACTAAACAACGTATCACATTTCCTTATAAGGAATCTTACACATAATGGCCTTCCATCCCAGAATTTGTCACCCTAAAGGAGGAAATTACCAAATAATCCCCATGAAAATTCAATCTCATGGAAAAGTTAACCCAAGATTTTTTGGTTTAAAGGTTTGTAATTTTTCATATGCCTCAAGTAAAAGTCGACCTTTGTTTTTTAGGGATCAAAGCCCAAAAGTTTTAGAGCCAAGGAACAATCCTGGGTTGTTTTAGGATGGGGCAGTGCTGTGGGTGTGTGGGTGGGTGGGGTTGGGGGGATGGGTGGGAGGGGAGGGAATAGAGATGATTTGTAGTGGTGATGTCAAGGACCAGTAATCCAGAGCTCTAGGCTAACCCTCTGGGGTATAGGTCAAATCCCATCATGGCAGCTGGGGGAATATGAAATCAATTAATAAAAATCTGGAATTGAAAAGCTCCTTTCAGTAATAGTGGCCATGAAACCACTGCCGATTGTTGTAAAAACCCATCTGGTTCACTAATGTCCTTTAGGGAAGAAAATCTTCCGTCCTTACCTGGTGTGGTCTACATGTGACTCCAGACCCACAGCAATGTTGCTGATTCTTAACTGCCCCCTGAAATGCCCTAGCAAGCCACTCACTTCAAGGGAGATTAGGGATGGGCAACAAATGCTGGTCTTGCCTGCGATGCCCACATCCCATGAAAGTACAAAAATAAAATCACACTGACCCTCCCGGAATGGTCGAGAGTCCACCAGAATCGCCATCAATCACCCGTTGGCCACTGAAAGGGACGCGAGCGATTTTAAAATGGTGTTTCAAGCAAATCAGCCACATAATTCATACAGAAACTCTGTCAGAGCTCCAAGATCATCAAAGCAGTAATCTGACTGCGTACCTGGCAGTGTGATGACATAAAATGTAATCACGTAAACTGGTGCCGACGTGCACGTGTACTGTGCTCATGAAAGTTGCTTCCCCGCCGGAGCCTCGATGGGGGGGAAAGGGAGCGAGCACTGCCGACAGCTCCCGCTGGGAAACCCATCGCCAAGCCAGCTAGAGAGCTGTCTCCCCACTGGGAGCCCTGAGGCTCAAAGGAGCGGTACTGGGCTAGAAAGATCACATAATGCCTAGAAAGCTTTTCCCACCGAGAAGACAGACACTGGCGGCAAAAGGGGTGCCGCTGTGTGTGCTGCACCAGCAGAAAAGAAATGCATCAATGCATACTCGCCTAGAGGGCTTTATACTCGACTCTCTTCAGGTCATTTGGTAAATGGAGCTCGATGTGCTGCTAGAAAACTTACAAAGCTGGAAGAAGTAAGCTGTCCTATTTAGCTATGAACATTACACAGCTCAATATTTATAAAGCAGTGAAGCTAATGCTCTGGGGACATGGGTTGAAATCCCATCATGGCAGCTGGTGGAATTTGATTTCAGTTCATAAATGTAGAATATAAAGCTAGTCTCAGTAATGGTGACCATGAAACTATCATCGATTGCTCTAAAAACCCATCTGGTTCACCAACGTCCTTTAGGGAAGGAAATCTGCTGTCCTGACCTGGTCTGGCCTACATGTGACTCCAGACCCACAGCGATGCGGTTGACTCTTAACTACCCTCTGAAATGACCTCACAAGCCCCTCAGTACAAGGGTAATTAGGGATGGACAGCAACTGCTGGGCTTGCCACCGACAACCGCACTCGATGAAAGGATTTAAAAAAGTAACTGTGACTTCCTTTCGCAGGTCCTGACCGTTCTTTTGTCTGCAGAGGTGTAATGTTTTTTGAGCTATTTCCTCAGCATGCCATGTATTGAGTGTGACAGACTAATAATAGCAGGCGCAGTGCAGCTATTGGGTGGCGGGGCTCTGAAGTTCCATATTGTGCGTGGGTTGAACTGACAGGTCAATCAATAATGTCATCAGTTTTTGGATAAAAAAGTTTCCTGGAATGGCTTCAGCCAGAGTTGGTAACTCTTATCATACAGAGTACACAGACCAAACTTGCAATTTGGTACTGAGGAGTGAGAGAGCGGTTATCGCTTGCCAATTTCATGAATTGTGCTTGTTTTTATCATCTCTACTGGAGTTTGTTGGTTTTTACTTTATTCCACTGGTTATTTAAAAGATGAAAACTGATGGCGGAGTCTTATTGTACAACAGATGAGGAATTTCTGACTGCCAGATGTTGAAAGTGAGCCGATGACTTGGTACTCATTTTCACTAGCCTTCAAAACCAAAATGGAGGATTAAATTAAAGTTATTTTCTTAAAAATTGTTATATATAATATATATATATATATCAGCTGTTGTTTTGTGTTGCTGAGTGAAAATCCTGGCTCACTTCCTAGCGCAGCACTGTGGGTGTAACCTCCACCAGATAGACTGCGACAACTCAAGAAGCAAACTGACCAACACTTTCTCAAGGGCATCTAGTGATGGGCAATAAGTGCCAGCCTTTCCAGCAAAGCCCATATCCCCAGAAATGATTTTGATAAGTGTTGGTCCAGTCGGACATCGGCCAGTACTCTTGTGTTACGGGATTATCATGTTATCGATCTCGGAGTCTGATCATCAGGTTCTGCTGGCATTGGATTTGTAGCAATAATTTCCATTTATATAGCACCTTTCATACACAAAGGCGGAGCTCAGAGGTGTTAATGGACAAAAACGGATGCTGAGACAAAGGAAATATTAGAAGGGTGATCAAAAATCTTGGTCAAACAGATGGGCTTTGACAGGGGCTTAAAGGAGGACAGGGGGGTATAAAGAGGTGGAGGGGTTTGGCAGAGGGCAGATACCCCACACTAACCCTAAGTGATTGGAAAAGGGTTTGAACTGCCCATTCCAGCTCATACATTTGCAATTCTACAAAAGAGAAACAAAGGAGCAAATACTTGCCTTGGTTTAATATCAGTGCAGGCGCATAAATGACAATCCCAGTGTACAGGACCTACAGTGTTAAAAAGAACATCAAGGATCAGTCGGTGGAGTTACAAGGGAACGATGGTACTAGGTCTTCAACAGATAGAGACTCACTGATTGAAGCCTGCTAGCAGGAGCTTGTTTTAAGAACAGGCAAGGATAACAAAAGGCATTTGGTAGAATAGCGGTTCTCTAATTACTGCACTAGTGACCCAGAGGTCTGGATTAATGTTACAGAGACATTCGCTCAAATCCCATCATTGAACAGGTCAGGCAGCCCCGCCAACTCATGGAGGTCCTTGGCTTGTGACCAACAAAAATGGAGGTGGTCTGTCTGGGAAGGCACCGAACACATCAAGGCCGGACTTTTACGGCCCCTGTCAGAGTAGGGGCAGGGACGTAAAATTCGGTGAGCCATTCAAAAGTCCATTAACTTTGGCGGGTCTGGAAAATCCTGGTGGCTGGAGGGGCTGTAAAATTAGTGCTCCAAGGGGCAGTGTCAGAAACGCACAGAGGCAAACTCGAGGCTTCGGTGTTAGCGTGTGAACCTTCAAACACTCAACCCTTCTAGCACCAACTGCCCCGCATTGAACAGACTGTGCAGCTCACGCAATGGACTTATCACCATCAGACTGGAGTGGAAGCAAGTCATTCTCAGTTCTGAAGGACTGAAGGAGAAGGAGACCTGGTTCAACATTACATTTCAAATCCTAACCACCCGCTGTACAAAGTTGCTTTTCTCATTTCACCTCTGGTTCTTTTGACAATCATATTAAACATCTTAAAGTATTTCATGGAAATCGCAGAAGTTGCAGTATGGAAGGAGACAATATCGTCCATCTCGCCTGGCCCAGTGCTAACTCTCCAACTGGCTCTGTCTACTCTAATCCCAGTTCCTTCTCATGCCCCATATGAATCACCCCCCCACCACCCACTCCCCCCCAACCCCCCCTTTCACTGGCCTGTCAGCCGTGGCTGAATGGGTAACACTCTTGTCTCTAAGTCAGAAGGTTGTGGGTTCAAGTCCCACTCCAGAGACTTGAGCACCAACTCTAGGCTGACACTCCAGTGCAGTACTGAGAGAGTGCTGCTGCCCTTTGGATAAGGTGTTAAACTGAGGAGGAGGTCTTGTGGCACAATGTAGCATCCCCACCCCTGACTTCGAAGCACTAGGTTCAAGTCGAGTGAGTGGGCCTGGGAGTGGATGGGGAACAGGCACCCGACTGTGATTTCATGCTGGCTGGCTGTTAATTGGCCAGCGCCTACTGCGAAAGGCTCAGTAGTGCCGGAGAGGGCGGGCACTGACGTCACTGTGGGCGTGGGTGAGAGCTTCCACTGAGCTCCCAGCAGGCAGACAGCTGCCCAAGGGAGCTGCAGACCTCCACAGGATAAATGAAACAACAAAAGTGCTGCAAAATATGTCCATGCAGCACAACCGAGCGCCTGAAAGCACACCTCATAAAAAAAACCAGTCCCCAGATATCTCTTATTATTTTATTTCCCTGCGGAGATTTCATCCCACCCTGGGTCGAGGTTTGAGCAAAAATGTAAAGATCACCTGGGAGGTTGGCCTGTCTGCCAACCGTAAAAGTGGACAGGCCATGAGAAATCAATGTTCATTGCCTCCTTATGGGTTTAATTGCCCGCTTAATTGTCGGCAGATGGGCTTCCAACTGCCACTTGCACCTGCCAAGCAAGACATCGTGCAGCTGCGCAATGACGTTGGGACGCTAGCCCAACCTCATTTCGCACAATTTCACGCGCATTTGGGTTGGACACGCGCCTGCCCAATCAATGTAAAATTCTGGCCCAGGGCTTGATGGCCATGGTCCATAATGTGGCCAGACAGTTTGATTATCAACCCGCAAATCCTTCACCTGATGGCAGGTGGTAAGAGCAGGAGTGTATCCTGGTCAGCCATGCTGCAGAAGGCAATGGCAAATTACTGCAGTACTTTGCCAAACATAATCATGGACTAATCCAATGGAAGTCCATGGTCGCCAATGACCTCTTAGGGGGTGGTACCTGAAGGAAGGGGTTAAACTGAGGCGCTGTCTGCCCTCTCAGGTGGATATAAAAGATCCCACGGCACTATTTCAAAGCAGAACAGGGAAATTGTGCCTGGAGTCCTCAATGTCTACCCCTCAAACACCATTACTAAAACAAAATGGATTGTTAGGTTATCATCACATTGCTGTTTGCTGGAGCTTGCTGTGCACAAATTGACTGCTGGTTCTCCTGTTATAACAGTGACTGTATACTTCAAAAGGTACTTCATTGGCTGTGAAACACTTTGAGAAGTCATGAGGCTGCTAAAAACCCTATATGCATTTAAGTTTATTCTTTTTTTTACTTCATCTACCCAATCTCCATATCCATCTATTCCTCTCTCTTGTGCCTACCTAGCTCCCTCATAAATGCACCTATGTTATTTGCCTCAATTGTTCCACGTGGAAGTGAGTGCCATATTCTCACTGCGTGGCAGCCTTCTGTCCTGTAAGCTGATGGTTTGCACTGTGGTGGTCAATCTGTGTTAAACCTTGCCTTTTCACCAATGCTTCTGGTCATTCTGAGAAACCACGGTTTGATCGGTGGGACTGAACGCAGAACTTCTGAAGTTCAGCTTCATTTTCCCAAGGGAGATCCAGCTCCCATTTTAAACAGAAGATGTGTTGAAGCACTTACCATGGCTGCTGTGAATTGTATGGTCCCACACAGTCGGAGGCTTTTGCAGAAACGCAATTCCAGGTACTGTAAAAGTAAACCATTATATCCACAAACACTCATCAGCTTTCTCGATCTACAAATTCAGAAAAGACTCAGCAAAATAAAATCAGCCTTTCATGATTAAGGGCAAACAGATTGACTTGCTGGATATTTTATAATCGGTGAATAAAATATAGATTTCAATTTGTACGTTGGAACTACTAAGCTTGGAAATCACATTTGGATCTTTGACTAAGTTGTGGGAAACTTGAGCACATAACCTAGGCTAAACTTGGCAATCATTCTGAGGGAGTACTGCACTGTCGGACATATTGTCCTTCAGGTGTGATGTTAAATTGAAGCCCCATCTGTCTACTCAAGTGGACATAACACATTTCAGCAAAAAGTAGGTGAGTTGTCCCCTCTCTCCTGATCAGCATTTATCCTTCAGCCAACACGAAAAAAGGATTCTAGAATCATTTATCTCACTACTGTCTGTGGGAGCTTGCTATGCACAAATTGGCTGTTGTGGTCCCTATCAGTGACTACATTTCAGAAGTGCTTCATTAACTGTAAAGTGCTTTGGGAATCCTGAGCCCATGAATATCTCTGTATAAACGCAAGTTCTTTCTCTCATTTAGGGCTTCGGTTTTTAAAAGTAACTTTTATGCAGAATTTTTGCAATCAAGACTCCAATGGATGGACGCCAGCGCCAATTCCATCAGGTCTCAAACAGCCTTACCTCATAGGTGCTGGTCAATCTCAACCGGTAGAAAATTGGCAGGAAGAAGTAGGCAGTCAGGACAGCATTCAGTGTTTGCCCCAGGCACATCTGTATACACTTAGCTCCGTATCTGTATGCCTCAACTGGAATTCCCAACACCTGGACTGCAGACATGAAGCTGGCTGACAGGGACAGACCCACAGGCAGAGCCGACATCTGCCTCCCCCCCCGTGAAAAAGTCGTCTGTCTTCTTCTGCCTGTCAGTACGGCGAGCAGCAAAAAATATCCCAATCCCAGTGGAAATCAGGAGCATCGCGGCAAAGAGGACATAATCCCAGGGCGAAAATGTTATCCTTGTTGGTTCTGTTCCAGTTGCATCCATGATCTACGCTTCGATGAAAACCTCACGTTAAAAGAGCGCGGACCACAGGAGAATCAAATATCAAAACCTTGAGTCAGTGACTTAAGCAAATATCCAAAGGGTTAAAGGAGATTCAGCCTGGCCCTGTGCTGCTTTGCACTTTGGAAATGAGCAAGAAAAAATAGATCATCTAAATCTTCGGAATGGGCATTTGTCCCAGTGTTAATAAAGCACAAAAAGCTTGTGAGAACTCGAGAGCCTTTTCAAGGTTCCTACAAAAGTGCTTGTTGAATTTTTAAAAACTAGTACGCACAGTCATGATCCTATCGCAGCTAAATCTATCTCAGCTTTGTGTTTCCTGGGATTTGGAAGTGTTGGAGGGCACCCAGAAATGATAAGTAGGTGAGTAACATGAGGGAGGTGTGTTTACTAAATTTGGCAATTCGGGCTGTCATTTGTCTATATCAAGCAGGACTCACCTTCTAGGTTTTTAACTCTTTAAATGGAGCAATGAGATGTTTTTTTCCTCAGGGTCCAGGCATAGGACGACTGGAGTGATACTTTTTCAGCCATGTTAAGCACAAACTTTGTTGCACAGTGAAGACTTAGTCCAGATTTTCCAATTAGCTTCATCAAAAAAGGGATGTAAAAATGAGGAAATCTGCGCAGAGAGCCCTGAAGCCAGTTCTCTGCCCACTTAGCATCCAGTGCCCTTTCCCTCCAGTATATTGTTGCTGGAGCTTCCTGGGATGAAGAGCTTATCTTGTGAAGAACAGTCTGGGCCTATGCCCATTGAAGTTAAGAAGAATGAGAGCTGATCTTATTGAAACATATAAGATTCTGAGGGGACTTGATAGGGGGGAACACCATGAGGGGGAAATTAGAAATAGGGGACACGTTTTAAGAATAAGAGGTCTCCCTTTTAAGACGGAGATGAGAATTTTTTTCTCTCAGAGGGTTGTTAGTCTGTGGAATTCTTTTCTCCAGAAAGCAGTGGAGGTCGGGTCATTGAATATATTCAAGGCTGAGTTAGACAGATTTTTGATGGACAAGGGAGTCAAGGGGGGGATGGTCAGCCTGGCAAGTGGAGTTGAGGCCACAACCAGATCAGCCATGATCTTATTGAATGGAGGAACAGGCTAGAAGGGCTGAATGGCCTACCCCTGCTCCTAAGTCATGTATCCCTACGTTCCTCAGTGCTGTTTCTGAGGAAATTCTGGTGAAAACCAATGTTGACAGACATAAATGTGGAATTGTCATTTCAGGTCGATGAGCCTTCATAGGAACAGCCCTGGTGAAAGGTCACAGGCCTGAAATGGATATTATTATATCTTCTTGACAGAGCTAAGAAAATAGGATGGGCTTTTTCATCAGATACCATTGTTAAGTTACCTCTGAGTTTGCTTATGCTGTTTGGCAGGTTATTATTTACACGCACATCCTGGTGCTGGTCTTATTCAGTTTCTCTTCCATTGGACATTAGTTAAACTAGTTGAACTTGCCAGCCAATTTGCCTTAGTTACTACGACGATGGTATCTCACATCAGGGGTCCTTAATGATAGGTTGAGCTATGCTTTTAATATTCCAAAATAAATTGCTTTTCTTTTCACAAATATACTTGAAAATGCAGGAAAATACACAATAAATGTTAACATTATCCATAGCCCCAACAAAAATATTTGTTTGCACCACGCCCTGTCCATCATTCCAAAGTTTCATTTTGGGAACTTCCGCTTTTCCCACCATGCTACAATTGAAGGAATATTGCGCTTTTATGAATTTTAGGGGTTTTTTTGGGAAAATGCGGTCTTGATTGAAATCCAGCTCAGGCTCTCCTCTCTTGACACTGGACATCAGGGTCTGAAGTGAATTGGATTTGAGGCAGCTTCAGACAGCTCCGTGTCATCGCAAAACTGATTTTAACTCGATATGGAAAGCCACTAAATTGGCAATCGTGCTCAATAAGTCCAAAATGGTGGGTTGTTGCTAGAAACAGGGATAAAGAAAAGGTGATTGGAATTTTGTTGAAAGAGATTTTTTGTATGTGGTTCAAACTTTTCAGCTGACTGTGTACATGTGTGGGTGTGTGCGTATGCATGATTGTGTGTCTGAGTGTGTGTGTGATTGTGTGTGCATGTGCATGTTTGTGTGTGTGCATGTGCATGTTTACACATGTATGTGTGTGATGTTGTGTCTGAGTGTGTGTGTCTGATTGTGTGTGTGAGTATGTGTGTGATTGTGTGTGTGTTTGCACATGTGTGTGATGTGTCTGAATGTGCATGTGTGATTGTGTGTCTGAGTGTATGTGTGAATGTGTGTGATGGTGCGCTTGAGTGTGTGTGTGGCTGTGCATCTGAGTATGTGTGTGATTGTGTGTTCATGTGTGTGTTTGCACATGTATGTGTGTGATGTTTTGTCTTAGTGTGCATGTGTGATTGTGTGTCTGAGTGTATGTGTGTGTGTGTGATGGTGATGGTGTGCCTGAGTGTGTGCGTGATTGTGCATCTGAGTGTGTGTGATTGTGTGTGTGTGTGTGTGCATGTGTGTGTGTGTGCGTGATTGTGTTTCTGAGTGTATATGTGTGTGTGTGTGTGTGATTGTGTGTCTGAGTGTTTGTGTGTGTGTGATTGAGTGTGTGTGTGCATGTGTGTGAGTGTGATTGTGTGTCTGAGTGTATATGTGTGTGTGTGTGAGATTGAGTGTGTGTGATTGTGTGTGTGTGATTGTGTGCGTGTGTGTGATTGAGTGTGTGTGATTGTGTGTCTAAGTGTATGTGTGTGTGTGTGATTGAGTGTGTGTGATTGTGTGTCTGAGTGTATGTGTGTGTGTGTGATTGAGTGGTGTGTGTGATTGTGTGTGTGTGATTATGTGTGTGTGATTGAGTGTGTGTGTGTGATTGTGTGTCTGAGTGTATGTGTGTGTGTGTGTGATTGAGTGGTGTGTGTGATTGTGTGTGTGTGATTATGTGTGTGTGAGTGTGTGTGTGTGATTGAGTGTGTGTGTGTGATTGTGTGTCTGAGTGTATGTGTGTGTGTGTTTGATTGAGTGTGTGTGTGATTGTGTGTGTGTGTGTGATTGAGTGTGTGTGTGTGTGCGTGTGTGTGTGAGTGTGTGTGTGTGAATGTGTGTCTGTGTGTGTGTGTGTGTGTGTGCATACGTCAAAGGAGGACAAAGAAACTGATAAAGGGAGAATAGAACATGAATGTAAACTAACAAAGAAACATAAAAACGGACTGTAAAAGCTTCTATAAGAACGTAAAAAGGAAACGTTTGGCTAAGGCAAATTTGGGTCCATTACAGGCAGTCAGGAGAATTTATAATGGGGAATAGAGAAATGGCAGAGAACCTAAATGATTACTTTGTGTCTGTCTTCACTGAGGAAGATACAGCAAATCTCCCAGATTTAGAGATCCAAGGGACTAAGGAGAATGAGGAATTGAAGGAAATTAGTTTTAGTAAGAAGGTTGTGTTGGAGAAATTAATGGGACTGAAGGTTGATAAGTCCCCAGGACCTGATATTCTACATTCCAGATGTAGAAGAGGTAGCTATGGAGATGGTGGAGGTACTGTTGATCATCCTCCAAAATTCTATAGATTTTGGAATGGTTCCTGCAAATTCAAAGGTAGAAAATGTCACCCGACTATTTAAGAAGGGAGGGAGAGAGAAAACTGGGAATTACAGACCTGTTAGCCTTACATCAGTCGTAGGGAAAATGCTAGAATCTATTGTAAAGGATGTGATAAATGGACAATAATGAAATAATTGGGCATAGTCAGCATGGATTTGCGAATGGGAAATATTGTTTGATGAACTTGTTGGAGTTTTTTGAGGATGTTACTATCAAAATAGGTGTCGCCTACTTGGATTTTCAGAAGGCTTTGGATAAAGTTCCCCCACAGGAGGTTGATTAGCAAAATTAAAGCACAGGGAATAGGAGGTAATATACTGGCATGGATTAAGGATTGTCTAACAGGCAGAAAACAGAGTAGGAATAAATGGGTCATTTTCTCATTGGCAGACTGTGACTAGTGGGATACGACAAGGGTCAGTACTTGGGCCCCAGCTGTTCATAATATATATCAACGATTTGGATGTGGGGACCAATTGTAATATTTCCATGTTCATGGATGACACAAAGCAAGGTGGGAATGTGTGTTGTGAGGAAGATGCAAAGAGGCATCAAGAGGATTTGGACAGACTTACTGAGTTGGCAGAAACTTGGCAGAAGGAATATAATGTGGAAAAATGTGAGGTTATCCAAATTGGTAGGACAGATGCGTAGAGGTTTTCTTAAATGGCAAGAGATTAGGAAGTGTACATGTACAAAGGGACCTGTGTGTCCTGATCAATAAGTCACTGAAGGCTAACATGCAGGGGCAGCAAACAATTAGGAAGGTTAATGGTATGTTGGCTTTTATTGCAAGGGGATTCGAGGACAGGAGTAACAAAGTCTTGCTTCAATTGTATAGAAGCTTGATTAGACTACACCTGGAGTACTGTGTGCAGTTTTGGTCCCCTTACCTTAGAAAGGATATTATTGCCATAGAGGGAGTGCAATGAAGGCTCACCAGGCTTGTTCCGGGAATGGCAGGACTGTCCTATGAAGAGATTGGGGAAACTGGGCCTGTGTTCTCTAGAGTTTCGAAGAATGAGAGGTAATCTCATTGAAACCTACAAAATACTTAAAGGAATAAACAGGGAAGGCGCAGGTGAGATGTTTCCCCTGGTTGGGGAATCTAGAACCAGGGGACACAATTTCAAAATAGGGGGAAGGCTGCTTAGGACCGAGATGTGGAGAAATGTTTTTACTCAGAGGGTTGTGAATCTTTGGGATTCTCTACCCCAGAGGGCTGTGGAAGCTCAGTCATTGAGCATGTTTAAAGCAGAGATTGACAGATTTCTAAATACCAATGACATAAAGGGACATGGAGATGGTGCAGGAAAAAGACTTTGAAGTGGATGATCAGCCATGATCATACTGAATGGCAGAGCAGACTCAATGAGCTGAAAAACCTATTCCGGTTCCTTTTCCCTATGTTACTAGAGGACATACCTTACATAACCTGCCACAAAGAAGACAGGCTTGCATTAAGTTATTTTCTGATGCAAATATCTCAAATATTTGCTTGAATTTGGTTAGGTTGTATACATTCTCCTCATGGTCATATCAGCTGTGGAATCTATTGAGAAACAAGCAGGCAATTGCAGGTCTTAGCCAGTGTCTGCATGTATTGGGAAACCATGGGTGTGATATATGTGGGTCTCAAACATGACCTTAGGTTGCAGTACTGAGTGAAGCTGGTACAAGGTGTAAGATTGAATTTACACACACATGCATACATCCGCATGCACACACACACAGACACACACACAGACACACACACACAGACGCACACAGACACACACACAGACAAACACAGACACACATATACATAGGCAAACACAAACACACACACACAGACGCACACACAGACAAACACACACACACACACACACACACAGGCAAACACAGACACACAAACACAGACACACACACAGACAAACACAGACACACATATACATAGGCAAACACAAACACACACACACAGACGCACACACAGACAAACACACACACACACACACAGGCAAACACAGACACACAAACACAGACACACACACAGACGCACACAGACAAACACAGACACACACACACAGACAAACACAGACACACAAACACAGACACACACACAGACGCACACAGATGCACACAGACACACAGACACACACACAAACACACTTTCTTTGGGTGGGATTTAATGTAGCCCGTTTGAGTGGAAACATGGTGGGTGGGGCTAGCAAATAGCACAAGAGGACTTCCATCACAGCCTTGAAGGCGGGGAAACTGAGCATCAATGAGTGTGCGGCAGGGATGAAGTGAGACGACAATGCTGCCTAGAGGTCATTGTCAAATCTGTTAATATTCATTTACATGCCTCACACCCGGATACCTTGCATATTTAACAGGGGATTCCATGCTTACAGAAACCCATCCATTAAAAGCTGGCGATTTACATTTTGAAAGTTGATCTGACTTCCATTGAAGTGAGGTCCATGACTGAGGAGGGGGAGAAGCAGAAGTGTTTTGCAAATTGAAGGGCAGCTCTGAGGTGTTGGGAGGCAGTGCCTTAAAGGAGAAGCTAAGAACTGAGGAGCAGAATGGCACCAACACATCCAAGGCAGCCAGACTGTAAAGGGTGTGCTGTTTAAACATGGTAATCATCCACCCAATGCACCCAAGAGCGCTGGAGGAGATGTACAGAGAAAGACAACTCCCTGTTGCAGACCATCAATACAGGCCCTGCAGCATCAGCAGGAGGTTAAACCACAGCTGGGCAGGAGGTGTCACACGCTCAAGTGGGTCAGCAGTGGAGGGCAGTCACACGACCCAGAGTCCACAGGACCCGGATGAACGAGATGTCCGAGCGGCAGCGCCAGGGAATACTCCACCTCTTTAGTGAGACAGTGTACGCCATGGTGCAGGGTGACGTGCGTTTGTTGGAATTGGATGGCCACCCAGTGCCCGTGGTGTTCAAAGTGACCTCAGCACTCAACTGCTACGCCTCTGGGTCCTTCCAAGGATGGCGCAATGCACTCATGCACCTGAGGCATGGCAGAGATCATGGCCTGAATGGGGTCCTCCATCGCCCCCGCCTGTCTGCTCAAAGCCTCTGACCGTTCCAGCAGATTGTCCCCGTTTGTCTCTGTAACTCCAGCAGTTTGACTGTGGCCGGCATCTGAACAGCCAACAGCCTGGGCCACAGCTTCAATTATTTACAATATCTATTAATGACTGAAGCGAATGTACTATCACCAAGTTTATAGATGACACAGAAACAGATGGGAAGGCAAATGGTGATGATGATACAAGGAGTCTACAGAGGGATGTACACAGGTTAAGTGAGTGGGCAAAAACTTGGCAGATGGAATATAATGTGAGAAAATATGAGGTTATGCACTTTGGCAGGAAGAATAGAGGAGCTGAATATTAGTTAGATGGAGAAAGACTGAAGAAAGCTGCAGCACAGAGGGATTTGGGGGTCCTTGTGCATGAATCCCAAAAAGCTAGCATACAAATTCAACAGGTAATAGGGAAGGCAAATGGAATGTTGGCCCATATTTCAAAGGGAATGGAGTATAAAAATAGGGAAGTCTTGCTAAAAATATACAAGGCACTAGTTAGACCAGACCTAGAATACTGTGAACAATTTTGGTGCCCTTATCTAAGGAAAGATACACTGGTATTGGAGGCAGTCCAGAGAAGGTTCACTAGGTTGATCCCAGGGATGGAGGGATTTTCTTATGAGGAGATGGTGAGTCGGTTGGGCCTGTACTTATTGGAGTTTAGAAGAATGAGAGGCGACCTTATTGAAACATATAAGATTCTTAGGGGGTTTGACAGGGTAGATGCTGAGAGGTTGATTCCCCTTGTGGGAGAGCCTAGGACCAGAGGGCATAATCTCAGGGGCACCCATTTAAAACAGAGATGAGGAGGAACTTCTTCTCTCATAGGGTTGTGAATCTGTGGAATTCTTTACCGCAGAGAGCTGTAGAGGCTGGATCATTAAGTATATTCAAGGCTGAGATAGACAGCTTTTTAATCAGTAAGGGAATCAAGGGTTTTGGGGAAAAGACAGGCAAATGGAATTGAGGATCATCAGATCAGCCATGATTTCATTGAATGGCGGAGCAGACTCAATGGGCTGAATGGCCTACTTCTGCTCCTATGTCTTATGGTCTTATGGTCAATGCCCTGTATAACTGAAGCATAACATCCTTACTTTTATGTTCAATCCCTCTTGTAATAAAGGATAGCATTCCATTAGCCTTCTTAATTACTTGCTGTACCTGCATACTAACTTTTTGTGACTCATGTATTAGAACAACTAGGTCCCTCTGGACCTCAGAATTATGCAGCCATTCTCCATTTAAGTAATACTCTGCTTTTTGTTCTTCTGCCAAAGTGGACAACTTCACATTCCCAACATTAAACTCAATTTGCCAGATCTTTTCCCACTCACTCAGCCTATACATATCCATCTGCAACCTCCTCATGTTCTCTTCACAACATACTTTCTTACCTATCTTTGTGTCATCTGTGTCTTAACTACCATGTCTTCACTCCCCTCATCTAAGTCATTGATGTAAATTGTAAAAAATTGAAGCCCTAATACAGACACCCATTGGACTCCACTCATCACATCCTGCCAATCCGAAAAAGACCCATTTATACATACTCTCTGCTTTCTGCCAGCCAGCCAGTCTTCTATCCATGCTAATATGTTACCCCCTACACCATGTGCTTTTATTTTCCGCAATAATCTTTGATGTGGCACTTTATCAAATGCCTTCTGGAAATCCACGTTCAGTATATCTACAGGCTCCCCTTTATCCACTGCGCACGTTACTTCTTCAAAACTCCAATAAATTGGTTGAACATGATTTTCCTTTCACAAAACCATGCTGACTCTTCCCAATTGCCTTGAGCTCTTCTAAGCGTCCAGCTATAGCCTCCTTAATGATTGATTCTAATAACTTTCCCACAACAGACATCAAGCTAACTGGCCCATAGTTTCTTGTTTTCTGTCTCCCTCCCTTTTTGAATAGAAGGGTTATATTTGCTACTTTCCAATCTGATGAAACCTTTCCAGATCTTACAAATTTTAGAAAATTAACATCAGCACATCAACTACCTCATTAGCCACCTCTTTTAAGGCCCTAGGATGTAGACCACCGGGACCCAGAGACTTGCCAACCCACAGCTCCATCAATTTGCTCAGTACTGCTTCCGTAGTGATTTCAATTTCACCCTTTCTCCTGTTCACCTGCTGATTTGCAGTTATTACTGGAAGGCTTTTTGTATCCTCTATAGTGAACACAGAGCAGAATATTTGTTCATCTTTTCCGCCATTTCCTTATTATTTAATATTAACCCTCCTCTGTCACTTTCTAGAGGCCCAACACTCACTTTACTTACTCTTTTACTTTTTAAATACCTGTAGAAACTCTTGCTATCCGTTTTTACATTTCTTTCTAGCTTCCTCTACTCTAATTTCTTTCTCCTGATTAACCTTTTAGTCATTCTCTGCTGTTCTTTATATTCTGTCCAGTCATCTGTCTTGCTACTCATCTTTGCGGAGTTGTATGCTTTTTCACTAAGTTTGATGGTTTCCTTAACTTTTTTAGTAAACCATGGATGTTGGGTCCTCCCCAGAGAATTTTTCTTTATAATAGGAATGTACTTGTTCTGAATTCTCTGAAATATCCCTTAAATGTCTGCCTCTGCTTCTCTATTGATCTATCCCATAGCCTAGTTTCCCAGTTCACTTCAGCTAGCTCAGCTTTCATCCCCACATATTTGCCCTTATTTAAGTCTCAGACCCAATCTTCTCCCTTTCAAACTGGATGTAAAATTCAATCATATTGTGGTCGCTGCTACCTAAGAGTGCCTCTATTCTGAGGTCATTAATTAACCCTGTCACGTTACACAATACCAGACCTAATATAACCTTGGTTCCAGAACATGGAAGCAGCTCAAAAGCATTCTAAGAACTCCTCATCCAGGCTACAACTGCCAATCTGGTTTTTCCAGTTTATGTGTAGATTAAAATCACCCATGATTATTACCATCCCTTTATTGCAAGCACACCATGTTTTCTCTTGAAAACTTTGTCCTACACTGTGGCTACTATTATGGGGCCTGTAGACCACTCCCACTAATAACTTATCTCCCCACTATTCCTCATCTCCACCCAATCCGCTTCTACATCCTGATCTCCTGAACCAAGGTCGTCCCTAAGTATTGCACCAATGCCCTCTTTGATTATCAGTGCTACCCCTCCACCTTTACCTAGCTTCCTATTCTTCTTGAATATCATGTACCCTTCAATATTAAGGACCCAATCTTTGTTGTCCTGCAGCCACGTCTCTGTAATTGCTATCAGATCATATTTATTTACTACAATGTGGGCCATCAATTCACTTACTTTGTTATGAATGCTATTCACACTAAGATAAAGGGCTTTCAGTTTTGTCTTTTTGTTATCTTTGTAACATCTAGTCTTGACTGTTGATGAATTCTTAGGATTTTTCTCTCTGTCCATTCCTGCCATTCTCTGACCCTCATTTCTCATATTACTGTTTTGCTCTCCTGTCTTCACTCTACACCTAGAATTACTACCTCTACCCAAGCTTGATCCCTCACCCCTCTTGTTTAGTTTAAAGCCCTCTCTCCTTCCCTAGTTGTGCGATTTGTGAGGACACTCGTCCCAGCACAGTTCATGTGTGGTACAGCCCCCACTTCCCCCAGTACTAATGCCAGTGCCCCACAAACCAGAACCCACTTCTCCCACTACCAGTCTTTGAGCCACGCATTCATCTCTCTAATCTTATTTGCCTTGTGACAATTTGCATGTGGCTCAGGTAATAATCCAGAGATTATTATCTTTGAGGTTCTGCTTTTTAATTTAGTGCCTAGCTCCTCATACTGACTTTGCAGAACCTCTTTCCTAGTTCTACCTATGTCATTGGTACCTGCATGGGCCATGACAGCTGAATCCTCCCCCTCCCACTGCAAGTTCCTCTCCAGCCCTGAGCAGATGTCCTGAAGCCAGGCACCGGGCAGGCAACATAGCCGTCTGGAACCTCATTCTTTGCTGTAGAGAACAGTGTCAATCCCCATCACTATACCATCCCCCCTCATTCCATTACATTCCTTTTTGCTGCCCCAGCTTGAACGGCTTCCTGTACCACAGTGCCATAGCCAATCAGCTCATTCACCTTGCAGAGCTCGCTTTCATCCACACAGGTTGTGAGCAGCTCAAACCTGTTTGACAATTGTAAAGCCTGAGGCTCCTCCACTACTGTCTGCTCGGTCCCATTACCTGTCTCACTGACAGTCACATCCTCCTGTCCCTCACTGCTGGCCAAAACAGATGACCCTCTTCTAAGAGATGTGACTGTCTTCTGGAACAAAGTATCCAGGTATTTCTTCCCCCTCCCTTATGTTGTGCAGTGTCTGTGTTTCAGCTTCCACACCAATAATCCTGATCCGGAATTCCTCAAGCTGCTTACACTTCCTGCAGATGTGTTTTTCATGGATCACATTGACGTCTAGAAGCTCCCACATTCCACAGCTGCAACATAACACCTGTCCCACCATTCTAACTTATGTTATTTAGTTAATTTACTTTAATTACTTTCTTTCTATGTATGCTACAATTTACTGTGTTTATTGAATGCTAGTACCACTGACAACTACAGGTTATATGCTTCTTCACTACAAGGTATGTGTTTTAGATGTTTGTTTAAATTACTTTATTTTTTATCTTTATTGTTTTATTTTAATTTTAAAGGTTTCATATTTTGGTTTATTATTTTAAAGTTTTAGTTCTTTTTATTTATAGATCTACCTGAACTCACCTTTCCTAAGCTGGTTTCTCACACACTGTCCCTTAGACTGAGCACTTACCGGCCAATCAACTTACTAGCTTCCTGTGATGTCACAGTTGCTTCTTTCTGCCCCACACCCCAACCCCCCTTCACAGCCACCCCAACCCCAACCCCCATCCCCTCCGGCTGCTTCACAGCAGCTGAAGTAGCGCTCTCATCAACTCCTGACTGCTTCCTGCAGGTCTGCTCCACTCCAACTCCTAGCAAGATCTGGCAAGTGGAGTATAATGTGGGCAAGTGTAAAATTGCCCATTTTGGCAGGAAGAATAAAAAAGAAGCATAATATCTAATGGTGAGAGATTGCAGAGCTCTGAGGTTCAGAGGGATCTGGGTGTCCTAGTGCATGAATCACAAAAAGTTAGTATACAGGTACAGCAAGTAATTAGGAAAGCTAATAGAATGTTATCATTTATTGTGAGGGAAATTGAGTACAAAAGTAGGGAGGTTATGCTTCAGTTGTTACAGGGCACTGATTAGACCACATCTGGAGTAATGTGTACAGTATTGGTCTCCTTATTTAAGAAAAGATGTAAATGCGTTAGGAGTAGTTCAGAGAAGGTTTACTAGGCTAATACCAAGAATGGGCAGGTTGTCTTATGAGGAAATGTTGGACAGGTTAGGCTTGTATCCACTGGAGTTCAGAAGAGTAAGAGGTGACTTGATCGAAACCTTTACGATCCTGAGCAGTCTTGACAGGGTGGGTGTGGAGAGGATGTTTTCTCTGGTGGGAGAATTGAGAGCAAGGGGTCATAGTTTAAAAATAAAGGGTCGCTCATTTAAGACAGAGATGAGGAGAGATTTTTTCACTCAGAGCGTCATGAGTCTTTGGAACTCTCTTCCTCAAAAGGCAATGGAAGCAGGGTCTTTGAATATTTTAAAGGCAGAGCTAGATATATTCTTGATTAACAAAGGGGTGAAAGGTTATCGGAGTCAGGCAGGAGATTACAATCAGATCAGCCATGATCTTATTGAATGGCAGATCAGGCTTGAGGGGCCGAGTGACCTACTCCTGCTCCATTTTCGTATGTTTGTATGTCCGTATGCATGTGCCTGCATGTCATTGTAATGGGAGAGCAGGGGTTAATGTGGGATTGGAAAACAGCATGGACCATGGTATGATGTATAGAGTCACATGGTAATAGACTGAGAGAACACTCTAGAAGCATAGTTGAAGATTAACAATAAATGGTTTGTGTTTAAACATACAAGGAGCTACGTGAAACACCCAACAAATGCACAACATAACAATGCCAGCATTCCTGCACTGACCCGTCTCCATCCCGTAATTGGATGATCCTGCATGTCAATTCTGCCAATTGGTGAGCCACCATGTGATCGTGATAAGCCGGCCCCTTCCAAGCAGCTCAGGAGCTCCGCCAACTTCCGGCTCGTTCAGCGGGATGCGCCATTCAATTCCACACATGATGGTTGCCACAGTCAGATCCAGTGCACTTTTGGAGGTTGATGGAGCCAACATTTAGCATCTGAGCCAGCAACTTGTTCCCTAGGTCAACTGTCCTCTGTGAAAAGGAGACCACTGAACACCTATCTCAGCCCAAAACTTGAGTAATTTCTCTGTCTGACTCCCATGTCTACCAAAATGAATTATTGGATCAATGGGAACAAAATCTAGTTTGTCAACTCCTCCTCGAGCCCTTCCCTTGCCAGCCTGATTCATGTATTTGCGCAGCGAGCTATCAGGGACAGACTAACTTTTATATTCTAAACAAACTCTAAGTGAGGAGTTTTTGCGATCATATTTTTCTTTTGCAAATTGTTTTGTGATTTTGGGTGTGATTATAACTGGCAGAGGGTTTAACCACAGGCAGCGTTGGCAGAGCCAATTAAGCATCAGTGTTACAAAAAAAAACATCTCAACGAACAGCGTGAGGAAATGTGCCAATACCCCACGATGAAAATGAAAAAAAATGAAGAAGGCGTTTGACAAGAGAACTTGCCAAAAAGCTGCCACTGCTTCATTAGATGCACACTAACACAGCTCCCAGGACTTTACCCTGCTCTGGAATCTTCTTGCCTTGCAAAGAGGTTCACAACATCAAGGAGCCATTAGTGGCCGGCAAACACCAAGCCTGAGCCTTGGGGTGAAGGTCAAATCATTAAATGTAAGGACTGCTGGAAGCAGTAAAAGAGAACCCTGTCTCTTTCAATTTAACAGGTTTAGGCTTCGACTTTTTTCTTGTTCCCACAATGGAAGAAGGATTGGTTTATGAAGACCAGAAATAGATTTATGGTAAGTTAACTCCTGACTTAAAGTGCTCTTGTGAAGCGTCTTGGGGTATTTTACAATGTGAAGAGTGCTATATAAGGGAAAGTTGTTGTTGTTGCAGTGTTTTGTTTCGAATCTCCTTCCTATTTACCTCAGGACTGGAGAAGGCCATTCAGCTCCACAAACCAGTGCCATCGTTCAATTAGCTCACGCTGATCTGTACCTCAACTCCATTTCCCCAACTTGTTCCATATCCATGCGCTAAATAAAGATCCGTGGGTGGAATTTTCCGTGCCCACTGGCGTCGGCGGGTTCGGCGCCATGAGCGGGCAGGCGAGAAGGCCAAAAATCGGTGTCACGGCATCGTGAAACAGGTTTGCAATCGTCCGCTCTGCCTGTTAATGGCGGGTCCGCATTTCCTGCATCGAACGTCAGGAGCCTCATTGTAATACATCTGCATATCATTATAAAGCTGGATCGCCGGAATCATCGCCCCCTCACCCCCCCCCCCACCGCCCCCCTCCCCCCCCCCCCGCTGGATCGTCCACCCCAACCACCCCAAACTGTTTCACAACTGTACATAAGCGACGTGCACTTGGCGAGCTGCACTTCACTCGAGACTTCGAGGTCTGTTTGCGGTCATCAGCACCAGGCTTCACAGGCAGCAGCACATCACTTTTAGAGGGGCTCACAGGCAGGTCTCTACCTACCAGACCAGCTGTAAGGCAGGGATGGCTTTTCAACAGCTGCAGGGCTAGGTCTTGCTCAGGGATGGGGGAAAATTGGCCTCAAGCAAGGGAAGAGGCTGCAGAATGAGTGCTGTACTAGGGATGCGAGGGCTGGGGGGTGGTATCCCAAGGTGTTTGTGGTGGCCTTAAGATGGTGAAGGCTGAGAAGGCAGTCTCCAGAGGAGATGAGTCCAGATGGTGATGTGAGGGTGTGTGTGAAAGAGTGAGTGGTGATGTCCCTTGAGCTGCCAGTGAGTGAGATGCTAGTGAACGTGTGATGGCCTCGTGAGTGTGTGAGTTTAGAGTGATGAGATGGTTGCCTTACCCTGACAGCATGGATGAGATAATTCATCCTCTTTCTGCATTGGATGGCCAACCTCTTCTTTGCAGCACTGGCACTGACCACCACTGCCATCGCCTACCAAGCCGGAGTGGCGATGTTGCTGCCCCTCCTGCAGCCAGAGCTGGGGTAGAGGATGCCACAATGGGCCCCCACGGCGTCCAAAAAGCAGGCACTCCAGGGAGGTATTACTAAACCGGGGGCAGGGGGGTGGCAGGGGTCGGGGGGGCTGCTGTCTGCTTGCCTTTCGGGGCCATGTCTTCTGTGCTGCCATCCTGGGCTGGAAGTAATGTGTGGGCGGCTGCACTCTAAATGCGGTGCCCGGCATGATGAAATGGCAAGGTGATGGCGTGGCGGGCGAATGAGAGGCCACCCATCATCGAAACAGCATGTTTTCCAGGAATTCCTGATTAATAAGGCTGGATTGGGGCGATACAGTGGGTATCCCGCCTATTACTGCACTTAATGCAAATCTGGGACGATTCCGCCACACACCTCAGTCTTCAAAGCTCCAATTGACACCCAGCATCCACATTGGGGGAGAGAATTCTAAATTCCTACCGCCCTTTTGTGTGGGGAGTGCTTCCTGATTTTGCTCCTGAACGGCCTAGCTCTAGTTTTACGATTTTGTCCCCTTGTTCTTATTTTTCCCACCAGAGGAAGTTGTTGCTTCAGGTCAACCACATTATCATTGGGAGATGACGATGCTAACCTTCACACAGCCCAGCCTGTTTTTAACTAACATCATCACTTCACCAAATGCAGCTCATTAATTTTATTTAAAATTCATTTACGGGACGTGGGCATCACTGGCTGGGCCACCATTTATTGCCCATCTCTAATTGTCCTTGAGAAGGTGGTGGTGAGCTGCCTTCTTGAGCTGCTGCAGTCTATGTGGTGTAGGTACACCCACAGTGCTGTTAGGGAGGGGGGGTTCCAGGATTTTGACCCAGCGGCAGTGAAGGAACAGCGATATGTTTCCAAGTCAGGATGGTGAGTGACTTGGAGGGGAACTTGCAGGTGGTGGTGTTCCCATGTATCTGCTGCCCTTGATTCAAGGCAATGCACCTGGCAACACACAGTGCTGTGATTTGGCTGCCCGATTTGGACTTCAACTTGTAAAACTGCAGGATACCATACACAAGAAGAAGAAAATGTTATCGATTTGAGCACCTCAACGGGATTGTCCCTCAACCGTCTAAAGTCAAGCAAATACAAATCAACTTTATCCACCCTGCCCTCACAACTTGCCCTTCTTACTGGAGATCAGGAAAGAGCATCACACGATATGATATCAGTATGTACACTGGCTCACTCATTGAACCCATGGTAGAATGAAATTTCAATGTCCCTGGAATTAGGGAGGAGGAAATCGGCCAGGGTCACTGAGCTCGGGGCCTCCTTTCCATATTATCCTACCAAATCTCACTGCCTCACCTATCTCACACCAAGTCCGGTTCACCAGTCACCCTTGTGCTCGCAGATCCACATTGACTCCCAGTTAACCAACTCCTCAGTTTTAAAATTCTCACCCTTGTGTTTAAATCCCTCCATGGCCTCACCCCTTCCCTATCTCTGTAACCTCCTCCAGTCCCACAACCCCCCCATGATTTCTGCGTCCCTCCAATTCTGTCCTTTTACACATTTCCAATTTCCATCACTCCACCATTGGTGGACTTGATTTCAGCTGCCTGGGTCCTAAGTTCTGGATTTCTCTCCTTAAACCTCTCCACCTCTCACTCTCCTCCTTATGTGTTTGTGTAGGTGTGCTTGTGGGTGTGTGTCTGATTGTATGTGTGTGTGTCACTGTGTATGTGTGTGTTTGTCACTGTGTCTGTGTCTGTATGTGTGTGTCACTGTGTATGTGCGTGTGTCTGTGTGTGTGTCTGTGTGTGTGTGTGTGTGTGTCTGTGTGTCACTGTGTATGTGTCTGTGTGTGTATTACGAAGTATTTACAGTACAGAAACAGGCCATTCAACCCAACTGGTCCACGCTGATGTTTCTGTTCCACACGTGCCTCGTCCCACCCCTCGTCATCTTAACATAACAACCTTCTATTCCTTTCTCCTTCATGTGTTTATCTAGCTTTCCCAGAAATGTATCTGTACTTTTTCCCTCAAATACTTCTTCAGGTAGCAAGTTCCATATTCTAACCACTCTCTGGATAAAGAAGTTTCTCCTGAATTCCTTTTTGGATTTATTAGTGACTATTTTATCTTTATTGCTGCTAGTTCTGGGCCCTCCACAATGTGGAAACATCTTGTCTGCATCTACCCTATCAAACCCTTTCCTAATGGAACCATAGAATCATTCACTTGCAGCATAGAAGGAGACCATTCAGCCCATTGTTCCTGCCGGCTCTTTGAAAGCGTATTCATACTTAGTCCCACATCCTCACTTCATGTCCGTAACCCTGTAAATGTCTTATCCTCAAGTGTTGCCCGACTCCCACTTAAAATTATTGATGGAGTCAGTTTCTACCACCTTAATGGTCGAGCGTTTCAGATCCCAACGACTCTCTGTGTGAAAATGTTTCTCCTCATCTTCGCTCTGGATTTTTTGCCAGTGATTTGAAATCCTGGCTATTGACCCAGTCAATGGAGGGAATCTCTTCCCTGTCTCTATCAAAACCTCTCATCATCTTGGAAAGATCTATTAGGTCACACATTAAACTTCTCTGTTCCAAGCTGAACTGTTCCAAACCCTGCTCATAATTGAAGCCACTTGCCCTACTTGGTAAAACCTTGATTATTCCTTTCTAAAGCCTTTACCTGAATAACTGCAGCATCTTAAAGACCTTGATCAGGTCTCTCAAGGCAGGTTTGATTCTTAAAAATACATCCTATATATTAACCATCTGAACACCAAGATTCAATTCCCTCATTCTCAGTGCCCCCAAGCCCCTCGCTTCCATTCCACTGTTCTATTTATAAACCCTAATTTTATTTCGGGGTGAACTTGTGTTTCAATGTCTCTTTTTTTCTTTACCATCCTGATTATTATTATCTGTTTCTAAATTGCTGTTGTTTTCAATTCATTCAAGATTTCTGGGTTAAATCGTATTCACTGGGAAAAAAAAAGAATCTATTTTTATTGTGAGTTAATTAACTTTCAAACGCCTTTTGGAAAGTACCATGTATTGCAGCCTGTGAAGTGATATTTAACGGCAGTTATCACGTTTAATGTCATTGCAATTAATTATCGTTGTACTGTGAAATTAATATAAATATCAAGAGGGTAAAACAAGACTGTTAAGAAACGTATGTGAAATTAGCTTTGCTAGTCTCAATCCAGTTTTTTTCCTAAATAATCCTCAGGATGAGGGTTTCACTGGCAAAGGCCAGCATTTATTGCCCGTCCATACTTGCGCCGAGAAGGTGTTGGTGGCTTATCTTCTGGAACCAAATTGGCAGCAGTTTGGAACAAGTAAAGGTCTTGCTGGGTCATTTCAGAGGGCAGCATGTTTGGTGTGGAGCTATGTGTGGCTTGGTGTCATAGTCTATTTGATAATGCACCTGTGAAGCACCATGGGATGTTCTCTTATGTTAGAAACATGTTACGCCCTTGCTATTGCTGCTGTGGTGGTTGGGCCATGGTTGTCGATGCTTTAGGGCAACCTTTGTGTCGAAGGCCTTTTGATGACACCGGCTGCAGATGTCCAAAAGTAAGTCAGACGCCTTCACGGTTAAATGTGCTTCAGATGTTGATGTGGAGCGAAGGATTGAAGGAGTGAGTCTCTGCGAGTAATCCGGTCATTGTGATTGTAATGCTGCCATCAAGTGGAAAACACAAAAACTACAGTGGAATTCTCTTTAAAGAGACACTGTCCTCCATTGAAAAGAAGAACGTTCAGTGCTGTGGTCTGTTATAGTCCATGGGCACAATTTCATCTTTAAGATTAAGGTTTAATACTAACTGAATCAGCTGCAAAATCCCCATCCTGTGCTTAGGGATCTGGGTTTGATGAAATTATTAAGAATGCGTCATTTTGTTAATGTTCACTGGTCTTCAGTGATTAGGTTCCAACTTGTTAAACCAATTGGAGGTGCTGAAAGGAAGGTGGGGCCACTCCAGTGCAGTGCTGAGGGAGTGCTACATTGCAGGTGGTTTCGATCTTTCACATGAGATGCTGCTCACTGAGGCTGCATCTGTTCTCTCAAACAGGCATAAGAGATTCTGTGCCACTATTTGAAGAAGAGGAGGAGAGTTCTCCCTGGTTCCCTGTCCAATATTTATCCCTCATGCAACCTCATTTTGACAGAGAGAATCCCAGTGCTATTTATGGGAACTTGCTGTGTGCAAACTGATGTGATTACAACATTTCAAGGAAGTACTTCACTGGCTGAAAAGCACTTTGGGGTGTCCTGAGGTTACAATATAAATCAGTCTTTCTACATGGGTCATTTTCACACCAGACATGGTACATGCTGCCTGAGCCATCATCAGGGGAGTTTTAGAGTCAATTTTAACCAGGGGTTTGAAAAACCCAGGAGAATGGAATCAGCAGCTTTGAAGTAATGTAAATAAGGCCTAAGAAATTAATTAATATCAACTTGCGATGGTTTGACAGAAGAATGGGAAAATGCTGCACTTTTAAATAATATCTCGTGATTGTTCAGGGTAAATATTCATCTTGATTGATCACACTATGGAACAGACATCTGGGTTTTTGTGAGATTGAAAGGAGCTCCCATTTGTTATCCAGGAGACAACAGGACAAGGGGTCAAAGGTGAATCCGGCCCAAAACCTGAGGTGATTAAAACCCAAATATCCCCAGAGCTATTAAATGGCTAGACTGCCTTTAATTCATTTAGCAAACATCAAATGGCTGCTCTTGAGCTCTGCGAGGTCAAGTGTCAGAGCTCAAATGTCAAAGAGCGGGTGACCAAGGTCATCATCCTTTAATATCTCAATTATGAAGCTCAGGTGGCCAGACCTAATGGCGTCTGCGTTACCAGTTATTACACTGTGATTACCAAATGTTTGCAGACAGACAAACAATTCCAACATAATCCACTGAAAGAAACCCAAAATCAAAACTACATCAACATGGCTCAATAAATAGTAGAACAGAAGGAGGCCATTTGGCCCATCATGTCTGTACCGGCTCTTTGAAATATATATCCAATTATTCAATCTCACTCTGCCAAGTTCTTCCCTGCAAAATTTTCCCCTTTGTATCTCACTGTGCATGCCCATCAGCCTTCTCCTGTAGGCTGCCCCATCTCAGCCCTCATCTGAGTTGCCTGTATTGGAATTCATCCATCACCTCGCTCTCTGGTGAGCTGCCATACAACTCTCCTTTCCCCCTGGTTTGACTGTAACCCATTCATACAAACATACAAACATACAAAATAGGAGCTGAAGTAGGCCACTCTGCCCCTCAAGCCTGCTCTGCCATTCGATAAGATGGTTGATCTGTTTGTGTTTCGAATTCCACATTCCTATATACCCCTCCTGATAACCTTTGATTCCCTTGCCTAACAAGAATCTATCTATCTCTGCCTTAAAAATATTCAGTGACTCCACCTCCACTGCCTTCTGAGGCAGAGAGTTCCAAAGTCGCACAACCCTCTGAGAGAAAAAAATTCTCCTCATCTCTGTCCTAAAAGGGCAACCCCTAATTTTAAAACTGTGCCCCCTAGTTCTGGACTCATCCACAAGAGGAAACATCCTTTCCACGTCCACCTTGTCAAGACCATTCAGGATCTTATAAACTTCAATCGAGTCACCCCTCACTTTTCTAAACTCCAGTGGAAACAAGCCCAGTCTGTGTAATCTTTCCTCATAAGACAACCCACTCATTCCAGGTATCAATCTAGTAAACCTCCCCTGAACCGCCTCCAATGCATTTACATCCTTCTTTAAATAAGGAGACCAAAACTGCACACAGTATTTGAGATGCGGTCTCACCAATGCCCTGTATAACTGAAGCATAACATCCTTACTTTTATGTTCAATCCCTCGCGTAATAAAGGATAGCATTCCATTAGCCTTCTTAATTCCTTGCTGTACCTGCATACTAACTTTTTGTGACTCATGCACTAGAACACCTAGATCCCTCTGCACCTTGGAATTCTGCAGCCATTCTCCGTTTAAGTAATGCTCTGCTCTTTTATTCTTCCTGCCAAAGTGAACAACTTCAAATTTTCCCACATATGCTCCTTCTGCCAGATTTTTGCCCACTCACCCAACCTGTCTATGTCCATCTGCAACCCCCTTATGTCCTCATCACAACATACTTTCCCATCTGCCTTTGTGTCATCTGCAAACTTAGCTACCATGCCTTCGCTCCCTTCACCTAAGTAATTGATATAAATGATAAAAGCTCATGCCCTGTGACTAACCATGTGCAGATCCTGACTCTATCCTACTCTCTAAGGTATGTATGTAAGACTCCTAACCAGGGGGTCTCACTACCCTCTAAGGTCCTGACTTTGGTATCAACGACATGAAATAAACTTATGGATACAATTTCCACTTTAAGTGGAAAACCTTTATTAACCCACTCAGCAATAGTATATACTTACAACACCAGCTGCTTAGTAAGACCCACGTGCAGGAGCTCGTTCCCGGGTGGTTGGTCCGCTAAACAGATTCCTCCACACGACTTCCCAGTGGCTGACCAAATCACACTTCCTGGCTGCAGCCCCAATGGGGGCCCTAGCTTTATACCCCTTTCTGACCCTGGTCTCCCAGCGTATAAGGCAACATTTTAAATTGAGCCATCTGACTGCATTATCAATCCCACCCTGGCCATGCAAAGACCACCTGCACGTGGTCATTTCCTGCTCTCAGCGAGGGTTGTCTCCAGGTAAGGCAGGAGGAAAGCCACTCACACATGCCCGAGGGACCATTGCCTAGGTCGGTTTCTGTTATCAGGGTGGTTGGCCACTGTCCCAGTAACATGTCCTTTTTTTTCATTCGTTCCTGGGATGTGGATGCCACTGGCTAAGCCAGCATTTATTGCCCATCCCTAACTGCCTTTGTTTCAGAGGGCATTTAAGGCACAATCACATTGCTGTGGGTCTGGAGTTACATGTAGGCCAGACCAGGTAAGGATGGCAGTCTTCCTTCCCTAAGAGACATTAGTGAACCAGATGGGCTTTTGGGACAATCAGCAATGGTTTCGCGGTCACCATCATTTAATTCCAGGTTTTTATCAAATTCTAAGTTTCACCATCTGCCGTGGTGGGATTCAAACCCAGGTCCCCAGAGCATTATAAAAGCAAAATACTGCAGATGCTGTAAATCTGAAACAGAAACAGAAAATGCTGGAAGAACTCAGCAGGTCTGACAGCATCTGTGGAGAGAGAAAAACAAAGTTGACATTTCAAGTCCGTATGGCCCGAGGGCATTCCCAGAGCATTACATTTGGTCTTTAGAATACCACTACGTCACCGCCTCTCCTGACACATCTGTGTCTTGTTTCCTTGTCTAGTCTTTATTTTTTTAAAGTTCCTTATAAACCACAGGGCTGATGTCGTTGGTCACAAATCTTCTCCCTTCATCTGATGTCCTCAGTCCTCCATGTTCCCACTGCCCGGTCTTGAGCTCAGGACGTTGAGGTCCACCTCACAACTGTTTACATTTTGACACAAGTATAAAGAATAACACATATTAAAAAGAAATAAAGGGAGGCCTTACAGCATCACAGAAATACACAAACTATCAAAATGCCTTACATGTAGAGTACCTTTCTCCAAACTGCTGGTTGCAATAGTCAGGACAAGTGATGGATGTTCTTCACTGAGGGTCTCGTGTAGCTCTTGGCCTTCCTCATGAGGCTGCAGGGTCTGGCCAGGCGGCAACTCTTGGGTATCTGAAAACAGAAAATCAGAAGGAGGGTGTTGGGGTGAGGGGAGGAGGGTGCGGTGGTAAACGAGAGGTCCATGGTCTCAACATCTACAGCTTACACATCATTCCAGGCAGCAGGATGAGGGGGTTGTGAAGAGGCATTTGGCAGGTGTATACCATTCTGTTGAATGTTCTCGGTGACACTGGATGCCACAGCATCTGTGACAGCCATCTGCATGGTGCAGATCACCGTCTCCCCCAGATGGCTCAGGTGATGCAGACATGCCTGGTCTCCTCCAGTCCTACTCTGCTCCCTCCTTCATGTGTGACCTTCTCCTTTGAGGGAGAGGGAAGAGTGTCGTGGTTATGTTGAACTGTATTTTGGTTGGTATGCCTGCCATAGATGAAAAGCTGGAGGTAAGTGGATAAGTGGAGGCTGTGAGAGGTGGGACTGAGGCTGCAAGTATTGGTCGGTGTGTGAGGATGAGGTGAAGTATCTGAATATTATGAACCCTGACTGCTGGGGACTGTGTGAGGGGGGAGGCGATGGCGTAGTGGTATTATCACTGGACTAGTAATCCAGAGACCCAGGTTTGAATCCCACCACGGCAGATGGTGAAATTTGAACTCAATAAAAATATGGAATTAAAAGTCCAATGATGACCATGAAATTGTTGTCAATTGTTGTAAAAACCAATCTGGGTCACTAATGCCCTTTAGGGAAGGAAATCTTCCATCCTTATCCTGGTCTAACCTACATGTGACTCCAGACCCACAGCAATGTGGTTGACCCTTAAATGGCCAAGCAAGCCACTCAGCTATATTAATCTGCTAAAAAAATCTAAAAGGAATAGAATTGGACAGACCACTAGGCACCGGAAACGACAACAGCAAACTGTAGTAATCTGACATGTAATATATCTTTAAGACAAGTATTGTAATGTAAGGTCACATGATCTTAATATCCAATAGCAGAGTAACGCAGGCTACCTCTATGTGGGAGAGTCTTGAGTTAGTCACTGGTGAGTGAAGACAGAGTTTTATGTTGTGAGCGCGCAAGTGTAGCTGCTGAGTTTAGTTTGTAAATAAACAGCGCGTGTTGATTCTAACAACGATCTCCAGATGTTCCCCGTCTCTGTACCAACTCAGTCACCCTGATACAAGCATGGAACCCGGATCCTTTAGCCCCAACAAACCAAGGGCACTGGATCCAACAAACTGGTGACGAGAGCAAAAGCACGAAAACCACGGAAAAAAACGAGGTAATAAGCGAGAAAAAATGAAAGAATCCAGAAGAACTGGAAACGGGACGTACTTAGCACGGTAGAAAGAAAATTTCCTTCTCAGTGTCAAAGTAATCCCCTCGGAGCATGCCGCAATTTGGAAGAGTGGAGCCTTTTGCTCCAACCTCTGCCGACTGGTCTCACTACGTTGAACGCCTCATGTTCTTCTCCAGGTGAACAACATTGCTGGGGAGGAGAAGAGGCACGCGATGCTTCCGTCCACGTGTGGCAGTGAGACATCCGGACTAATTTGGAATCTGTTGGTGCCCGGTGCCCCAGACTCGAAAAATTTTGATCATTTAGTGAACCTCGTCAAGAATCCTTACCAGCCCAAGCCGTGGGTGACAATGCAACGGTTTAAATCTAACTCAAGGAATAGAGCTGTGGGGGAGGCAGTTGCTTGTTATGTGGCGAGTCTGAAGCAATTAACTGAATATTGTGAGTTTGGTACATCTATCAATGATATGCTTAGAGATCGTTTGGTGTGCGGTATAAACGAAAATGCGATTCAGAAAAGATTACTGTCTGAAACAAACCTAGAATCTCAGAAGGCACTGGACATCGCTCTTGCACTGGGAGGTGCAGTGCGAGATTCAGAAGCCATACGAGGAGCGTAAAATGACGTCATCCTCCATGTTGGGCGGGGAACCTCAACCAAAAAGAGCACCAAGGAGCAGAGCTGCGACCCAAAGCAGGAAGCAGGCACCACTAGCAGACAAATTGAAAGGGAAAACTTAGCAACGAAAACATGGCACAATAGTAATTGAGGTTGGAAGCAGGCAGCCCTGTCATGAAGCACAGTTTAAAAAGATCGAATGTTTCTTCTGCCATCGAAATGGACACCTCACGAGACATTGTGAAGACAGAATCAGGCAGAGTTTCAGGCAAAAGCAAAAACTCAGTGAGATAAACAGCATTGAAAAGCCTGAAGTAATAGATGCTGATATCTATTTGCTATATAATTTAAAAGTAGGAAGAACGGAGCCTATTTATGTAACCATGAGAGTGAATGAGAAGCTCTCAGAATGGAGGTGGATACCGATGCAGCCATTACTGTGATCGGTGAGCATACTTCTCAATACCTGAATCATGGAGAACATAAACTGAACTTCGAAGAAACTGATGAAAAATTTAAAACTTACACAGGAGAAGACATACAAGTGAAGAGAGTATGTAAAGTCACAGTACACTATGACAGTCAAACAGTGAGATTACCCTTGATGGTAGTAGCAGGCAAGGGACCAAGTCACCTCGGACGAAACTGGCTGAAAGAAATTAAATTGGAATGGACTGAAATCTTCCAGCTGAGAACGATATGGCTATCAGAAGCTACTATAAAAATATGCCTCAGTTTTCAAGGAAGAACTTGGAAAAATTGAAGGGCTACAAGCAAAAATTCATGTAGATCCAGAGGCAGCACCAAGGTTCATGAAGGCAAGACCAGTACCTTATGCAATGTGGGAAAAGGTAGATGCCAAACTGGACAGATTAGAAACACTGGGAGTGATACAGCCAATGCAGTTGTCAGAGTGGGCAGCTCCAATTGTACCTGTTCGCAAACCTGACCGAAGCATTAGAATATGTGGGGACTCCAAATTAACAGTTAATAAAGTGGATTAGTTGGACAGACAACCCATACCAAAAATTGAAGATTTGTACATTAAACTGGCAGGTGGAACTGCCTACATGAAGCTTGGTGTGAGCCATGCCTAACAACAATTGGAATTAGAGAAGGCCTCTCGGAGGTTTGTCACCATAAATACACATAAGGGATTGTACCAATACACCCGTTTACCATTTGGTGTAGCCTCAGCTTGCGCCATATTCCAAAGAACCATGGAAAGTTTACTACAGGGATTTCCCCATGTTATAGTTTATTTGGATGACATTCTCGTGACTGGACTCACTGCAAAGGAACATTTGATGAACTTGGAGGAAGTTCTGAAACGTTTTCGCAGATTGGAGTGTGGTTGAAAAAAGAAAAGTGCACATTCCAATCGAAAGAGGTAACTTACCTAGGTCACAAGGTAGATTCACGAGGCCTACATCCAGTTGAAGAAAAAGTGAAAGCCATTAAAGAAGCACCAGCGCCAAATAATACATCTGAACTGAAATCATTCTTGGGGATGATCAATTACTATGGACGCATCTAGCCTAATGTGTCGACAGAATTGGTACCCCTGTATTACTTGCTCACGAAAAACCAGTGATGGTCTTGGAAAATACCACAAGAAGCTTCCACAAAAGTGAAATAGTTGTTAAAATCATCTACATTTTGACCCAAAGAAAGAGTTGATGTTAACGTGTGACGCATCTCCCTATGGAGTGGGAGCAGTGCTTTCCCATCGAATGGATGATGGATCAGAATGACCTATTGGATATGTGTCGCGAACACTTAGTACTGCAGATAAAAAGTACTCTCAAATTGAAAAAGAAGGCCTGGCAATCATTTTCAGTGTTAAGCAGTTTCATCAATACGTACATGGTTGTTATTTTACTATCATAATAGACCACAAGCCATTATTAGGACTATTCAGTGAAGACAAGGCTATACCCGTTATTGCGTCATCAAGTGTGCATGATCTTGGCAACGTGTGACTATACTTTTATTCATAGACCTAGAAGTCAAATTGCAAATGCAGAAGCACTCAGTCATTTATCCTTGCAAGTAAAAGATGAGGATGTTCCAATTCTTCAGGAATATGTCTTGTTATTGAACTTCCTGGACTCATCACCAATATGTGCTAAACAAATTAAAGTTTGGATGAACCCTGAGACCCAGTCTTATCCAAAGTGAGAAATCAAGTTCTTCATGGTTGGTCACAAACACAAGAATCTGATTAAATTAAACCATATTTCCAGAGAAGATATGAAATAACCAGCCAAGAAGGTATCTTATTGTGGGGAGCACAAGTGATTGTTTCTCCAAAAGGACGAAAACCATTGTTATCTGAACTTCACAGCGCACATCCCGGAATTTCCAAAATGAAGGCAGTAGCACGCAGCTACTTATGGTGGCCTGGGGTGGATGAAGAAATGGAAAACTTAGTGAGAAGTTGTGTGCAGCGTCAACAAGTACAAAAATGACCTGCAACAGTTCCGTTACACCCCTGGGAGTGGCCAGGAAGGCCATGGGTATGAGTATACGTTGATTATGTAGGACCTTTTATGGGAACAATATTTCCGCTTATCACAGATGCGCATTCAAAATGGATGGACGTATTTAAAGTGAGGTCACCCACATCTTCAGCAACGATAGACAAGCTACGACAAAGCCTTGCTATAAATGGATTACCTGAAGTGCTAGTATCAGATAATGGAACAGTGTTCATAAGTGCTGAATTTAACCGATTTACAAGCCTCAATGGTATTGTTCATGTGAAAACATCTCCATACCACCCTTCTTCTAATGGACTCACCAAGAGAGCAGTTCAGACATTCAAATCTGGTATGAAGAAATTATCTGGAGGTTCGGTAGCGACTAAATTGGCACGATTTCTTTTCCATTATAGAACCACCCATCATTCAACAACAGGTGTCACACCTGCGGGATTGTTGATGAGGCGCCATCTCCAGTTGATACTGAGCCTAATTATGCCAAACTTGAGGGGGAGGGTAGAAAGAAGGCAGGAAAGTCAGAAAATGGGACTTGATTGTCACTGTCAGGACAGAACATTTAAAGTAGGGGAGAAAGTATTTGTAAAAAATTTTAGAGAAGGACCAGTATGGTTGTTCAGTGAAATAAGTGCCGTAACGGGACCTTTTCCCTACTACGTGAAAGTTGGAGATCAAGTAGTAAAGAGACATGCGGATCACATATGAAGTGAAGAAACCAAATATCCAGAAGTGGTTTCTCCCATGTTCGAGACTGAATCAACATTTCCTGTTGAAAGAACTCAACCACGTACAAATGTATTTGAAGGACCAACTGTACCTGAAAGAATCGAAGAAACAACTTTACAGATATCTGCTGAAAAACCATAAGACCATAAGACATAGGAGCAGAAATTAGGCCATTTGGCCCATCAAGTCTGCTCCGCCATTCAATCATGGCTGATAAGTTTCTCAACCCCATTCTCCCACCTTCTCCCCATAACCTTTGATCCCCTTACCAATCAAGAACCTATCTATCTCGGTCTTAAATACACTCAATGACCTGGCCTCCACAGCCTTCTGTGGCAATGAATTCCATAGATTCACCATTCTCTGGCTAAAGAAGTTTCTCCTCATCTCTGTTCTAAAAGGTCTTCCCTTTATTCTGAGGCTGTGCCCTCAGGTCCTAATCTCTCCTACTAATGGAAACATCTTCCCCACGCCCACTCTATCCAGGCCTTTCAGTATTCTGTAAGTTTCAATCAGATCCCCCCTCATCCTAAACTCCATCGAGTATAGACCCAGAGTCCTCAAACATTCCTTTGACAAACAAACAAACAAACCAGATGCTCAGACGACTTCAGTAAGGGAGATTCCAAAGCAAGCTTCAGAAACTGTAGAGCTGAGACGTTCTACATGCATAAGGAAACCCCCAGAGAGACTGACGTTGTAAATAATTGACCTGCGTAAATAACTTGATGGATTGAAAAAATTGTCAAATGTATTTTTCAGTAAAGGGGGAGGGATGTAGTATTCTGATATATAATATACCTTTGAGACAAGTATTGTAATGTAAGGCCATATGATCTTAATATCCAATAGCAGAATAGTGCGGGCTACCTCTATGTGAAAGAGTCTTGAGTTAGTCACTGATGAGTGAAGACAGAGTTTTATGTTGTGAGCGCGCAAGTGTAGCTGCTGAGTTTAGTTTGTAAATAAACAGCACATGTCGATTCTAACATTCCCAGGATGTTCCCTGTCTCTGTACCAACTCAGTCACCCTGAAACAAGCTTTAGATCGTTTAGCCTGAACAAACCAAAGGCATTGGATCGAACACAAACCCAGCCTTGTCTAACCTGCAAAGTCCTCCTTACTAACATCTGGGGGCTTGTGCCAAAATTGGAGGCACCATCTCACAGATTAGTCAAGAAACAGCCTGACATAGTCATACTCACAGAATCATATCTTATAGACAATGTCCCAGACACCACCATCACCACCCCTGGTTACGTCCTATCCCAACGGCAGGGTAGATCCAGCAGAGGTGGCGGCACAGTGGTATATAGTCAAGAGGGAGTTTCCCTGGGAGTCCTCAGCATCAACTCCGGACCCCATGATGTTGCATGGCATCAGGTCGAACATGGGCAAGGAAACCTGCTGATTACCACGTACCGCCCTCCCCGCCACCCTCAGCTGATGAATCAGTGCTCTCCCATGTTGAATACCACTTGGAAGAAGCACTGAGGGTGGCAAGGGCACAGAATGGGTGGGGGACTTCAACGTCCATCACCAAGAGTGGCTCGGTAGTGCCATTACTGACTGAGCTGGCCAAGTCCTAAAGGTCTTAGCTGCTAGACTGGGTCTGCAGCAGGTGGTGAGGGAACCAACAAGAAGCAAAAACATACTCAACCTCATCCTCACCAACCTGCCTGCTGCAGATGCATCTGTCCATAAAAATATCGGTAGGAGTGACTACCGGACAGCCCTGTCTTCACATTGAGGATACCCTCCATCGTGTTGTGTGGCACTACCATTGTGCTAAATGGGACAGATTTCAAACAGATATAGCAACTCAAGACTGGACAACCATGAGGCGCTGTGGGCCATCAGCAGCAGCAGAATTGTACTCAAAACACAATTGGTAACCTCATGGCCCAGCATATCCCCCACTCTACCATTACTGCCAAGTCAGGTGATCAACCCTGGTTCAATGAAGAGTGCAGGAGGGCATGCCAGGAGCAGCACCAGGCATACCTGGTGAAGCTGCAACACAGGACTACTTGTGTGCCAAACAGCATAAGTGGCAAGTGATGGACAGAGCTAAATGGTCCCACAGCCAACGGACAGGTCTAAGCTCTGCAGTCCTGCCACATCCAGTTGTGATTGGCACTGGACAATCAAACAACTCACTGGAGCAGGTGGCTCCACAAATATCCCCATCCTCAATGATGGGGGAGCCCAGCACAGCAGTGCAAAAGATAAGGTTGAAGCATTCGCAACAACATTCAGCCAGAAGTGCCGGAGGTCCCCAGCGTCACAGATGCCAGTCTTCAGCCAATGTGATTCACTCCATACGATATCAAGAAATGGCTGAAGGCACTGGATACTGCAAAGGTTATGGGCCCTGACAATGTTCTGGCAATAGTACTCAAAGACATGTGCTCCAGAACTTGTAGTGCTCCTAGCCAAGCTGTTCCAGTACAGTTACAACACAGGCAGTGACCTGCGAATGTGGAAAATTGCCCAGGTATGTCCTGTACACAAAAAGCAGGATAAATCCAACCCGGCCAATTAACGCCTCTTCAGTCTACTCTTGATGGTAAAGTGATGGAAGGGGTCATCAACAGTGCTATCAAGAGGCATTTGGCGAGCAATAACTTGTTCGCTGACGCTCAGTTTGGGTTCAGCCAGGGCCACTCAGCTCCTGACCTCATTACAGCCTTGGTTCAAACATGGACAAAAGAGCTGAACTCCAGAGGCGAGAGTGACTGCCCTTGACATCAAAGCAGCATTTGACCGAGTGTGGCATCAAGGAGCACTAGCAAAACTGGATTCATGGGATTCAGGTGGAAAACTCTCTGCTGGTCAGAACCATACCTAGCACAAAGGAAGATCATTGTGGTTGTTGGAGGTCAATCATCTCAGCTCCAGGATATCGTTGCAGGGGTTCCTCAGGGTAGCGTCTTAGGCTGAACCATCTTCAGCTGCTTCATCAATGACCTTCCTTCCATCATAAGGTCAGAAGTGGGGATGTTCGCTGATGATTGCACAATGTTCAGCACCATTCACGACTCCTCAGACACTGAAGCAGCCCATGTCCAAATGCAGCAATACCTGGACAATGTCCAGGCTTGGACTGAAAGGTGGCAAGTAACATTCGCGCCATACAAGTGTCAGGCAATGACCATCTCCAAAAAGAGATAATCTAACCATCGTCCCTTGATGTTCAATGGCATTACCATCGCTGAATCCCCCACTGTCAACATCCTGGGGGTTACCACTGACCAGAAATTGATCTGGACTAGCCATATAAATACTGTGGCTACAAGAGCAGGTCAGAGGCTAGGAATCCTGTGATGAGTAACTCACCTCCTGACTCCCCAAAGCCCATCCACCATCTACAAGGCACAAGTCAGGAGCATAATGAACTATTCCCCACTTGCCTGGATGAGTGCAGCTCCAACAACACTCAAGAAGCTTGACACCATCCAGGACAAAGCGACTCACTTGATTGTCACCACATTCACAAACATTTGCTCCCTCCACCACTAACTCACAGTAGCAGCAGTGTGTACCATCTACAAGATGCACTGCAGGAACTCATTAAGGCTCCCACGATCACTTCCATCTAGAAGGACAAGGGCAACAGACACATGAGAACATCAACGCCTGGAAGCTCCCCTCCAAGCCACTCACCATCCTGACTTGGAAATATTTCACCATTCCTCCACTGTCGCTGAGTCAAAGTCTTGGAACTCCCTCCCTAACAGCACTGTGGGTGTACCTACACCACATGGAGTGCAGCGGTTCAAGAAGGCAGCTCACCACCACCTTCTCAAGGGCAATTAGGGATGGGCAATAAATGCTGCCCTAGTCAGTGATGCCACATCGCATGAATGAATAAAAAAAATGATTGGGTAGGAAGGTCATTTGAAAATGCATTTAATGAGCTTGAGCACCCACATGAGTTGATTGAATTTTCTGCACTGCTGGCAGGTTCTCAGGAACAGGCTCCAGGAACTGAATTTGGTCAGCTGCATTCTTAGTGAGTTGTACTTGAGAGGTTCCTGGCCCCTTTCAGAATCATGGCCTTTCTCATCCTGTCAACCTCCTGGACTTAGGCCTTCAACGCTGCATCTGAGAGCCTAGGAGGCCCTCTCTCTGATCTATTGCTCCATTGAGTGCCCTTCTCCCAACAATCACTGGCACTGAAGGCAGCCAACAGTAACTTCTGTGTAATGTGTGCGGCTCCCCTTTAAGAGGGCGACCACACACACACACACACACACACACGCACAATGTCGGCCCCTTGGTTTGAGTGTTCAGAGTGTCAGCAGCATAGGTCACACTCAGCTAAACGGCACAATTATCCAAGTGAGAAGGCAGCATTCCAAGCTAGTCACATATTCACTAAGGCTGCATCCAGAAACGGGGGACAATTCAATTTTCAGCCCTTTCTTGTGCATGTCAGCGCGTGCAGAGTTCCTATGTGTTTGTGTATGTAGAATTTCTGTATGTGGAGAGCTGTTCTCTGTGTATATGCAGAGCTTCTCTGTGTGTATGAATGTGTGTGTGTGTGTACGGATTATAGATATTCACACACCAGAAATGGAGAATGAGATAAAGTGCAATGACTGCCCTGCTGGGCTGCGATGTGACATTGAAGGTCGAGGTGATGCTTGTCTAGTCATGCAGAGAGCACAGACTGATACTTTCACATAAGCTAATATGCCAATAATATATTAACCAAGAGTATCAGCAACTCACCAGGGTAGCACTTTGTTAGTGAGCAAACCTATTTGTTTACAAAACGTTGGTAAAGATTCTACGAGTCTTTAGTCTGAATTTTTCAAAGTGATAACCCAAGAGTCATCACAATGAGTGATGTCCAAATCAACAAAAGAGGAGGGTGTCCTGTTCTCTCAATCATTTATACATCCTCCTGATCACTTCAACATACGCAGACTCCATCTGCCAGTCCCAACACCCTCATATCAACTCAATCTATTAACTCAAATCCCTGAGAAACATGTCAGAAAGGTGAAAAATTGGAAAGGATTAGCACACCATGATTCCCTTATGGATATTATCAGTTCGTTTATGAATCTTGGGAAAGGTTAACTCTTCCTTGTCACTAATATACAGCGACCGGAGGAAATCCTGCCTCATGTTCACAGTGTCAATAACACACACACAACATGACCAGAGGAACGTTATCCCCAGACACTGCTCACTGGTGAACTCTTAACTCTCTACTTTCTGCACTATCCTTCCAAATGTTTGTTTCTGGTACTTAAATAAAGTCAGTGGGTTACCAATTGAAATGGTGGAAAGGATATTCTTAAAGCTATATTATACTGATTTACTGGACACTGCACTATAGTACCATTTCCTCATTAAATTCCTGTGTCTAGGGTGAGTGATGCATTGGACAGTTTGACTCTCTCTCACTCACTTATTAGACTACAAATCAGGTACAGTCATGATGGGCTGAATGGCCTCCTGTGTGTTATTATATGCCTTTAAAGGATTGCAGCATGACATCACTACCAGGAAGTGTGTCACGTGATCCAGTTTTTGTTTTGCCTTTTTGCTTTCAGCAGCACACACACACACACACACACAGCTCTGCAGCCCTGATGTCTTCAAGCTTTCTACCCATGTATATCTGTTTGCATGTGCCTGGTCTCAATAAATGAACCCACAAAGCATTTACGCCATCCCCTGTGAGTGATTGGTGCCTTTATATCATTATAAAAACACAACATGGAGGCAGCAGCGGTCCCTTCCAAGTGACATGGTGCTCAGTCTGGCAGCTAGGTTTAGTACGGGTCCGACATGGTGAACACTCTTCAATCATGCTACATGATGTGAACTGACCCTCGACGTTCTGGTCCGACTGCAACAGAGTGGCAGCGTTGGACAGTGTGAAATCGCAGCGTGGTGACCGCACCGAACAGCTTTGAAGACACTGTGCCAGGATAGTGCTCAAGTACAGAGCTGGTAAGCAGACAGATCCCTTGAGGTGAGCAAGACAGCGCGTCGAGAGGACCAACACCGGGTTAGCACAGTCAGGAAAGGCGAGTGACCCGGGTGCGGGCCAGATCAATGGTGAGCGAGGGAGAGTCAAACAAAAAGAAAAACCTCAAAAAAATCAGGTCGGAGAAGGTTGCGATTATAACAGGCGGAGGCTCAGAAAAGCGCGAGAAAGTGACTACAGTGTGATTCACCCCAGGTACTATATAGGAGAAAGAAGGTCAAAGGGATATTGTCAAAAAGTCCACAAAATTCCCCAGTTTGAATTGGGATGCAAATGACCTAATATGTGAATTCAAAATGTTTCAACAGCATATGGATCTATGGGGCTGAGTAATACAGGCGGGCGGCAGATTATCTCTCCCTCTGGATGCCGCCAGGCCTGCTGAGGGTTTCCTACATTTTCTGTTTGTATTTCAGTGTATTATCAGTGTCAATCGGCTTGATAAATTCTCATTGTGAGACAATAAGGTCAAAATGGCTTCTTTGTGCACCAACAACTCGTTTCTCCTCTGATCAAAATCTCGTTAAGACACTTCGAGGATGTTATTAAGGTGCCTTTTATGTTCACACTAAAGAGTTTGGTATTCCTGCTTGCTTTGACCGTTGAACGTTTTAAGATCTAGTAGTTTTGCCTGGTCCCATTGCAAACAGGTCTTATTTCATTCCTCCTGAGCAACGTCAACCGCTTCCTCATTCCGGGCTTTAACTGTTTTTTCCAATACCTTAAGGGGAGAATTTTCTCCCCGTCGTGGGGCGGGGGGTGCTGAGCGGAAGCAGGTGTGCAGCCAATCGCCGCCCGCGATCAGCTGCCCGCTGCCATTTTAGTGGGCGGGCCAATTAAGGCCCACCCAACATGATGCGTGCCCGTAAGCGCTGAGCGCTCCCTGTGCGGGCGGGGGGTTAGGAAGCTGAGTCAGGGCCTGTGCTCGTTCGTGCACAGAGCTGCCTCAGGGAGTTTAGTTTCATTATGAAAAATTTCAATAAAGAGGGAAAAAAAATTTTCAGACATGTCCCCTCATGTGACAATGTCGCATGAGCTGGGCCGTGTTAATGAATTTTAATTTTAAAAATTATTTAACTACAAATCCTTCATGAAACCTCATCCCATCCGTGGATGAGGTTTCCTGATAAATCTGAAGGCTGCCTGGGCTCTTCGCCTGCCCCCCCACCAACCTTAAGGTTGGACGGGCAGCTCCGTTAATTATTTGAATTGGTTTTTAAATGGCCTTAATAGGCCTTTGATAGTTCGGCGGGCACGCAGCCGACACCAGTGCACACCCGCTGACCTGAGGATCAGAATGACACGTGGTAATGTCGGGACGCATGCCCGATGTCACCACGCATTATTTTATGCGTTCGCGAGCAGCGCCCGCCCCAGCACGCCGACCAGAAGATTCAGGCCTAAGTCTGCCACTCAATTCACGAACCATGACATTCCAATCCTCTCGGGATTTTAAATGCTCTTTTGTGGACTGTCCACTTGCCTGGATTCCGGCTGCTCTACTCTCTATCTCAACACCGGCAAGCATTTGTAATTCGGTGTCCGCTGCCACTGACCCTTCAGTGCGGTCTCAGTCCTTTACTTTACAATTCCGCAGGCATTTCTGTTGCTTTTCTACTGTCTGTTACTGAGGTGGATGTATCAGTATTATTACTTGGGTCAACTCTTTGCACAACTGGATCACAATTGGGCAAGGAGTTTTTATTCACAGGGACAACTTCAGAACTGTGACCCCAGGTTGTGGAAAAGCTATACTGCCTGCTATATCAAAATAAAGTCTACATTTGTAACAGGTAATTTTCAAACAACTCCAACCACACAAGGCCCCTTCATCAGAGCACAACTGAATATTACTTTATGCAATGGGTAAAGTACACCGATCCCATCAACACCCTGTATTATTACATTCTAATTCAGCGAGCTTTCTGACAAAGGGTCCAGGTGCTTTGCTAACAATAAGCTCTGTGATGTACCAATATCTCTCATCCTAATTGTTTCAGGCCCTTTCTTGGAGAAAGATTGAGTGACATCCCCTCTCAATATAAACCCCTTATAATCTTTTTTCAGTTCCATCTATTCCTACAATAAAAACATGAGTAAAAATGGGTTTCTCGCAAGTTTTACTTTCTAGTGCAGCTTTCTCTATGGAAGTTCCTGTCACTTGCATCAGAGCCACTGTTCTAGCGTCCATACCCATTACTGGCATTGTCTTTTCTGAACACTTCTTAAGCATTCCTATTACTGCCACCGGTTTACTGTTCAGCTTCCAACAATTGGCTTTTACATACAAACATACGAATCAGGAGGAGGGAGTAGGCCACTCGGCCCCTCGATCCTGCTCTGCCATTCAATAAGATCATGGGCTGATCCGAATTTAACCTCAACCCCACATTCCTGCGAACCCCCGATAACCTGTCACCCCCTTATTTATCAAGAATCTATCCAGCTCTGCCTTAAAAATATTCAAAGGCTCTGCTTCCACCGCCTTTTGAGGAAGAGAGTTCCAAAGACTCACAACCCTCTGAGAGAAAACATTTCTCCCCATCTCTGTCTTAAATGAGAGACCCCTCATTTTTAAACATGCCCCCATCTTGTGGCAATAAAAGCATACTAGTTTATTTACATCACTTTAAACTCTATACTATCATTTCTTTTGACTGGAACAGCTTTTGCCTTCTCCCTAAAGCTAAACTCTTTTATATTCCTCCAGCATTCCTGTGGGTTGATAAATGGAGATCTACTCCCCGCTGTGTGATATATCATTCCCATCTGCCAGAACCACTGCTTCTCATACCTTAGAAACCCTTTGGTCTTCCAGGTGTGACCTAATAGCTATTGGGATGCTATTTCAACATTCTTCCTATATCATTAGCTCCCTCACATTCTCAAAATTTTGTTCTCACTTCAGAGATTGAAAACACTGATCCCACAACATTTCTTTCACCCTAGCAAATTCTACAAATGCTTCTTTCAGTCTTTTCTTTATAGTCTGAAATTTCACTGATATGCTTCAGGGGCAAGCTGGTAAACATTAAGTACTGCAGTTTTAGCTACCTCATAATTTGAAGATTGTTCTTCCTAAAGGCTGGAATACACATCCATAGCTTTCCCGACCAAAACACTTTGCAAAACGAGAGTCCATGTTTCCTTTGGCCACTTTAACTTTGTAGCCACCTTTTTAACTGAGATAAGTACCTCTCAACTCCACCTTCGATGAGTTTAGGCAATAGGCAAAGACTCTTTGTTACATCAAAGCTCAGATTGGGGCTGAGTTCCTCATCTGAACTACTTGACTCCCTTTCACCCCGTAACCCAAGCTTATCTCTAGCCAGCTCATGCTGCCTGATTTCTTTCTCTCTTTCAAACGCGAGCTCAAGCTTTCGCATTTCCATTTCTCTTGCTCTTTCTTTTTCGAGCTTTTAAATTTCTTTCTCCGTCCCAACCTGCTTCATCTGTAACTGAATTCTAGCTAACTCAATGGAGTTGCTATCTGGGTTAACTTTTCTTCTTCCAATCCCAGATGCTGTGCTATGACCTCAATTATTTCTGCTTTCTTGATCCCTGCTTTTAACACTAACTTAAACTTTTCTGCTAATGTGATTAGCCTAGCCCTTGGTTAACTGTTGCAAGTCGCTCAGGGATAAATCTTCCCTCTCTAGAAAAGTCATAGCAATTGACAAAGCCATTTGGCTTTTCAATCAGTATAGTAAAATTCACCATGGAAATCTTATCAACCTTAACCACAGCAAGTACCAGCACCACATGTTTCTCTGTGGATTTGAGATCATGGATGAGCCCCCAATTTATGTTATGATCATAGGCCAGAGTCCCAAGTTGTTGGTAACATCCAGTTAGGGATCAATAATGTTTTGGTTAAAGTAGACAAAGTTTGAGATTCAAGACACTTGCCTAGTGAATAAAGCCACAAGATTTCACGGGCTTTGAACAAACTAAAAATAAACTTTACTATACTAGGTCAGAAAGATAAAACAATTTACATTTTTTATACACTGACATTCAGGGTTAATATGAGGTGCGTGTGAATTAATAGGCAAACTGTGGTTGAGCACACCACACTGCATAATAAATGCCAAAAGCGACCAAAACAGATTCCATGGATTTCTCATCAACCCACCCAAATGTCAGTAACACTGTGAGTCAACCAATCCCAATGAAACTCCATCTCTCTCATAAGAGGTTTAAATCCTAACCTTCGAAGATCTCGTCTTGGAATACTCTACAAAAGTTGCCCCAACTCAGACGGCGTCAACAATGGTCCACCTCGTAGGGTTTCAAACGCATGTCCCGAGATTCCAATCCCTGGATTCCCGAGTATGTACCTGAGTACCAGCTCACAAGCACAATTTCAGCTCTTCGGCCCTGCCAAGCAGAACACTACTGCTCTAAAGGGGTATCTTTGCCCCAACAGCCCGCAGCAAGGAGTCACCAACCTTCAGCTGCCTTCCTCACTTAAAGTCTGTTCCCCACAGCCCTTTGCCTATTTAGAGCCTGTTTCACTGCTCCTCTCTTTTTAAATTGAAGTGGGATCTCTCCTGTCCCTGTCCCTTCCTTGTCCCCTCTCCCTTTGGGATCTCTCCCTGTCCCTCACCCCTTTGGGACCTCTCCCTGGCCCCCTTCCCTTTGGGGCCTCCCCTGGCCCCTCCTCCCATTGGGACCTCTCCCTGTCCTTCTCCCGGCCCCCTGCCTGGGACACTTGCTGGCTATAGTGCTCTGGTTCTGGTCACCTGACCCAAGTTTCTGTGCTGTTTTTTCTTTCCGCGCAGGCACGTTGAGTCCAAAGAATGTGAAAATGTAGAACTGCACATGTGCAGCGCACTCCCAGTTAGCACGTGTGCAAAAGCTCCAAGATCCAGCAGCAGTTGAGGTTCCTGACCTCCACTCTCAACATTAAGGTAAGTATTGTTTTCATAACAGGAGCAAGACTTGGGTTTTCAAGAGAAAAACTGAGAGAGGAGGTTAACTTTTTTGTGGGATGTGGGTGTCACTGGCTAGGCCAGCATTGATTGCCCATCCCTAATTACCCTTGTTCAGAGGGCATTTTTAGGAGTCAACCTTATTGCTGTGGGTCTGGAGTCACATGTAGGCCGGACCAGGTAAGGATGGCAGATTTCCCTCCCTAAAGGACATTAGTAAGTCAGATGGGTTTTTACAATAATTCCATGGTCATCATTAGACGTTTAACTCTAGATATTTCTTGAATTCAAATTCCAACATCAGCGATGGTGAGATTTGAACCCAGAACATTACCCTGGGTCTCTGGGTTACCACTACGTCACCACCTCCCCTGCTTTGGGATTGGGAGAAAGAAGATGAAAGAGAGTCAAGAATGTAACTCCAATCCAGTGAGGATGGAGCCCACTCTTTCCAGCACGGAAGTGGTGGCCAACTCCATGACAGCACCGGCAGACCCAGCCATAGAGCAGCGTCTGGTAATCAATTCCTCAGCTTCCATCGCAGCACGGGCAGCAACCTCAGAGCAGCAGCCTCAGAGCAGCAGCCTCAGTGCAGCAGCCTCAGAGCCGCAGCCTCAGAGCAGCAGCCTCAGTGCAGCAGCCTCAGAGCAGCAGCAGCCTCAGTGCAGCAGCCTCAGTGCAGCAGCCTCAGAGCAGCAGCCTCAGTGCAGCAGCCTCAGAGCCGCAGCCTCAGTGCAGCAGCCTCAGAGCAGCAGCAGCCTCAGTGCAGCAGCCTCAGTGCAGCAGCCTCAGAGCAGCAGCCTCAGTGCAGCAGCCTCAGAGCCGCAGCCTCAGAGCAGCAGCCTCAGTGCAGCAGCCTCAGAGCCGCAGCCTCAGAGCAGCAGCCTCAGTGCAGCAGCCTCAGAGCCGCAGCCTCAGAGCAGCAGCCTCAGTGCAGCAGCCTCAGTGCAGCAGCCTCAGTGCAGCAGCCTCAGTGCAGCAGCCTCAGAGCAGCAGCCTCAGTGCAGTAGCCTCAGAGCAGCAGCCTCAGAGCAGCAGCCTCAGAGCCGCAGCCTCAGAGCCACAGCCCCAGAGCATCAGCAGCCTCAGAGCAGCAGCAGCCTCAGTGCAGCAGCCTCAGTGCAGCAGCCTCAGAGCAGCAGCCTCAGTGCAGCAGCCTCAGTGCAGCAGCCTCAGAGCAGCAGCCTCAGTGCAGCAGCCTCAGTGCAGCAGCCTCAGAGCAGCAGCCTCAGTGCAGTAGCCTCAGAGCAGCAGCCTCAGAGCAGCAGCCTCAGAGCCGCAGCCTCAGAGCCACAGCCCCAGAGCATCAGCAGCCTCAGAGCAGCAGCAGCCTCAGTGCAGCAGCCTCAGTGCAGCAGCCTCAGAGCAGCAGCCTCAGTGCAGCAGCCTCAGTGCAGCAGCCTCAGTGCAGCAGCCTCAGAGCAGCAGCCTCAGTGCAGCAGCCTCGGAGCAGCAGCAGCCTCAGTGCAGCAGCCTCAGAGCAGCAGCCTCAGTGCAGCAGCCTCGGAGCAGCAGCAGCCTCAGTGCAGCAGCCTCAGTGCAGCAGCCTCAGTGCAGCAGCCTCAGAGCAGCAGCCTCAGTGCAGTAGCCTCAGAGCAGCAGCCTCAGAGCAGCAGCCTCAGAGCCGCAGCCTCAGAGCCACAGCCCCAGAGCATCAGCAGCCTCAGAGCAGCAGCAGCCTCAGTGCAGCAGCCTCAGTGCAGCAGCCTCAGAGCAGCAGCCTCAGTGCAGCAGCCTCAGTGCAGCAGCCTCAGAGCAGCAGCCTCAGTGCAGCAGCCTCAGTGCAGCAGCCTCAGTGCAGCAGCCTCAGTGCAGCAGCCTCAGAGCAGCAGCCTCAGTGCAGCAGCCTCGGAGCAGCAGCAGCCTCGGAGCAGCAGCCTCAGAGCTGCAGCCAAAGCTCAGATTGATCACATTTGGTGCCCCTTGTGCTCAGAGTGCTGCCACCATGGCCGCAGATCTTAGTGGTCAAAGGGGCTTGCAGGCTCTTGCTACAGTCCAACAATCTGTCCTCCAGCAGTTTCTTAGCATTGCTGAACTGTCGGCCTGAGGGTGTGATAGTGGCTCCGTGGTGCACAAACCTTCTGTCCTTGCCGTGGTCTCCTACAGTCTGTTGACATCATATACATTGAGGGTCTGGACGGAGACCTCACGAGATCTGTCTCTATGCTAAGCAAGATATTAAGACTGACGAGGGTTCTGGTTGAAGTTTATTACTGACAACAACTATATCCAGCTCTGCACAGGCTGTGATCTAGCCTGGCTCCTAACAGTTACATAGGTTGGTTACTTGACTGTATGCCTGACTCATGAGGTTTACATAAAGTTTAACTGATACAGAGGCTGGAATTTTCTGCTCCCGTTCCAGGGGGTGTGTTTGGCGGCTTGAGCGGGCAATATGGTGAGAAGGCCAAAAATCGTTTTTCCAGCATTGTGAAACCAGTATGTGGTTACCTGCTCCACCATCAACGGCGGGCCATGTTTCCTAACACTGCACTTCAAGAACCTAATTTAAATACTTTAGCATCTTATTATAAGCTATGCTCGTCAGAATCACCCCCCCCACCCACCTCTCCCCCACCAATGCTGGACCATCCGGGCACGTTGGTGTGATTGTATGCTGATGCGTTTCACAACTGTACATAAGCGACGTGCATCTGGTGAGCTGCACTTCACTCAGGACTTCAAGGTTTGTTTGCCTACCTTGCTTCAGACAGCACTCGTGGTCATCAGCACCAGGCTTCACAGGCAGCACCACATCACTTTTAGCGGGGCTGATGGGCAGGTCTCTACCTACCAGACCAGCGGTAAGGCGGATGTGGCTTTTCAATGTCTGCAGGGCGAGGGCTTGCTTGGGGAAGGGGGAGAAGTGGCCTCAGGTAAGAGAAGAGGCTGCAGGGTGAGGGCTGTACAGGGGAAGGGAGTGAGGGTATCCCAGGGTGTGTGTGGGGGCACACATGTTGATCTGTGCAAGTGGCCTGAAGACGGTGCATACTGGGGAGGCAGTCTCCAGAGGAGATGAGGCCGGATGGTGATGTGAAGGTGTGTGAGAGAGTGAGTGGTGATGTCCCTTGAGCTGACAGTGAGTGAGATGCCAGTGAATGTGTGATGGCCTTGTGAGTGTGTGAGTTTAAAGTGATGAGATGGTTGCCTTACCCTGGCAGCATGGATGAGATTGTTCATCCTCTTTCTGCACTGGATGGCCAACCTCTTCTGTGCAGCGATGGCACTGACCACCTCTGCCACCGCCTCCCAAGCCGGAGTGGTGAGATTGCTGGACCTCCTGCGGACAGAGCGGGGGTGGAGGACATCACGATGGGCCTCCAAAAGGCTTTCCAGTGATGGGTCACTGAACTCTTCTTGGCTTTCAGGGCTGTGTCTTCACTGGAGCAGTCCCAGGCTGCAAGCATTGAGAACTGTGTGTGCGGCGGCATCCGGAGTGAGGAGACGGAGAGGTGACAGTGTGGTGGGTGATTCAGATGCCACTCACCAGTGAGGCGGTGTTTTTCCTGTGGCTGCATAATTAATGAGGCGAGAAGCAGAAAACCCGCCATTGTGGCCGGCGAGTAAAACGTCTATTTTCACGCCCACTACTGCACTTGGTGCAATTCTGGAACGATTCTACCCAGAGTCACAGAGTGAGCATCTGCTGGAGAGGTCACAGGCAATCGTGAAGGTCTAACATGGAGGCTGCACCTTTTATCCTCCAGCCGTACACACGGTGATATCATACGCAGCTTCTTAAAGGTACCTGTCATTGTCTGCACTGCCATGCATACAATATCACAACAGGCCTCTCTCAGGATTACCACAAGTTTTACAAGGGTAAAAGTAAGGATAACAGTACAATACTTGCAAGTTAGGTGGCTCGCCCTTTAAATAACATTAATGGAGGGGCAGGGTGGGAGTGGGGACATCCCTCGGCTGTGATTGATAAGGAGAAGGTATCATCCCATCCTCCGTGGTCCAACCCAGAAGGAAAAAACTGTTCAGGCCAGCACTCCTATTTCCCAGTTTCACTGGTATAAAGGTATAAAAGGCCAGTTCGGACCAGTATTCTTATTTTCCAGTTTTAATTGTTTTTTTTCCTTCTGGGAAGTTTGCAGACCGTGTTTTTAGCCATCCTTAAAGGCTAACACATATCACGATCGGCCAGACTCAGCACGGTTATGGTACACGCACAGCACACTCTTCCAAGCAGGGGGCGCTGTGCTGATCACAGCAGAAGGGACCTTAAGAATTGCAACCACCATTTTGAGGGCCTGTGGTTGAACATTGCAACAGTGTTGAAACTCTAACCATAAAGATAAGGATGAAGCATTCGCAATGATCTTCAGCCAGAAGTGCCAGGGAATGATCCATCTTGGCCTCCTCCAGAGGTCCCCAGCATCACAGATGCCTGTCTTCAATCAGTTTGATTCACTCCACGTGATATCATGAAATGGCTGAAGGCACTGGATACAGCAAAGGCTATGGGCCCTGACAATATTCCAACAATAGTACTGAAGACTCGTGCTCCAGAACTTGCTGTACCCTTAGCCAAGCTGTTCCAGTACAGCTACAACATTGGCACCTACCCAGCAATGTGGAAAATTGCCCAGGAATGTCCTGTACACAAGAAGCAGGACAAATCCAATCCGGCCAATTACCACCCCATTAGTCTACTTTCGATCATCAGTAAAGTAATGGAAGGGTCATCAACAGTGCTATCAAGTGGTACTTGCTTAGCAATAACCTGCTCACTGACGCTCAGTTTGGGTTCCTCCAAGGCCACTCAGCTCCTGACCTCATTATAGCCTTGGTTCAAATATGGACAAAAGAGCTGAACTCCGGAGGTGAGGTGAGAGTGACTGCCCTTGACATCAAGGCCACATTTGACCGAGTGTGGCATCAAGGAGCCCTAGCAAAACTGTAGTCAATGGGAATCAGAGGGAAAACTCTCTGCTGGTTGGAGTCATACCTAGCACAAAGGAAGATGCTTGTGGTTATTGGAGGTCAATCATCTCAGTTCCAAGACATCACTGCAGGAGTTCCTCAGGGTTGTGTCCTCGGCCCAACCATTTTCAGCTGCTTCATCAATGACCTTCCTTCCATCATAAGGTCAGAAGTGGGGATGTTCGCTGATGGTGGCACAATGTTCAGCACCATTCACGACTCCTCAGATACTGAAGCAGTCCATGTCCAAATGCAGCAAAACCTGGACAATATCCAGGCTTGGATTGACAAGTGGCAAGTAACATTCGTGCCACACAAGTGTCAGGCACGGATCACCTCCAACAAGAAAGAATCTAACCATTGCCCCTTGACACTCAATGATATTACCATTGTTGAATGCCCCACTATCAATATCCTGGGGGTTACTATTGACCAGAAACTGAACTAACCAATAAATACTGTGGCTACAAGAGCAGGTCAGGGACTAGGAATCCTGTGGCAAGTAACTCACCTCCTGAGTCCCCAAAGCCTGTCCTCAGGGCATAAACCAGGAGTGTGATGGAATACTCCCCACTTGCCTGGATGAGTGCAGCTCCAACAACACTCAAGAAGCTCGACACCATCCAGAACAAAGCAGCCTGCTTGATTGGCACCCCATCCACAAATATTCACTTCCTCATCACCAATGTACAGTAGCAGCAGCGTGTACCATCTACAAAATGCACTGCAGCAACTCACGAAGACATCTTAGACAGCACCTTGCAAACCCACAATCACTGCCATCTAGAAGGACAAGGGCAGCAGATACATGGGAACAGCACTACCTGGCAGTTCCCCTCCAGGCCACTCACCGTCCTGACTTAAGCAAATGGAGTGCAGCTGCATAACTGAGTGAAGACTTGGAGTTTGGTGGGAGGGAAGTTTTAAATGTTCATTTTGTTCTTAAGTTTTGCTCTTAAAATCTAATCTAGTCTGTAATTCACAGGAACTGGGAAGTGCTGTGTGAGCAGGCTAAGTTCTTTCTTTCTTGCAGTTTGGACAGGGTAAGCGCACTCTCAGCTGTAGGAGCTGAATAGTAAATGAACTAACTGGTTGAATCTGGTTACTGTAGCCCCAGTTCAGTTTACTATAAATTTAGGGTTCTTTAGTACATTAATTAACAAAGCCTCCTGTAGTGGCCTTGCAAACAGAGTGCAGCTGAGGAACTGGGTGAAGACTGGGAGTTTGGTGAGAGGGGAGTTGGAGAAGGAGTTGTTCATTTCCTCCTTCTATCTTTCTCACCCCATAGAAATTGGTTCTTGCTCTACCACAGGGAAAGGAGCTAGCTGCTTGGTGAGTGTCTGGTAAGTGGGTAAGTTCTATTCTATCCATAAGGTTTAAAATAGTACACAATTTGGTGGTAAAGTTAATAAAATATATAAGAAAGCAACATAATTAAGTGATTAATATTATTCTTAAAATGCCTTCTGAACAAGGGGAATTAGAGATGTGCAATAAATGCTGACCTCACCAGCGATGCCCACATCGCATTAACGAATTTTAAAAAAGCAATTGTTCAAAACACTTCAAGGGTGGCAGGACAGGTGATGTGTCAAGGCTGCAGCATGTGGGAGCTCCTGGATAATATTGTGATCCAGGGCAAACGCGTCTGTTTGCATCTTGAGGAACTTCAGCTCAGAGTCATTGAGCTGGAGGCTGAGCTGCAGATTCTGTGACACATCAGGGAGGGAGAAAGTTACCTGGATGCTTTATACCAGGAGGCAGCCGCACCACTTAGAATAGGGTCTTCTGATTTGGTCAGTGACCAGGGACAGCAGGGTGTGACTGCGAGTGAGACAGGTAAGGGGACTCAGAGGGCAGGAGTGTGAGCCTCTGCAATTGTCCAACAGGTTTAAGGTTGTCTCAGTTTGTTTGGATGAGGTTGGGGGCTGCAGGGTGGATGAGCTAACTGACCATGGCACAGGAAGCCATCAAAGTGGGGGGAGCGAAAAGGGATGTAGTGGTAGTAGGGGACAGTATAGTAAGGGGGATTGACACTGTTCTCTGTAGCAAAGAGCGAGAGTCCACACTGCTTTGTTGCCTGCCAAGTGCCAGGGTTCAGGGCATCTGCTCAGGGCTGGAGAGGAACTTGCAGTGGGAGGGGGAAGATCCAGTGGTTGTGGTCCATGTAGGTACCATAGGCAGGATGAGGAAGGAAGCTCTGCATAGTCAGTGTGACAAGCTAGGCATCAAATTAAGAAGCAGACCCTCAAAGGTTATAATTTCTGGTTTATTACTTGAGCCACATGAAAATTGGCATTGGACGAATCAGATTAGAGAAATGAATGCATGGCTCAGAGACAGGTGTGGGAGAAGTGGGTTCCAGTTTGTGGGGCACTGGCACCAGTATTGGGGAAAGTGGGATCTGTACCATTGGGACAGTCTACACCTGATCCATGCTGGGCTGGTGTCATGAGCCACCTAACTAGGGAAGTAGAGAGGGTTTAAAACTGAATAGCGGGGACAAGGGATCAAATTGGGAAGATGTGGTAAACCAAAGAGTAGAGAAACGCAAGAGAGACAGGTATTAATATGGGAAATGATAAACTGTACAACTGTACAACAAATTTGTACAAGACTGTACAAATCTAAGGGTAGTTAGGAAGGGACAGAGTACAAATCTAAGAGTAAAACAGCAGATAAGGCTAGATGCTACAAAAATAATAAAAGGACAAAACTAAAGGCTCTGTATCTAAATGTACATAGCATTCGAAACAAAACAGATAAACTGATGGCGCAAACAGAAATAAGTACGATCTGATAGCCATTACAGAGACATGGTTACAGGATGATATAGATTGGGACCTGAATATTGAAGGGTCCGTGACATTTAGAAAGGACAGGGAGCTAGGAAAAGATGGAGGGGTGGCTTTGTTAATTAATGATGGTATTAGCACATTAGAGAAGGATAACCTAAGTTCAGGAAACCAGGATTTAGAAGTGGTTTGGGTTAAGATGAGGAATGATAAAGGTAAGAAATCACTTATGGGAGTGGTGTACAGGCCCCCTAATTGTAACCACACAGTAGGACAGAGTATAAAAGAAGGGATAATGGGAGTTTGCCAAAAAGATACAACAATAATCATGGGGGATTTTAATCTACATATAGACTGGAAAAATTAGATGGGCAAAGGTAGCATAGTTGAAGAGTTCAGAGAATGTTTTCAGGATAGTTTCTTAGAGCAGTGTGGTCTGGAGCCAGAGAGCAGGCTATACTAGACCTGGTATTGAGCAACGAGGCAGAATTAATTGATAACCTCCTAGTGAAGGCACCCCCTAAGTAACATCAATCATAATATGATTGAAATTTACATTCATTTTGAGGGAGAAACGAGTGCTTTTACGAATGAAACCAGACGGACCACCCAGCATTGACCTAGGCACCGGAAACAACAATGGCAACTGCAGCCCTGTCGACCCTGCAAAGTCCTCCTTACTAACATCTGGGGGGCTAGTGCCAAAATTGGGAGAGCTGTCTCATAGACCAGTAAAGCAACAGCCTGACATAGTCATACTCACGGAATCATATCATGCAGATAATGTCCCGGACACCACCATCACCATCCCTGGGTATGCCCTGTCCCACTGGCAGGACAGACCCAGCAGAGGTGGCAGCACAATGGTATACAGTCAGGAGGGAGTTGCCCTGGGAGTTCTCAACATCAACTCAGGGACCCCATGAAGTCTAATGGTATCAAGTCAAACATGGGCGAGGAAATCTTGTGCTGATTACCATGTGCCGCCCTCCCTCAGCTGATGAATCAGTGCTCCTCCATGTTGAACATCACTTGGAGGAAGCACTGAGGATGGCAAGGCCGCAGAATGCACTCGGTGGGGGATTTCAATGTCCATCACCAATAGTGGCTCAGTAGCACCACTACTGACCGAGCTGGCCGAGTCCTAAATGAAATAGCTGCTGGACTGGGTCTGCGGCAGGTGGTGAGGGAACCAACAAGAGGGAAAAACATACTTGATCTCATCCTCACCAACCTGACTGCTGCAGATGCATCTGCCCATGACAGTATCGGTAAGAGTGACCACCGCACAGTAATTGTGGAGACAAAGTCCTGCCTTCACATTGAGGATACCCTCCATCATGTTGTGTGGCAATACCACCGTGCTAAGTGGGATAGATTTCAAACAGATCTTGCAACTGAAGACTGGGCATCCATGAGGCGCTGTGGGCCATCAGCAGCAGCAGAATTGTACTCGAACACAATCTGTAACCTCCTGGCCCGGCACATCCCCCACTCTACCATTATCATCAAGCCAGGGGATCAACCCTGGTTCAATGAAAAATGCAGGAGGATATGCCAGGAGCAGCACCAGGCCTACCTAAGAATGAGGTGTCAACCTGATGAAGCTACAACACAGGACTACTTGCATGCCAAACAGCATAAGCAGCAAGTGATAGAGCTAAGAGATCCCACAACCAACGGATCAGATCTAAGCTCTGCAGTCCTGTCACATCCAGTCGTGAATGGTTGTGGACAATTAAACAACTCACTGGAGGAGGAGGCTTCACAAATATTCCCATCCTCAATGATGGAGGAGGCCAGCACATCAGTGCAAGAGATAAGGCTGAAACATTTGCTACAATCTTCAGCCAGAAGTGTCGAGTGGATGGTCCATCTCGGCCTCCTCCGGAGGTCCCCAGCATCACAGATTCCAGTCTTTAGTCAATTCAATTCACTCCATGTGATATCAAGAAATGACTGAAGGCACTCGATACTGCAAAAGTTATAGGCGCTGACAATATTCCACCAATAGCATTGAAGACTTGTGCTCCAGAACTTGCTGTGCCCCTAGCCAAGCTGTTCCAATACAGCTACAACACTGGCATCTACCCAGCAATGTGGAAAATTGCCCAGGTACGTCCCTTACACAAAAAGCAGGATAAATCCAACACGGCCAATTACCGCCCCATCAATCTACTCTCAATCATCAGTAAAGTAATGGAAGGGGTCATCAACAGTGCTATCAAGTGGCACTTGCTTAGCAATAACCTGCTCACTTACACCCAGTTTGGGTTCTGCCAGGGCCACTCAGCTTCTGACCTCATTACAGCCTTGGTTCAAACATGGATAAATGAGCGGAATTCCTGAGGTAAGAGTGCCCTTGACATCAAGGCCACATTTGCCCAAGTGTGGCATCAAGGAGCCCTAGCATATCTGGAGTCAATGGGAATCAGTTGGAAAACTCTCCACTGGTTAGAGTCATACCTAGCACAAAGGAAGATGGTTGTGGTTGCTGGAGGTCAGTCACCTCAGCTCCAGGACATCGTTGGTGCCCTAGGCCCAGCCATTTTCAACTGCTTCATCAATGACCTTCCTTCCATCATAAGATCAGAAGTGGGGATGTTCGCTGATGATGGCACAATGTTCAGTACCATTCGTGACTCCTCTGATATTGAAGCAGTCCATGTCCCAATGCAGCAAGACCTGGACAATATCCAGGCTTGGGCTGACAAGTGGCAAGTAACATTTGCACCACACAAGTGTCAGGCAACGACCATCACCAACAAGAGAGAATCTAACCATCGCCCCTTGATGTTCAATGGCCTTACAATCAGTGAATCTCCCACTGTCAACATCCTGGGGATTACCATTGACCAGAAACTTAACTGGACTAGCCATATAAATACTGTGACTACAAGGGCAGGTCAGAGGCTAGGAATCATGCGATGAGTAACTCACCTCCTGACTCCCCAAAGCCTGTCTACCATCTACAAGGCACAAGTCAGGAGTGTTGTGAAATATTCCCCATTTGCCTGAATGAGTGCAGCTCCCACAACACTCAAAGCTTGACACCATCCAGGACAAAGCAGCCTATTTGATTGGCAGCACATCCACAAACATGCACTCCCTCCACCACCAATGTACAGTAGCAGCAGTGTGTACCATCTACAAGATGCACTACAGGAATTTTCCAAGGCTCCTTCAATAGCACCTTCCAAACCCACGACCACTACCACCTAGAAGGACACAGGCAGCAGATAGATGGGAACACCACCATCTGGAATTTCCCCTTCAAGTCACTCATCATCCTGACTTGGAAATATATCGCTGTTCCTTCACTGTCACTGGGTCAAAACCCTGGAGCTCTCTTCCTAACAGCACTGCTGGTGTACCTACACCATATGGAATGCAGCGGTTCAAGAAGGCAGTTCACCACCACCTTCTCAAGGGCAACTAGGGATGGGCAATAAATGCTGGCCCAGCCAGTGAAGCCCACATCCCGTGAATAAACCTGTCCAGCCTTTCCTCATAAGACAACCCGCCCATTCCTGGTTTTTAGCCTAGTAAACCTTCTCTGAATGCTTCTAACTCATTTACATCTTTCTTTAAATAAGGAGACCAGTACAGTACACAACACTCCAGATAAGGTCCCACCAATGCCCTGTGAGTTACTCACCACAGGATTCCTAGCCTCTGGCCTGCTGGTCATTGGTAAATGCAATAGGGAATTCAGGGGAAACCTCTTTACCCAGAGTGGTGAGAATGTGGAATTCGCAGCCACAAGGTTTATTTGAGGTGAATAATAAGATACATTCCAGGGAAGCTAGATAAAGACATTAGGGAGAAAGGAATAGAAAGTTATGCTGATGGAGTGAGATGATAAGTGGTGGGAAGAGGCTCATGTGGAACAGTAACATCGGCATAGATCAGTTGGTCCGAATGGCCTGTTTCTGTACTGTAAATGCTTTGTAATACTATATAATACATAAACACATATACATGTACACAACATATACACACACAGACATCTGCACACACACACACACACACACACAGACATATATATATATATGCATGCAGACATATACACACACTCATACATATTCAGTGCTGCTAGAAGCTGGTATCTTTGCTGATCTGGTCATAACTATAATATCTTTGATATGCTGACTATCATCGTTAATGCTGAGACACTATAAGAAAAAAGAGAATTGATAGAGGTGTTCAAAATCATGAGGGGTCTGGACGGAGGAGATAGAGAAAAACTGTTCCTGTTGGTAGAATAATCGAGATCTAGAAGACAAAGATTTAAGCTGATTGGCAAAAGAACCAAAAGTGACATAAGCAAAATCTTTTTTACGCATTGGGTGTTTAGGATCTGGAATGCACTGCCAGGGACTGTGGTGGAGGCAGATTCAACTGTGGCTGTCAAAAGAGAATTGGATGGCGCCCGAAGGAAAAAAAAATGCAGGGCTAGGGGGAAGGGCAGGCGAGTGGGACCAACTAAATTGCTCTTGCCAAGAGCCAGCATGGGCTCAATGGGCCAAATTTGCTCCTGTGCTATAACCATTCTATGATTCTATGGCTAAAAGTGAGTTATTAGTCAATGCACACTACCACAAGCTGCAGGAACAAACCTGTAGGGGCTGTAAGTCTGAAATAAAAACAGAAAATGCTGGAAGTGCTCAGAAGGTCCGGCAGCATCTGTGGAGAGGGAACAGAGTTAACATTTCAGATCGATGACCTGTCATCAGAACATTTCCAATGAAAGTTCACAGACCTGATTAGCTTGGTTCCTCTCTCCGCAGATGCCACTAGACGTACTGGGTATATCCAGCATTTTCTGTTTTTATCTCTAGTTTCTATTTGGTTTATATCTTGTTGAGTCATCAGGAGGAAGCTTGTGGAGGTCTGTCACTGGCTTGAGAGCTGGCGAGACCCCTGCATTGCCTCTCTTAGGGAAGGCCTACTGCATCTTGTGCCACTCAGTCACTAGACAAGTCAGCGGTGGACATTTCCGCCCCCCACCCCCCCGACCCACTCGCCACCACCACTACCCCTCCCCTCACCCACCACCCTGATCAAGGATCCTGAGGCAGGCGACCAGCCTAATGAGATTGGCCAGCAGCTCTTCTGTACTCAGCAGCTCCGCGGGAAGGCGGTGGCTGCTGTCAGTACTACGCCCACCCAAGGCTTGGATTGACGAGGGACCCAAGCACAGGTGGGTGATGGCAGGGAGGGGATCAAGAGGTGGGGTCACGGTGGTGTGAGGGGGCTTAGTAGTAAGGGTGTGGGATGGCTTTCATTGGACCCCCATCCCCATTTCCCAATGCAGGGTCCCTCGATCAGGCACTGGGTGCCTTTGAACAAGGGACCTCCCCGACCCCCACCTGGGAGTCCGCAAACAAACACGCGGGGGTTTAAATGTTGTGCTTACCCTTGGTGAGCCTCCCCCCTCCCTACCACTGGGTTAATACGAACAGCAGCCGGATGAGGACATTCAGTGGGCAGTGGGCATTAATTGACCACTTAAGGTCCTTTCCGCCATGGACTTAATCAGGGCAGAGGGGGAAAGGAGCAGAGTCCCCATCCATCACCCTCCCACACGATTAACTGCCCCCAACCCAACACCTGCCAACAAACCTGCCATGGGGGAGGGCACAAGATTCTGCCCATAGACACCAAAGCAGTAATTTAATCAAGTGATTGAGAAGATGTTACAGAGTGTGGGGCCCAGTTGGTTAGAGAGCACAATGGCCCTTTTCCATTGTTTTACAGCCTTGAACTTTCGTGTTATTTTGCTGAGTTTTGTCTCTTCTTCCCGTCAGTGTACTGGTTGTTGTTTGGCGGATTCGCACAAGAGTATAAGAATTATTTGGTACATTCCTCTCAAGGCCATCAGACACCAAAAATAACTTGAATTTATATAGAAACAAAATACTGTGGATGCTGGGAATCTAAAATAAAAACAGAAAATGCTGGACTCAGCAGGTCTGGTGGCATCTGTGGAGAGAGAATCGGAGTTAACGTTTCGAGTCCATATAGCTCTTCTTCAGAGCATTTATGTAGCGCTGTTAAGGTAGTGAAACATCCCAAGGCGTTTCACAGGAATGTTAGCAAACAAAGTTTGACACCAGGCCAAATAAGCAGACAATAAGCTTTTTTTTTATTCATTCATGGGATGTGGATATTGCTGGCTAGGCCAGCATTTATTGCCCATCCCTAATTGCCCTTGAGATGGTGGTAGTGAGCTGCCTTTTTGAACCTCTGCAGTCCATGTGGTGTAGGTACAACCACAGTGCTGTTAGGAAGGGAGTTCCAGGATTTTGACAGAGCGACAGTGAAGGAACGGTGATATATTCCCAAGTCAGGATGGTGACTGGCTTAGAGGGGAACTTCCAGGTGGTGGTGTTCCCATGCATCTGCTGCCCTTGTCCTTCTAAATGGTAGTGGTAGTGGCTTTGGAAGGTGCTGTCTAAGGAGCCTTGGTGAGTTCCTGCAGTGCATCTTATAGACAGTAAACACTGCTGCCACTATGCGTTGGTGGTGGAGGGAGTGAATGTTTGTGGATGAGGTGCCAATCAAGCGGCTGCTTTGTCCTGAATGGTGTCAAGTTTAAAACATACATAAGAAATAGGAACAGGAGTAGACCATTCAGCCCCTCAAGCCTGCTCCGCCATTCAATAAAATCATGGCTGATCATCTTGTGTTTTGATTTGCACATTCCCATCTAACCTCCAAAACCTTTGATTCCCTTGCCTAACAAGAATCTATCTACCTCTGCCTTAAAAATATTCAATGACCCCCAACTCCACCACCTTCTGAGGCAGAGAATTCCAAAGTCGCACCACCCTCTGAGAGAAAAAAATTCTCCTCCTCTCTGTCCTAAAAGGGCGACCCCTAATTTTAAAACAGTGCCCCCTAGTTCTGGACTCACCCACAATCCTTTCCACGTCCACCTTGTCGAGGCCATTCAGGATCTTGTATACTTCAATCAAATCACCCCTCACTCTTCTAAACTCCAGTGGAAGCAAACCCAGTCTGTCCAACCTTTCCTCATAAGACAAGCCACTCATTCCAAGTATCATTCTAGTAAACCTCCTTTGAACCATTTCTTGAGTGATGTGGGAGCTGCACTCATCCAGGCAAGTGGGCAGTATTCTATCACACGCCTGACTTGTGCCCTGTAGATGGTGGACAGGCTTTGGGGAGTCAGGAGGTTAGTTATTCACCACAGGATTCCTAGCCTCTGACCTGATCTTGTAGCTACAGTATTTATATGGCTTGAACAGAGAGCTAGGTTTTAAGGAGCACCTTAAAGCGAGAGAGGGAGGCGGGGAGGTTAGGGAGGAAACTCCAGAATTTATGGCCCAGGCAGCTGAAATTACATCCACCAATGGTGGAGTGATGGAAATTGGAAATGTGTAAAAGGACAGAATTGGAGGGACGCAGAAATCATGGGGGGGTTGTGGGACTGGAGGAGGTTACAGAGATAGGGAAGGGGTGAGGCCATGGAGGGATTTAAACACAAGGGTGAGAATTTTAAAACTGAGGAGTTGGTTAACTGGGAGTCAATGTGGATCTGCGAGCACAGGGGTGACTGGTGAACCGGACTTGGTGTGAGATAGGTGAGGCGGTGAGATTTGGTAGGATAATATGGAAAGGAGGCCCCGAGCTCAGTGACCCTGGCCGATTTCCTCCTCCCTAATTCCAGGGACACTGAAATTTCATTCTACCATGGATTCAATGAGTGAGCCAGTGTACATACTGATATCATATCGTGCGATGCTCTTTCCTGATCTCCAGTAAGAAGGGCAAGTTGTGAGGGCAGGGTGGATAAAGTTGATTTGTATTTGCTTGACTTTAGACGGTTGAGGGACAATCCCGTTGAGGTGCTCAAATGGATAACATTTTCTTCTTCTTGTGTATGGTATCCTGCAGTTTTACAAGTTGAAGTCCAAATCGGGCAGCCAAATCACAGCACTGTGTGTTGCCAGGTGCATTGCCTTGAATCAAGGGCAGCAGATAGATGGGAAAACCACCACCTGCAAGTTCCCCTCCAAGTCACTCACCATCCTGACTTGGAAATATATCGCTGTTCCTTCACTGCCGCTGGGTCAAAATCCTGGAACCCCCCTCCCTAACAGCGCTGTGGGTGTACCTACAGCACATGGACTGCAGCAGCTCAAGAAGGCAGCTCACCACCACCTTCTCAAGGGCAACTAGGGATGGGTAATAAATGGTGGCCCAGCCAGTGATGCAATGAGCTGCATTTGGTGAAGTGATGACGTTAGTTAAAAACAGGCTGGGCTGTGTGAAGGTTAGCATCGTCATCTCCCAATGATAACGTGGTTGATCTGAAGCAACAACTTCCTCTGGTGGGAAAATTAAGAACAAGGGGACAAAATCGTAAAACTAGAGCTAGGCCGTTCAGGAGCAAAATCAGGAAGCACTCCCCACACAAAAGGGCGGTAGGAATTTAGAATTCTCTCCCCCAAAAAAGGCTGTGGATGCTGGGTGTCAGTTGGAGCTTTGAAGACTGAGATATAGATTGTTGTAAGGTGTTGGGCATAGTTCGGTGTATCTTAAGGTATCCATAGCCTTAGGTAGTTCAACAATAAGTATTTCTTAACTGCTTGAACTATATACATAGGTACAGTAAAGGTCCAAGCTAGGAGCTGTCTCCGTGCTTGCTTCTGCACATGGCTCTGTCCAATACTACCCTGACCCCTAGGTGTATGTCATGTGTTCTCTTACATCATTGTGTGGGCGGTACTGTACTCAGTCCCACACTAACCCTTATCTGCCAAATCCTTATCATACACCTCCCCCCAAGTCTTTATCCAACGTATTTATTAGCTATCCCAGTTTACTCCACGCATGAAATTATTACTACTACCTCATCTCCCCACCCTCAAGTCTCTGAGTTCATAGGTTCAGGTGGTCTCGAGGCCTTGTAACCCTTCCAGATCTTGTACTCACGCTGTTGGGGGAGTGGTAGGCTCTGTCGCTGCAGACAAACTTTGTTGAATTGGACGTTGTTCTGGCATCTGGGTGTCTTTTCATCCCCATTTTCCTTTCTTTGGCAGTGAATCGCTCTTTGTCGATTCCCCAACTGTAGTGACAAATGGCGGTTGGTTTATCCCATTCTTTACGCGCCAAATGAACCCTGAGTTCATCTCTATTGTTTTTACTTTCTCTTCTTCCTTCATGCGGCTCACCTGGACACACGCTGGGATGGAAGATGGCTCTTCCTGTTGTGAGGGTGTGACTGGGTAGTAAGCTCACCTTTGCATTTAGCTGTGTGGTATGCTGTCATCACTGGACGGCTGCTACTTGGTTCCAGCATCGCTTGTGGCCCTGTCATGCTGGCTGGGGATTGCAGCGTCTGCTCTGTGGTCTCAGGGTTTATCTCCAACTGGCGTCAGAGCCGGAGGTTGAGGCTCTTCCCGTTGTTGGTTCCTCTCTTGACCATCATCTACTCAAGGTGTCATGGCAGCCTTCTGAATGGTTGGCTAGTCTGACCAATGAGGTGCTTCTGGCACCTATAACGAGAGTGGGCAAACCTGCTCTGCAAAGGGAGAAGACAATTCAGAGCTGAAGTCCCAGTTGAGAGAATCTTTCTTGTTGGAGCTCTCGGGAACTTGCAATTCTCTACAATTTACGATAGTGGTTTTCTTGACATCTTCTGCTATTTTGACGAGATTCAGGGCCACACAGGCATCTCTGCTCAAGAGAGAAAAAGACTGGTTACAAATGATGTACAGCAGCTCGAAGATTTGTTTCCGCTATACCTTAATGTTTCCAGAATCATACCTATGGCCAGAAGATGGGTTCCTCTGGGCCCATAGAATGTTGTGTCTGTTGTTCGAAGCCAGAGGCCAGTCAGCCATGGTTCTTTATCCAATCGGACCGTAACACTGGCTCCTGTGTCCAATTTAAGTTTTACGAGATGGGCATTAACTGAGATGTCTGCAGTCCAGAATGAAAATCCAGCATCTTTGACCACACCCAAGAAGCATGGCTGTGTGTACTCTTGGTGTGCTGTCTTGGCCTCGTGAATCCTCTTGGGATCTTCTGTGCGCCTTGATGTTTTGGCTTTGCACAGCTTCCCGGGGTGTCCTATTCGGTTACATTGAAAGTATTGGGCTGAAATTGCTGGACATTGATCTATGGGGGCGCTTTGCTCCACAGCGCTGGAATGGTTACTCTACTGGTCAGTTAGGGTATTGCTTCCCTTGGCCTGAAGTGTCCCTGTTTCTGTGCTTTTTCACTAACTGCCAGTAGGGTTTACTTAGTATGATGGTTTGCTTTCTCACCTCAATATGGCTGCAAACAGATTTCAATTTGCCTGACAATCTGGATGGCCTTCTTGAGGGTTAGAATTCCTTCACTTGAAGCATATCTGAGTTCGTCGTCCACCACTCCTACAACAATTCTATCCCTGATTAGCTCAGATTTCAGGTCACTATAATCACAGCCTTCAGCCATTCTGTACAGCTCAGTAATGAATGAATTGACAGTCTCCCACGGCTGCTGGACACATTTATTAAATTTAGACCTTTCAAGAACTTTGTCACTTCTGAGGTTAAAATAAGCATCAAATTATTTTAAAACTTCATCATCAAATTTTGCAGATGATTCGTTGGTTCCTTGTCTAGCTATTATATTGTTGGCTATTGGGCCTACTGGCTAGAACAGCGTGTTAACCTATTCAGCTTCTGTCTTTTTATCCAGACCTGAAACAATCAAGTATATAAGGAACCTCTCTCTAAAGTTCCCAATTTTGTGATCAATCTTGGCCTTGGATAAGTCCAAATTGATCTGGAAGAGTGGATTTCTGATCCATGGTTAAAATTTTTAAATTGCAGGCTCAGCTTTAAGGAGTTTCCGAAAATCCAAGCTGGTGCACCTTACACTTCTTTGCAAAGGGTTTTTCCCATGCTTGCTGGTTTTGGCAGGCTCCCACAGTAATGGCATTCATGATCTCAACATTTAAATTTTTCAACAATGGTTACCTGGATTGACTGGTTAGTCTTCCCTGCTTTAACGCAACGTCCTCGGGTCATGGAAGCATCGAATCCCAGCTTTTGCTGGGTTTTTTAAGCTGCCAACTCAGTCATGATTACTTTTTAATTATTATTATTTTTTCTTTGTTTGGAGCGGGCTCAACCTCCACATGTTCAGGTGCTGACCCGGGTATTGGACTACAATTTAAATGGCACTTTCTGACCACTGCTGTGCTTAACTTTTTCAGAACGTGTGTTGTCCAGGAATTTTAAATGTTTAGCTCAGCCCTGCTCTAGGTCTGCTGACTCCACACGCTCTGGGTATTGAAGCTAGACTCCCACGGGGTTCACTGGGGTCTTCTGCTGCACTGAGGAATTTAATTTCTGCCTTCAGCTTCCAAGACTTTCTTTGGAGCATTTCTTTGGTGATTTCCTTCTGTGTCTTCACTTCTTGAGCTTTTCTTCAGGTCAGAAAGCTTATTTGATTTTTCCTTCCATTTTCCAGGATTTTAATTTTCTTCTGCAGTCTTTGCAAGATTTTGAGGTTTGGAACCAAATCCAAAAGATATTGCTAACCGTTTGCAGCCATATTATGGGTGTAGTTCGATAGATCTTATTAAGGTATTCATAGTCTTAGGTAATTCAACAGTAAGTATTTATTAAGTACTAGAAACTATATACATAGGCACAGGAAAGGCCCAAGCCAGGAGTTGTGTCCATTCTACATGCGGCTCTGTTCAACACTACGCTGACCCCTGGGTGCAAGTCATGTGTTCTCTTACATCGCTGTGTGGGCAGTACTGTACTCAGTCCCACATTAGCCCTTTATGTGCCAGATCCTTTTACTTCACAGATCTTTATTTAGCGCATGGATATGGAACAAGTTGGGGAAATGGAGTTGAGGTACAGATCAGCCGTGAGCTAATTGAACAATGGCACTGGTTTGAGGAGCTGAATGGCCTTCTCCAGTCCCAAGGTAAATAGGAAGGAGATTCGAAACAAAACACTGCAACGACAACAACTTTCCCTTATATAGCACTCTTAACATTGTAAAATACCCCAAGACGCTTCACAAGAGCACTTTATTAAGTCAGGAGTTAACTTACCATAAATCTATTTCTGGTCTTCATAAACCAATCCTTCTTCCATTGTGGGAACAAGAAAAAAGTTGAAATCTAAACCTGTTAAATTGAAAGAGACAGGGTTCTCTTTTACTGCTTCCAGCAGTCCTTACATTTAATGATTTGACCTTCACCCCAAGGCTCAGGCTTGGTGTTTGCCGGCCACTAATGGCTCCTTGATGTTGTGAACCTCTTTGCAAGGCAAGAAGATTCCAGAGCAGGGTAAATTCCTGGGAGCTGTGTTAGTGTGCATCTAATGAAGCAGTGGCAGCTTTTTGGCAAGTTCTCTTGTCAAACGCCTTCTTCATTTTTTTTTCATTTTCATCGTGGGGTATTGGCACATTTCCTCATGCTGTTCGTTGAGATGATTTTTTTTGTAACACTGATGCTTAATTGGCTCTGCCAACGCTGCCTGTGGTTAAACCCTCTGCCAGTTATAATCACACCCAAAATCACAAAACAATTTGCAAAAGAAAAATATGATCGCAAAAACTCCTCACTTAGAGTTTGTTTAGAATATAAAAGTTAGTCTGTCCCTGATAGCTCGCTGCGCAAATACATGAAGCAGGCTGGCAAGGGAAGGGCTCGAGGAGGAGTTGACAAACTAGATTTTGTTCCCATTGATCCAATAATTCATTTTGGTAGACATGGGAGTCAGACAGAGAAATTACTCAAGTTTTGGGCTGAGATAGGTGTTCAGTGGTCTCCTTTTCACGGAGGACAGTTGAACTAAGCAACAAGTTGCTGGCTGAAGTGCTAAATGTTGGCTTTGCAAACCTCAAACTGAGCCAGACCTGACTGCAGCAGGGATCCCATCGTAGGAAAGGGAGGTGAAATGCTAGGTCACATAAAAAAACAGAACTTTTTTTTTGTTCATGGGATGTGGGTGCTGCTGGCTAGGCCAGACTTTATTGTCCATCCTTAATTGCCCTCATTCAGGGCATTTTTAAGAGTCAACCACATTGCTGTGGGTCTGGAGTCACATGTAAAAGCCAGACCAGGTGAGGACAGCAGATTTCCTTCCCTAAAGGACATTAGTGAACCAGATGGGTTTTTACAACAATCGGCAATGGTTTTATAGTCTTCATTAGACTTTTAATTCCAGATATTTATTGAATTCAAATTCACAATCTGCCATGGTGGGATTTGAACCCAGGTCTCCAGAGTATTACATGGGGTCTCTGGACTAATAGTCTAGTGACAGCCCCACCAAGCCACAGCCTCCCCCTAACTGTTAGAGCTTGGAACTTGTGTAATGTAAGAAACATAGCAGCCACTTTGCGCACAGCAAGCTCCCACAAACAAAACTTCAATAATGACCAGATAACCTATTTTTGTGACGTTGGCCTGGATAGCAGGAATAACTCCCCTGTTCTTCTTTGAAATAGCAGCTGTGAGTGTTTTGGCAGCCACCTGAGAGAGCAGACGGAGCCCCAGTTTATCAATTGATTCGAAAGATTGCATCCCCGACAGTGCAGCACTTGCTCAGTGCTGCCCTTGAAATGTTAGCCAAGATTATGTGCTCTGCAGTTGGATTTAAACCCAAAATGTCTGACTCAGAGGCTACCCACTGAGTCAAAGCTGACGCCTCTGCAAGTCAGGCACAGTGTGCTTGGAGAAAACAGGCAAATCAGAAGGTTGTGGGTTCAATTCCCACTCTAGGACATGAGCACAAAATCCAGGCTGACACTCCAGTGCCAGTACTGAGGGAGTGCTGCACTGTCAGAGGAGCCATCTTTCTGACGGGACATTAAATCAAGGCCCCGACAACTCTCCCAAGAGAATGTTAAAGGTCTAATTTCGAAGACCAGTGAGGGGGAGTTCTCCCCAGTGTGCTGGCCAATATTTATCCCTCAATCAACATCCCAAAAGCAGATTTCTTGACCACGATCACACAATACTGTGTGTAGCTTGCTGTGAACAGGTTGGCTGCCATGTTTCCTATGTTACAATGGTGAATATGCTTCAAAACTGCTTGTAAAGTGCTTTGGGGCACCCTGAGGTTGGAAAAGGCGCTCGAGGTTATGGTGCCTGCAAATCAGATAATCCAAAACTGGCATAGGACAGTCATAGCAAAACATCACAAGGTGCTTCACAAGATCCATTATGAAACAAAACTTGACACAATTGGAGGTTTTAGGAAAGGTGAGCGAATGTTTAGTGAAAGAGGTAGGTTTTAAGGAATACTCAAAAGAGGGAGATAGTGAGCCGTGAGGTTTAGGGAGGGAGCTCCAGAGTTTAAGGCACAATAGCCAATGGCGGGAAGATTAAAATTGTGATGGTCACAAGGCCAGAATTAGAGGAGTGCAGAGATCTTGGAGGGTTACGGGTGATTGACTGTGATTTTCAGCCAAATTTAACCCTGTTCCTGTGAAGCGGAGGTTATACTAATATCACCACTGAACATTCTTATCTGAAATTCACTAAAGTTTACTTTTCCCATCAGTTGCAAATACTCCACCAATGGAAAACCGCGAGTTTGGTGATTCGATTTATAAATATGTTCAGGAATTACAAATCTATTTATAATCAATCACAGCTTCAGTCCTGTCAGGTCTAAAGCTTGATGTGCGAGCTGTTGTTTAGCTTGATGCTGCCAGAGAATGAACGATTCGTCAAACTCACTCTGCACTCTTTAAGCTCGGTGGTTGTAGGAGAGACACCTCAACTTCCAAATGCCAACACATACCTCAAATATCAGGAATCAACCAAAGATTAAAGGATAAAATGGGAATTTCTAAGGAACGCTGAGGAACAGTGCAGTTTATACAAAACTTAGAAAATGGGGACAGAGTTATTGGTTGGAGCCAGTTGTATGGATTGGGATAGATTGTTAATGGAATAACAGATACCCGGGAGTGAGTGACAGACTGGAATCTAATCGAGGGGTTCGGGGTTGTTTATATATAGAATAACAGATACTCGGGAATGAGTTACGGACTGGAATCTAATCGAGGAGTTCAGGGTGGTTTATATATAGAATAACAGATATCTGGGAGTGAGTTACATCCTGGAATCTGATTGAGGGGTTTATGCAGTTTATATGTAGAATAACAGATACGCGGGAGTGAGTTACAGACTGGAATCTAATCGAGGGGTTCGGGGGGGTTTATATATAGAATAACAGATACGCGGGAGTGAGTTACAGACTGGAATCTAATCGAGGGGTTCGGGGTTGTTTATATATAGAATAACAGATACCCAGGAGTGAGTTACAGGCTGGAATCTAATTGAAGGGTTCAGGGTAGTTTATATGTAGAATAACCGATACCTGGGAGTGAGTTACATCCTGGAATCTGATTGAGGGGTTTAGGCAGTTTATATATAGAATAACAGATACGCAGGAGTGAGTTACAGGCTGGAATCTAATCGAGGCATTTAGGCAGTTTATATATATAGAATAACAGATACCCAGGAGTGAGTTACAGGCTGGAATCTAACTGAGGGGTTTGGTGGTTTATACTTGGAATAACAGATATCCAAGAGTGAGTTACAGGCTGGAATCTAATTGAGGGGTTGGATAATTTATATATAGAATAACAGATACCCAGGAGTGATCTACAGTCCAGAATCTAATCGAGGGTTTCAGGGGCATTTATATATAGAATAACAGATACCCAGGAGTGAATTACAGGTTGGAAGCTAATTGAAAGTTTTGGATGAATTATATAGAATAACAGATACCTGGGCATGAGATACAAACTGGAATCTAATCGAGGAGTTCAGCCGGTTTATATAAATAGAATAACAGATACCGGGAGTGAGTTCAGGCTAGAGCCTAATTGAGGGGTTTGGGGGTTTATATATATATATATATATATATATATATAGAATAACAGATACCTGGGAGTGAGTTACAGACTGGAATTTAATTGCACTGGCTGTAGAATCACAGAGGATTCCCCTTTACCTCACAACCCTCAGGAAGATGAAATCTTCCCCTCTGCAAATGCACTAACACTGCAAAGAATTGCCAAGGGTTAGTTGAGAAGCGAGAATTCTATATTTTGTGTGGTCTGGATTAGTTGCATACAGGTGTTAGGCGTCTTTAATAAGATTGACATTTGATCCACTGATACTGGGAAGCTGGGTGAGCTCCACAACAGGTGCTGCCACTGAAGCCCTTTTGTCAGTTTAATAACTGTCTGGGTCCCAATCTCTTTCCCCTTTGTCCTTTCTCACGTTTCTGACTCAGCTAGCAGACTAAACAAGGTCAGATGTTACCCCGGTGCCATGAGGGATCATACACTACACAGCTCAAGGGTCACAAATGCCAGAGGTTGAAGATGAAAGGTCATCCTGTCACCATCCCCCTCACCCAGTAAACTTGAAACGTGTCAAAACGAAAGTATCGTTTGACACTGATGTTATAATTATTGGATTAAGCAGCCTGAAGTCTTTAACCCTTTGCCTGCACCTATCCTCCTCTTTTTATAAAGCCAGATCTGTCTCCCAATTCCTTACCGGGGGAATATGGCTTCCTGACGGTATTCAAGGATAATGGTTCTGTGGGCGTGACAATGAGTGCCCTCTGCTATTCGACTGGGGGTAGCATCACAATCGAAACGAATCCTCTCCTCACCTGATTCAGTCGCGCAGTGGCAGCCACTGGACAGGGGTCAGCAGCTGGATCCTACCTGATTATTCTCCCCCCCCCTCCCTTCCCGAGCATCCACCTCGTCACTGCCCCAGCAAAGATCAGGGAATCCAGCATTGCAAACCCACCTCCACCTCTCCACCTTCCTCCTCCCCACCCCTCCACCCTCACCACCTTGATCAGTATCACACTAGACATTGAATCCACCCACAGACATAAAGGGGAGAGCACAACAAATATTCTTCTGCCTTCAGTGTCCCAGCAATTTTGACCAATGACATTTAAAGGGACAGCTCCTGGAAGTATCAATGGAGTTACAAATAACTTTCTGGCTTTTTTTAAATTCAATTCTTAAAATGATATAATTTTGATTAGCTGTTGCGTTCTGGCTGGAAAGACAGACCTGATGAAAGTAAAGTTAGAGAAACTCCCTCTTAAAAAGGGGTCCTAATAGTGAGACCCACTCTATACAAGGAGTCCAGTTAGTGACTCTCCCTCTTTAGGAGAATTCCTGGTAATGATTCTCTCTCTCTCTCTCTCTCTATAAAAAGGATCCTGATGGTGTCACGTAATCTTTAAAAGGGGTCCTAATAGTTTTGCTTCCCTCTATAAAAGGGTCTGTCTTTAAGAGGCTGGATTGCTACGCCTGTAACTTTAAAAGGAACGTGGAGCTCTCTCTATAAAAGAGGTTCTAATGAGCGAGTATCGCTTCACTAAAAGCTCGTCCTACATTGAGAAGCCCTCGTTAAAAAGGGGGCTCCTTGAAGCAGGACACAAGCCTCTTTTTTTTATTTTAAGTGATCCCAGATGCTCGGGTTTTGTTTGATTTTAATTCCCATTCTGCCCGGAGAGGGAGTTAAAAATCCTCCTGAAAAAATGTCTTTCTGGTGCTTTTCAAAGAGGAGTACCCCTGACTGCTTCTCCAGCATGACCAAGTACAGACCATGTACAGATTCCCTCGGCAGCCCCTGGCCGTGAGCCCCCCCACCCTCTACCCCCTCTCGCCCCCCGCCCCCAAAACGCCATTCCTTAGCTCAGGATGTTCCACTGCTGCCTGCTCTGTGGAAGAAAAGAACAAGTTAATTTGATTTGTAAAACATCTTTTCTATTCTTCTCCCTCTCCCTGTTTTGGTTGCTGAGTCCCCCAGTGATCTGAGCTGACCTCTTTTTGTCCCATTAATCATCTTTTAGGATCCCACCGTTATGGAGGATTAAATAGGCCGGATTGTGTCCCGTGCCTACCCCTCAGGGGGTGAGTGCACTGGCCTCTTGCTTCAACAGCACAGATCGTCCCCCCTACCCCCACCCAACAAGTTGCCTGTCACACTTTGATCATCGAAGCTTCCAGCTTCTAAAAAGTTTCTGATTTCTTCGACAGCCAAAGAGTCTGTCCTATTCTTCCCTTCCATTATCTCCTTCTGATTCACTGGGGGTACATTCTCTCCCCACCCTCCCCCAACCAGACACACAATCTCCTGCCCCCCATGACTTCACTTCGAGGCGCCGTTAGTCACCCTCCCACTTGTCTGTAAAACTCTGTTGTCTGTGTCCTAACTCCCGTTCACCCATCACCCTCTGTCTTCGCTACATCGGTTCCTGGTCCGATTTTAACGTTAGCATCCTTATTTTCAACTCCTTCCATCGTCTCGCCCCTCTGCAAACCTCCCCCAGCTCCACAACCCCCCAAGATCTCTGTGCCCCTCCAATCTGACCTCCTACGCAACCCCAATTTTCATCACTCCACCATTGTCGTCCGTGCCTTCAGCTGCCGAGGCCTTAAGTGCTGGAATTCCCTCCCTAAATGCTTCTGCCTCTCCCTCTCTCTCTTCCTTCAAGACCTGACTTAAAACCTACCTCTTTGACCAAGCTTCAGGTCCCCTGACCAACTGTCTCCTTATTGGCTCAATGTCAAATGTTGTTTGACAATGCACCTGGTGGAACACCTTTAGGAAGTTTTATTTCATTAAAGTCGCTATATAAATGGAAGCTGTTCTTCTTTGATGGTTTTACTCACCTGGGCAGTTGCCATGAGTACCTTGCTCAGTAGGCCGCTGCCAATGGGTTCCTGCCTGCATCCCAAGACCCTCCAGATTAGTGAATATTAACCAGGCTTCCCCCTTTGCAACAAACACAATTATAAAGAAATTGTGGGTGGCAGGTCATAGAATCTTAGATTGACGCGGCATGGGGAGGAGGCTATTTGGCCCATCATGCCTAAGCCGCCTCTTTCACAGAGCTATCCAATCGGACTCACTCCCTCCAACTTTCCCCGGGGCCCTAACTTCTTTCCGAGATGTCCAGTTAAAGCCCCGCTAATTCTAATCCCCGTTCCGCCTGGGTAGAGAGTTAAAATCCTCCTTTCAAACTTCTTCCTGGTGCTTTTCAAAGAGGAGTGGAAAGTCTTCCCAATACCCCTGACCGCTCCTCCCCTCAGCCAGTGTGACCAGGCAGTCACACCCGCATTGCCCCTTTTGTGGGGTTTGCCTGTGTGCACAATGGGTGTTCCGGCCATCCGTATAAAAGGCGCCAACTCACCACCCAAGGGTTTTCAACCACCTCCTTGGATTGGTCAGGGATGCTATGGAAATGAGCATTAATCACTGCTCCATGTCCTGAATCCTCTTCACAGCGCCCGGTAGATAAACCTGCCCATGGCCGCTCACCATTCACTCAACAGCCAAAAGATCTCACTTCCACAATTGGATCAATGACTGGATCTCACCTTCCTTCTGTGGCACTGCAGGGTGCCTGTGCATCTCCAGCAGTTCCTGCTCAAGAGGCAGTCCCAGATGTCACCTAGCAAATAGATTCACTCTGCCTACACTCAAAAAAACAGTTTTCCAAACTTCATCCTAACTTTCCAATTGCGAGCCGGGCGACTTACATGTTTGCAGTCTGCGACATGCCTACCCTGTCATTTTAAGTGTTATTTTCCCATGTAATAATTGTGAACATTAATATTAACCTGCATTCCCATAGCACCTTTCACAACCTCGAACGTCCCGGCTTGATTTAGAACCAAAGATGTATTTTTGAAGTGTAGTCACTGTTGAACTGTAGGAAATCTCCCACAAAGAGCAACATGAGAACGAGCGGAGGTTTATTGAGGAATAAACATTAGCCATGACATCAGTCAGAACTCACCTTTTAAAACTGAGATTATTAGGTAAGGATACTAAGGGTTACAGAACCAAGGTGGTTAAATGTCATTGCGATACAAATCAGCCATGATCTAGTTGAATGATGGAACAAGCTTGAGGGGCTGAATGGCCTCCTGTTCCCATGGCCAGGATTTTTGCTTTGTCGTGTAGGCTCGACGGGGGTGGGAGGGAGCGGTTAGGAAGCTGGAGGGGGGGAGGGGAGGGGGGGGAGGGGGAGGAGGGGAGGGGAGGGGGAGGAGGGGGGAAGGGGAGGGAAGGGGGAGGGGGAGGAGGGGGGAAGGGGAGGAGGGGAAGGGGAGGAGGGAGGGAGGGAGGAGTGGGGGAAGGGAGAGGGTAGGGAGGGGAGGAAGGGGGGAAGGGAGTAGGGAGGGGGGAGAAGGGGAGGGGAAGAGGGAACAGGAGGAGGAGGGGGAGGAGGAGGAGGGGAGGGGGAGGGAAGGAGGGGAGGGGGGAAGGGGAGGAGGGAGAAGGAGGGAGAGGGGAGGGGGGAAGGGGAGGAGGGGGAGGGGGGGAGGAGGGCGAGCAGGCAAGTTCACGAGTGTGTGCTGGTAAAGCTCCCTGAGGCAGAGATGAAGATTTTAAGAAATAAAAATAAAGGATTTTAAATTGTTAAAAAAAAATGTCCCTCACATGAGCAGGGACATGTTCTTAATGAAATGCTTACATATTTTAGTTAATTTTTATTTGATGTTGGGAACCTCATCCCGCCCGTGGATGAGGTTTCCTAAAAAATGTAAAGGCCGCTTGGCCTTTTCGCCTGCTCCACAACTGTAAGGTTAGACGGGCAGCGAAAAATTTATTCAAATTATAACTTAAATGGCCTTAAGAGGCCTTTTAATTGTCGGCGGGCGCGCTGCTGACTCCCACGCCCGCCCACCGAACGAAGTATTGGGCGAGTGCGCGATGGTGTTGGGATGCTCGCCCGACATCATCACCCGTCATTTTACGCTTGGCCGGGTTGGGCGCAGGTCCCCCTGACGGGCATTATATTCTGGCCCGTGTCTCTTATTTTCTTCAAAATAGTGGTCATGTGATCTTTTACATCCATCTGAGAGGGCAGACAGGGTCTTGGTTTAATGTCTCACCGGAAAGGCTACGCCTCCAACAATGCAACACCCCCTCAGCACTGCAGAGGAGTATCAGCCACGATCTGGGCTGTGGAGTGGAACTTTGAACACATGACCTTCTGACTCAGACATGAGAATGCTCTCACTGAGGCAAGGCTGGCAATATTCAGACTTTCAAATAATTGAGAGCTGGATTGTTAAACAACTAGAGATGGCCTGGGCAGTAAAGGCTCTGGGGGAGTGATGCATCCCGAGGGAGGTAGTCACTTGGAGAGTGTGCCAACTCCTGTACATAGTTTGGTGTATGTGTGAACATGCCTGTTTTTGTGTGTTTGAGAGGGGGATTGAGAGAGAGTGATTGTGTGTGTGTGTGTGTGAGAGAGAGAGGGAGAGCACGTGAGTGAGTGGGTATATGAGAAAGAGACAGTGTTTGAGAGATTATGTGCGAGAGTGTGAAAGAATGTGTGAGAGAGTATGAGTATCAGAATGAGAGAGTGTGTCAGTTAGGGATAATGTGTGTGGGGGAGAGAATGTGTGTGTGTGTGTGTGTGAATCTAAGTGATTGTCCATGAGATTGAGTGTATGATTAAGGTGTATGTGTGTTTGTGCAAATGTGTGAGGCTGTGTGTCTGTGAGTGAGTGTGTGTGAATGAGTGAGGGTGTGTTTAATTGTGTTTGTGAGTGCGAGGGTGCGTGAGCATGAGTGAGAGTGTGTGTGAGTGGATGTTTGAGTATATGTATTTGTGAGTGTGTGAATGTGTGAGGGTGTGTTTGTGAGTGTGTGAGGGTGTGTTTGTGAGTGTGTGATTGTTTGAAAGCATGAGTGTGTGTGTTTGTGAGGGTGTGAATGTATGAGTGTGTGTTTGTGGGTGTGTGAATGTGTGCGGGTGTGCATTGAGTGTGTGAGTGTCTGTGTGAATATGTTTATGGTAATTGAGTACAAGAAGTTATTGGCTGTGAAGTCCACTGTGGTTGAATAGCTGGCCACCACACTGTTTGGATGAGATGATGCTGGAGGCCACCGGACACCTGAGGAGCCCATTTGCCATTTCCGTTCGCCCACCCTCAACCTCCATCCCCACAACTTTGCCAAAGGAGGGGAGAAAATTTCAAAGAGTTTAACTAAAGAAACCCTTCCAGATTTTAACCAGAGGTGGCCAGCAGAACGCTCCCCAGTCCATTACAGTGACAATAGGAGCTAAAATCACCCCTGTGCCTCAACTCCCCTCCCCTCCCCTCCCCACCCCTTGCAGGGTGGCAGCCCCGAGGCAATTCCAGAACTGCAGCAAAGCCACTAAGTTTTTTGCTGACAATTATCTTGGAAATTGCAAATTGTGCATACAGCCTTTGCTTCCTGTCTCTGTTGGTATTGCTAGACCTGCTTCGTGGGACTGAGGTGGGCCAGTTGGATCAAGTGTCAGTAGGAGAACATTTAGGGGCTAGTAATCTGTGTGTGTGCGTGTTTGTTTGTGTTTCTGTGTGTGTGTCTGTATCTGAATGATGTGTGCGAGTCTGTGTGTCTGCCTAAGTGTATGTCTCTGTGTGTATCTCGATGTGTATATGTGTGTGTGTGTCTGTGTGTTTTTGTGTCTACATGTGTGTCTCTGTGCCTGTTTGTGTGTGTGTCTGTTTGTCTCTGTGTCTGTGTGTCTCTGTGCCTGTGTGTGTGTGTGTGTGTCTGTGTGTCTCTGTGTCTGTGTGTGTGTGTGTCTCTGTGTCTGTGTGTGTGTGTGTCTCTGTGTCTGTGTGTGTGTGTGTTTGTCTCTGTGTCTCTGTGTGTGTCTCTGTGTCTCTGTCTGTGTGTCTGTGTCTGTGTGTGTCTGTGTGTCTCTGTGTCTGTGTGTCTCTGTGCCTGTGTGTGTGTGTGTCTGTGTGTCTCTGTGTCTGTGTGTGTGTGTGTTTGTCTCTGTCTCTGTGTGTGTCTCTGTGTGTGTTTCTGTGTCTCTGTCTGTGTGTCTGTGTCTGTGTGTGTGTCTGTTTGTCTCTGTGTGTGTGTGTGTGTGTTTCTGTGTCTGTGTCTCTGTGTGTGTCTGTCTGTGTGTCTGTTTGTCTGTGTGTGTGTCTGTGTGTGTGTGGTCACCATTCTTATCCCATTCTTCGTGGTCGCCAGCGAACTCACCCACTCACATTTTTCGTCTCATTTGAACTCTCTGTTGCCATGGCTATGCCGTCTATTGAACTGACTTTGTAAAGTTTGTGCAAGAGACCACCCCAACCCCCCACCCCCTACCTCCCCGTCCAGCTACCCCCCTCCCTCCCTCCCTCCCTCCTCCACGCCTTCACTTTCTTGCTTAAAAACACTTCCCGACCATAAGTGTAACCCCAGTGTGGACAATGAGCATTCCCACTCTTGGCTCCCTGACACCAATCTCCTTTATAAGGCAGTCGTCTCCCTGGCAACCGTCCGGCTTCAATAGCACTGTCAAAGCCCTGCACACGCAGTCACTGACTCTCATCTCCTCTTTTATTCAGGAAAATCGCCCTCGTAACCTTTCCTAGACCCCGCATCTCCATTTTATTTAACCCCCCCACCCCCTCCTCCTCTCTCTCTCTCTCTCTCTGCATTGCAACAGCTGAGTCTCTGGGAGTCTCTCTGACCCTCCCTCTCTCCCAAACCCACCCCCCTCAGGTCAGGATCCCATTATCCTACAGCCAGAGGGAAAAAAAAACTTCTGCCCAGTCTCTCAGACAGCGACTGGATCCTGCTCGCCGAGGAGGAGAAAAAGCCAAAAGAAAAAACTTTGGGAGTTTGGCTGAGTTGTTTTTATTGTTCGCCTTGTTTCTCAAAAAGCGACTTTACTTTTGTCCTCCTTCCCTGGGAGGAGGTGTTGCTGGGGTGGGGAGGGGAGGGTGGTTTTGGGGAGGGGAGGAGGAGGGGGGGTGGGGAGTGTTGGTGGGATTGAGGGGGTGGGGAGAGAGATGTCTTTGACATGGATGTGAAGTGATTGCTCTCTGTTGCTTTACACACTCAGCACTTTGCTCTCCGGCCCCCTGGAAGCCGAGAGTGAATCGGGAGAGTTGTATTTTTTTTTGGTGTGTGTGTGTGTGTGTGTGTGTGTGTGTTTTATATCCCTGGGAACTCTCAGCCCTCCAGAGAGGGGGTGAGGGAGAGACCCCCTCCGACTGCCTCTCCGCCCTGGGGCATTGCCAGACATGTCCAAAGGGGAGCCTCCAGCCAGTGCGGGACCCGGTGACTTCTCCCACCCAGCGCTGCCCCCAAGGTGTGTGAAGCCTCCAGTTTGTGTGTAGCCTCCAGTTTCAACCCCAAACTCTCAGCTTCTTGAGGAAGGATCATGTTGGATTGGAAACAGTAACTCTCTCTGTCTCTCTGCTCCCAGATGCTGAGGTTTGTCCAGCATTTGCTGCTTTAGTTTCTGACCTTTCTCGGTTGGGTTCCCTTCCAAACTGTTTTGTCCCTTTAACCTGCTCTGGGCTGCCCAATCTCAATCCCCCTGGCTCCAGCCCCTCAGGAAGCTCCCGGATCCCTGGAAGGAGAGAGGGAAGGAGAGAGGAGAGGGATTTTATTTTTTAGTTATTTGGGGGGGGTTTTTTTTTGGGGTGGTGGGGGTGGCTGGGTGGACAGAGAGATGGCCATGGTCGCCAGTGACTGGGGAGACCCTCGGGACGACAGCAAGCCTTACCCCCACCACGGCGGCGAGGAGTCCCTGGAGAGTCCGGCTCCATCCTCTTCCCAGACCGGGGGCAGCGAGCCCGAGCTGGGCGAGCCGGACAGGCAGGGGCTCCAGGTGGATTGCGTGGTTTGTGGGGACCGGGCCAGCGGCAAACACTACGGCCAGTTCACCTGCGAGGGCTGCAAGAGCTTCTTCAAGAGGAGCATCAGGCGAAACCTCTCCTACACCTGCAGGTCCAGCCGGGACTGTCAGATTGACCAGCATCACAGGAACCAGTGCCAGTACTGCAGGCTGAGGAAATGCTTCAAAGTCGGCATGAAACGAGAAGGTAAACACCCGCTCAATTCCCTTTCCAAAAAAACAGGCGTTCAGATTTCTGCAGTGTGTTAGCCTGTGGCGAGCTGTTAGTTCACTGATCTCAGGTGGGGTCCGAATTTTCTTCAGTAACCCCTGTGCCTGTGTTAGTGGTATGTGTGCGGCTATGTAAGTGTGTGTAAATTGTGGTGTTTGTGTAAGACTGTGGGTCTGTGCTTGTGTAAGTGTGTGCATCTGTATGTGTGTTTGTGTGTGTGCGTGCATGTGCAAATGTGTATTTGTGTAAGTCTGTAAAAGTGTGGGTCTGTACGTGTTTGGATAAGTGTGTCTGTATGTGTGTTTGTGTAAGTGTGTGCGTCTGTGTGTGTGTGTGTTTGTGTAAGTGTGTGTGCATCTGTGTGTTTGTGTAAGTGTGTGTACATCTGTGTGTTTGTGTAAGTGTGTGTGCATCTGTGTGTTTGTGTAAGTGTGTGTGCATCCATGTGTTTGTGTAAGTGTGTGTGCATCCGTGTGTTTGTGTAAGTGTGTGTACATCTGTGTGTTTGTGTAAGTGTGTTTGTGTGTGTGCCTATGTACATGTTTGTGTCAGTGTGTTACTGTGTGCATCAGTGTCTGTAAGTGCGTGTGTGTGTGTGTGTGTTGTGGAAGGGTAGGGGAGAGAGGGGTAGGACAATGATCAGCCAGGGTTTGTGCTCCTCACTGGTATCCGATACCAGGCAATACCAGCTGTGTGCGCTCAAAAGGCACTGGTGTGAGTCACAAGTGGAGGTGATCTGACTGTGCTGCCACCTGTGGTTCACCAACCATTTGAAACCTGCTCGCTCTCTTTCTCTCTCCCCAGGTAGATTTACAGGGAAGAGACCCCATGGCGGAGGATGCTGGGTAGCTCCCTGTGATGACAGGTCTGGAAAATAGCGGGGAGGGAAATTGGAGTGCAGGTGGAGAGGTTATTTGAAATATAAGTAGTATCATGGGCGATCGAGGCAGCCCTATGATAACCAGCACAGTCACCCAGTCTGCTGCAGCGTGTCTCCAACAAACCCACCTTCTAAGCTGAAGTGGACTTGTAGTGGCAGGGGTCACATAGCGAGCATAAAAACAGAAAATGCTGGTAATACTCGGCAGGTCAGGCAGCATCTGTGGAGAGAGAAAGCGAGTTAACTTTTTAGGTCGATGACCTTTCATCAGAAAGGTTCTGATGAAAGGTCACAGACCTGAAATGGTAACTCTATTACTGTCTTTACAAATGCTGTCTGGCCTGCTGAGTATTGCCAGCATTTTCTGTTTTTATTTCAGGTTTCCAGCATCCGCAGTATTTTGCTTTTGTTACACAGCAAGTGAGTGGTCATAAACCTCTCGAAGTCTTGTGTGAACCCACAAGGCTTGGCAAAACTTGGCAACAAGTGGTAACCTACCTTGGAAAAGGGCAGACTCATCACTGGAGACATCAGATAAGTTTAGGGGCAGCATAAGAGGGAATCTGCCTGAGTAGTCCAGAGATGTAATGGACACCAACCCGGAGTGCGCCAGCTCAAGAAAGTCTTCTTTATAAACAATAATCTCATTTTAAAAAGGGACTGAAAATCGATAAATAATATGTTTAGAGAATGGGTCAAATTGTGTAAGACGGAGTTGTAACAATGTAAGAGGGGCATCATTTCGACTTCAGGCACTGGGATATATTAGGCGATATTGATCTGGTCTGTTCTACATCTATCCTGATTTTCCATTCCATTGAAGCACCCAAGGTCAAAATCATCCCCCGTGATTGTATATTTGAGAA
>NC_135891.1:116944075-117168814 GCF_964194155.1 Cetorhinus maximus
CATTTTCATGAATATTAAATCCAATGCCTCTCAAAATTGGACCGGGCCCAAAACCTGAATTTTCTCTGTTGGTGAAACTATGGAGAAGTCCAATTGTAGAGCTCCGTCCCTTAACGCACTAACTCAACCTGGGCTACAATGGCACAAACACTGACATTCCCCACCGCCCCCCCCACCTCCCAGGTATCTTGATCATTCTTCGTCTGAGCATAGAGACTGAATGCTGCAGACTATTGGGCGGTGTAGGCATTACCACAGGAAGGTCTCTTCTTTGTGACCGGACAGAGTTCCGGACCAGAAGTGAGGGTGGCAGTGGGGTAGATTATAGTGATAATGCTACTGGTCAAGCAATCCTGAGCGTGTGAGTTTAAATCGCACCCAGGGTCGTTGTGAGAATTTGAATTCCTTTTGAAAATAAATCCTTTTTTGTAGTGAAGGAAACGTGCCTCCCTTACATGGTCTGCCCTCTGAAGTGACCTCTGCTGGATGAGCGCAGACTGTTGATGATTAGGAGGATGCACCTCCACCATCTCAGAGTAACGAGGAGATGGGCAATAAATGCCAGCCTTGCCAGTGACACCCACATCCTGACGTTTTAAAAGAAGATGAGTCCATGGTGGCTTCTAAAAGGGAATTGGATAGCTATTTTAAAAAAAAACATTGAATGGGATGTGGAACCCACACTGACATGATGGGCTGAATGGCCTCCTTCAGTGATTTAAGATTCTGCAGGGGGAATCATTGGATTGTGACTGGGGATGGAAGCCTATTTCTGACATTTCCCCCCCCACCCCTTCCTTACCTGTTGCCTCTGGAACCATACCCCAGGGAGAGAGGGAGAGGAATAGAGAAAACATTATCTCAAAGGTTAAAAGTGGACCCATTTTCTTCCTCCCTGATCTGCCCCAATGCGTGCACACAGCCCATGCCAGTCAATCACCTCACTGGCTCCCTCCCATGGCCTTTATTAATATTGCAGTATCCAGCTGATGGGGAGCTGCACAGGGATAAATTCTAAATTTCATTTGAGTCCAGAGGTGAATCACCCGCTTGCCAAACAACACCCCCAATTTAACATTCCATCGAAAACCCAGGTTAGAATGTGCCCCCAGAGTTTTTAACTACTGATTTCTCACAGGTATCTTGGTAAGCACCGCATTCAAAACTCTGCTGCCCCATTTCCTAAGTTACACCAGGTCCCCGCTCATCCATCTCTCCCTGTGCTCACTGACCTACATGGGCTCCCGGTCCATCAATGCCTCAGTTCTAAAATCCCGATGCTCAAATCCAGCCACGATTTCTGTTATCTTCACACCGACAACTCTCTGAGGTATCCATGGTCCTCCAATTCTGGTATTTTACACACCCTGATTTTAACTGATTTTAACCATGCCTTCAGCTACCTGGGTCCTAAATTCTGGAATTCCATCCCAAAATCTATCTGCCTCTTTTATCTGTCTCTTCCTTTAAGTTGCTCCTTAAATCCTACCTTTTCTTTTAGACTGAGCTTTGGTCACCTGTCCGCCTGTTACCTTATGTCTCAATTTCTATTTAGCCCCTATGACTTGGTGAAATGCCTGGGGGGGCGTTTATCTCCGTTAAAGACTGTGTTACGTGCAAATTGTGATCCAAATGTATTTATAAACCTCACAATCGTTTATTTCAGACTTACAATTGACCTGGCTGGGGGATGGGGAAATAAAATCAACTCAGTGATTTTGTACTCTCATCTTCTGAGTCAAAAGATTGTAGGTTCGAGCCTCACCCCAGGGTTTGAGCACAATAATCCAGGCTGACACTCGACTGCAGTACTGAGGGAGCGCTGCACTATTGGCAATGTCATCTTTTGGATGAGGTTACTAAACCAAGGCCTTTCAGATGGATGTAAAAGACCACAGGATGCTACTTTGAAGAAGAACAGGGGAGTTGTCCCCGGTGTCCTGATCAATATTTATCCCTCAGTGTACATTACAAAAACAGATTATCAGGTCATCATCACATCGCTGTTTGTGGGAGCTTGCTGTGCACAAATTGGATGTCACATTTCCTACATTGCAACAGTGACTGCACTCCAAAAATACTCCATTGGTTGTAAAATGCTTTGGGACAGTCTGAGGTCATGAAAGGTGCTATATAAATACAAGACTTTCTTTTTCTTTCAGTGACTGCCTGCTGGAATGTGCATGGACACCCAAGAGAACAGGAGCTGGCTCAGAAATGGTGCCAACCCCTGGTTAAATAACCCAACAAGACTAAGGTAGTATCCTAGGCACAGCTATTTTACAGCTGTTTCATCGTTGACCTTCCCACCATCATAAGGTCAGAAGTGGGGATGTTCACTGATGATTGCGCAATGTTCAATGTTCAGTACCATTCGTGACTCCTCAGACACTGAAGCAGTCAGTGTCCATGTGCAGCAAGACCTGGACAACATTCAGGCTTGCGATGATAAGTGGCAAGTAACAATCATGCCACACAAGCGGCGGGCAATGACTATCCCCAATAAGAGTGAATCCAACCATCTCCCCTTGACAGTCAATGACATTACCATTGTTGGAACCCCACTATCAATATCCTGGAGGTTACCATATTACATTCATACAACATACATACATATGAACCTACAAATTAGGAGTAGAGTAGGTCACTTGGCCCCTCGAGCCTGCTCTGCCATTTAATAAGATCATGGCTGATCTGATTGCGATCTCCTGCCTACTCCAATAACCTTTCACCCCCTTGCTTATCAAGAATCTATCTCGCTTTGCCTTAAAAATATTCAAAGACTCTGCGTCCACTGCCTTTTGAGAAAGAGAGTTCCAAAGATTCACGACTCTCTGAGAGAAAGAATTTCTCCTCATCTCTGTCCTAAATGAGCGATCGCTTATTTTTAAACACTGACCCTTTGTTCTAGATTCTCCCACAACAGGAAACATCTTCTCCACATCCACCCTGTCAAGATGCCTCAGGATCTTAAAGGTTTTAATCAAGTCGCCTCTTATTCTTCTAAACTCCAGTTAATACAAGCCTAGCCTGTCCAACCATTGACCAGAAACTGAACTGACCAGCTATATAACTACTGTACCTGTAAGAGCAGATCAGAGGCTGGGTATTCTGCGGTGAGTAACTCACCTACTGACTCCCCAAAGCCTGTCCACCATCTACAAGGCACAAGTCAGGAGTGTGATGGAGTACTCTCCACTTGCCTGGATGAGCGCAGCTCCAACAACATTTAAGAAGCTCAACACCACCCAGGACAAAGCAGCCCACTTGATTGGCACCCCATCCACCACCTTAAACATTCACTCCTTCCACCACTGACGCACAGTAGCAGCAGTGTGTGTGCCACCTACAAGGTGCACTGCAGGAACTCACCAAGGCTGCATCGACAGCACCTTCCAAACCTCTGACCTCTATCACCTCGAAGGACGAGGGCAGCAGATGCATGGGAACACCACCACCTCCTCCAAGTCACTCCCCATCCTGACTTGGAATTATATCACCGTTCTCTCACTGTCGCTGGGTCAAAATCCTGGAACTCCCCTCCCAGCAGTACTGTCTGTGTACTTGCACCAGATTGTCTGCAGCAGTTCAAGAAGGCGGCTCACCACCACCTTCTCAAGGGCAATTAGGGATGGGGAATAAATGCTGGACCACATGCTATGAAAGAATAAAAAAAAACTGGAAGCATGAAGATATCACGTGAGATAGAACGAATGGAAGAATTTGCATTTATATAGCACCTTTCCCAACCTCAGACCATTCCAAAGTGCTTTAAGGCCAATTAAGAAATTTTTTGAAATATAAGCCACAGTTTTCCAGCCCCTCATGCTGGTCGGATCTTCCGGTCCTGCAGGTGTGAACGGAGATTTCAATGGCTCAGCGGCCCCGCCCCCGGGTGGGCTGGAAAATTCCGGCCATCGTCAACTGTTGTTACGTAAAAAAAAAAATGCCACAGCCAATTTGCACACAGCAAACTCCCACAAACAGCAATGTGATAATTCCCAGATAACGTGTTTCTTTCAGTGATCTCAGTTGAGGGATAAATATTAGCCCCAGGGGAGAAATTCCCTGCCCTTTATCGTAATAGTGCTATGGGATCTTTAAATCTTCTTTAAATGCACTTTCTGCCGTTGTCAAAGGCATGGATGAATTCTCAGGCTGAAATGCCAACAAGCAGCAACAGGGGGAGCTGATTGCCAACAAATGTGGAGGAGGAGCTTCCAACAGCTGCCGTGGGGAGTTGGGGGTGGGGGGGTGGGTGGTGATGATGATGATGATGATGATGATGATCTCTTAAAGGGACACTCACCTGAAACTCAAAGGCTCTTATAATCAGATAAAGGGAGACAGCTGCCCTCTTATCAGTGTATCTTAGAAACAGTCACGTTACCAGGTGATGGGGCATTGAACCCTGAACATGAACTGACAACTATCAAAGCAATCACTATATTCTGCTTGGACTAGGCCCCTTCCCTCTGAACTTTAAAATAATGACTTATTGAAATATTTCTTGAATCCCTGATTTAATTCTTCCACCTTTGGTGGCCGTGACTTCAGCTGCTCGGGCCTTAAACTCTGGAATTCCCATCCCAAACCTCTTCACATCTCTCTCTCCCCATCCTTTAAGCCCCTCTTTAAAACCTAGCTCTTTGACCGAGATTTAGGTCACCTGTCCTAATATCTCCTTTTGCTCTCGGTGCTACATTTTGTTTGATGATAACATCCCTGTGAAGCGCCCTGCAATGTTTACCACGTTAAAGTTACCACGTAAATGCAAGTTGTTGTTGGGGCCTGTGGTTTTAACCTTTAGAAACTTATAGTCAATGTGCTGCCCCGCCATTCCCCCCCAATCCCGGGTCTGGTACTGAGCCACACAGACTTGGAAGGCCCCAGGGCAAAACACTGGTCTCTGCCGAATTGGCTGATCACTACATTGGGTGTTCGAACGGGTCCCCTTGATGCTTCTGGACTCAGGAGAGGGGTTAAAGAAATGTCAGCCATGGTTCCCTCTCACCCAACAACCTCCCCACCACACAGGCGTACATCAAGCGAGGACAGGCTCAGACTTAACTATGATGCCTCACACAGTCAAATAGTTTGATGCTTTGGCTCATAAATGAAGGAATGTCGAAGGCACCTGGTGCCAGTAAAAGCCTTCCCCCTGTCCTGAGCAAAATTGTCATGATCCGGGACCCTTCCTCACTCCAGAGACTTGACCACAAAATCAAGGCTCCCAGTGCTGCACCAAGGAGTACTGCGCTGTCAGGGGTGCTGTCTTTTAGTTGGGGCATTTAATGAGGTTCTGTCTGCCCTCGCACTCAGATGTAAGCAAACCCATGGCACCATTTTGAAGAAGAGCAGGTGACTCCTCAGTGTGTTGGTCAACATTCATCCCTCAACTAAATTATCTGATCCTTATCACATCGATGTTTGTGGGGTCTTGCTGTGTGCAAGTTGGCTGCTGCATTTCCCCTACATTCCGACAGTGATTACAATTGAAAAAAGCACTTCATTGGCTGCAAAAATGCTCAGGGCTGTCCTGATGTCATGAAAGGCGCTATAGAAATGCAGATCTTTTCTTTTGAATGGTGAGAGAGAGGGAGGAAGAATATGTTGCACCTTTCACATGATCAGAGAGCATCTCAGGGAACTTTACAGTCAATGAAATACTTTTAAAGAGTAGCCGCTGATGTAATGTAGGACACGTGGAATCCAGTTTGCACACAGGAAAACCCCACAAACAGCAGTGTGATAATGACCTGATAATCTGATTTGTGATGTCGATTGAGGGATAAAGATTGGCCAGGACACCGGGGAGAACTCCCCAGCTCTCCTTTAAAAGAGTGTCACGGGACCCCAGCGGGTAGATGGGATCCCTGTTCAACGTCTGACCTGAAAGACGGCGCTTCCAACAATGCAGCACTCCCTCGGGACTGTACTGGAGTGATTCTTGTGCTTAAGCCCTGGAATGGGACTTGAACCCAGAACCTTCTGACTGAGGCGCGAGAGTGTCAATTAACGCAGAAAATAAAGTCCCGGAATGTGGCTCCAAATCTAGGAATAGATGTTGAAGGTTGCCTGCTGGGTATGTGAAGTTGGTCCTCCAATGATTTCTCTTCCCTCTTCGTGCAGGGAAAACCCATGCAAAGTCGTTAACATCCCATGAGATGTTCTTACCCTTGCCATCTGACGTCAGACTTATGGTCTTCCCTCCAGCTCTATGTGTGTGTGGCTGCCTCTACACAGCAGATGCTGCAGCTTTCAGGGTGCTCTGCTCTGCTCATCTCCTGAAGCCAGCAGCTGCGATAAGGTCAGAGTTTGAGGGTTTCCTGTTGAGGTCTGAGTGCACACTGAGACAGAACCTGACAGATACGGAGGCCTAGTGCCTGTGGTTAGAGAGAGAGATAGAGAGAGAGAGAGAGAGAGAGGAGAAAGAATAAAAAAGCACAGAGAGTGCGGGAGAGGGAGGGTCAGAGAAAAAAAGGAGAAACTGTGAAAAACAGCAACTAAAAAAAAGCAGAGAGCAAGAAACGGATGGAGAGAGCTAGAGAAAGGAGAGACACAGAGCATGAGGAAGGGTATAAAGAGAGAGCGAGGGAGACAAACAGAGAGAAAGAAAAATATATGTGAGACATTATAGTCATTAAGCCCCTTGAAGCTAATCCGCCATTCAGTCAGATCCCGGTTGGTCTGCACTTCATCAGTTACTTGCCTTTGCCCTATTTTCCTTGACACTCTCACCTGCAAAAAACCTATTTACCTCCACCTTGAAAGCACCAGTTGTCCCCCAGCATCTATGACCTTTGAGAGTTTTAAAATTTCTGCAACACATAGTGTGAAATTGTGCTCCCTGACTTCTCCAAAATGACCCGGTTCCTATCTCCCTGTGGGATTCACGCACCACAGGACATTGTATGTCTGTATCTACCCTATTGATTCCCTTCAACATTTTAAACACCTTGATCAGATTACCCCCTCGACCTTATGGCTCAAGGAAATACAAGCCAAGTCTATGCAACTTGTCCTCATAAGTTAACCCTCTGAATCTTCACTGCATCTCCTCCAAAGCCAATAAACCTCTGCTTAGGTGCAGTGCTAGAACTGAGTGCAGTTACTCCAGATAGGATCTAACCAAAGCTTTGTGTAACTGTGCAAGGGAAAAAGAGTGAGAGAGATTAACTGAGAGGAAATGGAAAATTAAGGACCAGAGAAAGAGAGTGAGAGGTAGAGATAAAGAGACAGATAGGGTGAGAAAGGCAGACAACCAGACAGAGTTGGGTAGACAGATAATCGGAGACAGAGAAAAGTGGGGGGAGGAAAACAGACATAGAGAAAGAGAAAAAGAACAAATGTAGGACAGATTCAGAGAAAGACAATGACAAAGAAAAAATAGGAAAAAGATGAAAAGAAGCAGAGAGAGAGACAGAGAAAGAGATTGGAAAGAGAAGTACAAACACTCATACTTCAAAATAGTGCTAACAGAGAGAGATAGAGAAACACCGACACAGTTTTAGAGAGGTGATATTTTGCTCATATTTCGGTTTGGACAATGGTGCGCTCTTGCATTTCAGGTGTCAGCATTAGTGTAGGCTAGATGTAGAGTAAAACACCCTCTACACTGTCCCATCAAACACTCCCAGGACAGGTGCAGCACGGGGTTAGATACATAGTAAAGCTCCCTCTACACTGTCCCATCAAACACTCCCAGGGCAGGTAAAGCACGGGGTTAGATACAAAGTAAAGCTCCCTCTACACTGTCCCATCAAACACTCCCAGGACAGGTACAGCACGGGGTTAGATACAGAGTAAAGCTCCCTCTACACTGTTCCCATCAAACACTCCCAGGGCAGGTACAGCACGGGGTTAGATACAAAGTAAAGCTCCCTCTACACTGTCCCATCAAACACTCCCAGGACAGGTACAGCACGGGGTTAGATACAGAGTAAAGCTCCCTCTACACTGTTCCCATCAAACACTCCCAGGGCAGGTACAGCACGGGGTTAGACACAGAGTAAAACTCCCTCTACACTGTCCCATCAAACACTCCCAGGACAGGTACAGCACGGGGTTAGATACATAGTAAAGCTCCCTCTACACTGTCCCAGCAAACACTCCCAGGGCAGGTACAGCACGGGGTTAGATACAAAGTAAAGCTCCCTCTACACTGTCCCATCAAACACTCCCAGGACAGGTACAGCACGGGGTTAGATACATAGTAAAGCTCCCTCTACACTGTCCCAGCAAACACTCCCAGGGCAGGTACAGCACGGGGTTAGATACAAAGTAAAGCTCCCTCTACACTGTCCCATCAAACACTCCCAGGACAGGTACAGCACGGGGTTAGATACAGAGTAAAACTCCATCTGCACTGTCCCCATCAAACACTCCCAGGGCTGGTACAGCATGGGATTAGATACAGATCAGCCATGATCTAATTAAACGGCAGTATAGGCTTGAGGAGCTGAATAGCTGTGTCCTGTTCCAGTCTTTCTTGATACAGAGTAATGGTCTCCCTACACTGTACAGTGTGGTTCGGGTACAGAGTGAAGCTCCGATTATTGCTCTCCAGCCTGTGTTCTGGATCCCTCAGCATTAGAAATAGTTTCTGTGTATCAATCCTCTTGAACCTTTTTAATTATTGTAAACATTGACTGCCTGGAATCTGATTCGCTGATCTGAAACTGGCCTATCCATGTACAGTTTTCCTAAGGGCCAATCGGTGAAACTTGTTGTGAGTTCAGGTCAATAAGGGAACATCCCTGTAAAATTACAATTGCTGCTCAATCTTCAGATCTTGCCCTGGGTGGGGGTGAAAGTCGGTGGGGGGGTGCTAGTGGAGGTGGGTGGTGAGGTGGATGATGGAGAAGAGAGAAGTGGTGCAGGAAATCACTCCTTCAACCTTAGCTTCAAAATCCTTTCGAGAACTCTGAGTTGTGATACCTGAATCGCACTGCATTGACATTTGGCCGCCTGACTGTCTACATCAGTGAGGAATTCCTCAGATTCCATGTTATCCCTGCCCACTTGGTGGTTTTGCGGGAATGGGACTTTGATTACTCTAAGGCGAGCCACCATAGAGTCAATAGGCCGAATGGCCTCCTTCTGTGCTGTGCTGCCTCCATGATGCAGGTCGGGAATGGATAGGCTGAGAATAGGGTTGAGATCTTCCGAAATTTCCTGAACTATTTATGTTAGTCACCATTTTATTTCGGGACCCCAGCAGAGTGGTCAGTAATTAGTGGAGGCAGATTTAAAATAATTGGCAAAAGAACCAGATGGGGAGACAAGGAGAATATTTTCTTCTGCATAGAGTTATCTCTAGAACGCGCTGCCTGAAAGGAAACAGATTCGATAGTGACATTCAGAAGAACATTGGATAAATACTTTGAAGGGGGAAGATTTACAGAGCTATGGTGGAAGAGCAGGGAGAGTGTAATAGCTCCCTGTCAGAGAGAGCTAGCAGAGTGTGATAGGAGGGTTCAGCATCTGCCTTTAACATGACTTCGGGTATTCTTTGAGCACATGCCCGCTTCTGGGAGGACAGTGCTGATTCACCAGAATGGTACCAGGGCTAAAAGGGTTAAATTATGTGGGCAGGCTGCATAGACTAGGCTTGTATTCCACTGAGTATTCAACATTAACGGGTGATCAGATTGAAGTGTTTTAAGATGGTTGCAGGAATTGATAGAGTCGGCAGAGAGAAACTATTTCCTTCGGTGTGGTGAATCCAGAACCGGGGGCATAAGCTTAAAATTTGAACTAGGCCTTTTAGGGGTGATGTCAGAAAGCTCTTCTTCACACAAAGAGTAGTGGAAATCCGGAACTCTCTCCCAAAAAGCTGTTGAGGCTGGGTGGCAAGTTTTGGTGGGGGTGGGGAGGATGTGGGAGCGGGAGGAATGCTATTGAAAATTTCAAAACTGACTATGTTGGTTTTTGTTTGTTAATGTCATTGAGGGGGGTTACAGCGACTAGATGAAGTTAAGATACAGATCAGCCATGATCTGACTGGTTTGGGGGGGCTGAATGGCCTCCCCCTTTTTCCCATATTCCAAGACGAAGGAAACACTAACAATAAGAGAGTGGTGTACTGGGAGAGTTGGGGCACTGGAGAGAAGAACATAGTTTCCATCCTTGACGGTTGTTGCGTTTGTCTCACATTAGAAACCACACAGTTTATTTTTGACTGCCCAGGTTTGAGTTGTGTGCACTTCTTCCAATCCTCCCTGAGACAGAGCTGAGAGAACAAAAAAAAAGCAGAAGTCAATAAGAATCACACCTCATCTCAAGCTAAAAGGGAGGCTTGCACAGAATGAGCAAGAGTTTAAGCTCGTACAGTTGGTCCAAATCGTTCCAAACCTCGCCCTCCACTCCCAGTTTATTTAAACCCTACTGATGGGCCTCTGCTGATGATGCTCTCGGGCAGTCTGGGATCGGGAGTTGAATTTGCAATTGTTCAGCTGCAAGCCTTTAAGACCATTATTCAGGCATGCTCTGTGCTTTCAATAGGGAGGTAAATTAGGGACTGGTGTGACTGCTGTAAGTTTACATAGGTTGGCGGTTGCTTGTAAATCGTGCCTTTGGAGAGAGAGAGAGTTCAGGCTATCCCAAGGTCATGAAAAACTGTAGTCCTGACACAATCTCCACATTGTAACTTAAATAGCAATGAGAAGAGGGAAATTGCCTGGCCCCAAGGCATTGAGAGCAAAGAACAACAACAGCTTGCATTTATGTAGCATCTTTAACATAGTAAAACAAAATACTTTGCAGGAGCATTATCAAATAGCATTTGACACCAAGTCACGTAAGGAGATATTAGGACAGATGACACGCTGTAGGTTTTAAGAAGCATATAAAAAGAGGAGGGGAGAGGTGGAGAGGTTTAAGGACGGAATTCCAGAACTTAGTCCCCAGGCAGCAGAAGGCACAGCCACCAATGGTGATTAGCAAGAAGTCAAAATTAGAGGAGTGTAGGGCTGGAGGGGATTACGGAGATAAGATAGGGTGAGGCCATGGTGGGATTGGAAAACAAAGATAAGAATTTTAAAGTTGAGGTGTTGCTGGAACGGGAGCCAGTGTAGGTCAGTGTGCACAAGGGATTATGGGTGAGCAGGACTTGGTGAGAGCTAAGATAAAAGCGGCAGAGTTTTGGATGGAGTTCATACAGCACCTCTACTGTTGTCTTCACTTAGATTAGCAATCTGAATACAAGTTCTGAATGGCTCAGTATCACACAATATTCAGCTTTGACTATTGACGCACTTGTTTTCATTAGCTCCTATCTGAACTAAATCATCGGAAAAGACCATCAGCTCGTCTAGATTTGTATCAAACTCCCAAAGGTGAGAGGTTTCAATTATAACCCTGCTTTCCACCAAATCCATGATATAACCTCTATCTAATGTGGCTTTGCATGAAGATGGGCCAAAAGAGGGAGGTAAGGTGGTACCTGAGCGTATACCCCAGCATTTTAGTGATGAATGCTAAAGGAAAAACTGCAGACTGGTGGAAAGCAAGCTCCCCCTCTCTATAGGCTCCCAGGGGTAGTTTGTGAAATGTGTTCAGGCGTTCACAACTCAGGCGCTATTGAACAAAAAAAACCTGATTTCAGTAAACACAAGTGAAGAGGGCACTCAGTAGAGTGTACTCCTCTGCCGGGCTGTGTTAACTCAAAGTTATTACAATTACACAGCTCTTCTTTAAGGCTTTTCCCAGTCTGGTTGATGCTCTGTAACTACAAAACTGAGAAAATAAAGCTTCCTACTAAACTTGCATCTCATTAAACAAGCTTCAGGCCAATCCACCTCTAACAACCTGCTCTGAAAACTCTGCTCACATTTTGACAGCTGTGCTAAATTCAATCACGGCAGCTGAGACAATATACAACATTCTAAAAAAAGGTCGATTCGCCCTATCTCCCAATGTTAACAGATCATTTAAAAAATTCCAGAATTCAGATCCGCACCTTTACCAAAGGCTAATCTGTTCTTCCTTGTGCTGTACCCTATCTGTGCACCAAGTTTAGTTGAAAGTCATACATTGGTTTTTGAGATATTTTGCTTACGGTAAAACAGACTAACAAACAGAGGTGAATACATTCCCTCTGCTCATCTTCAGTGGCAGATGTAATTAGGAACAGGAGGAGGCCATTCAGCCCCTTGAGCCTGTTCAACCATCATGGTTGATTTGCCCCTCAATTTCATGTACTCATCTTATTTCCACCTTCCTTGGAACTCTTACCTCACAAAAATCTATTGATCGAAACAGAGAAAGAGGCACCAAAAATGTGATAGAAAGAAGTAGAGATGGGGAAATGCATACACAGAAACAGAAAGAGGGAGAGACAAAAGCAGAGAGAGAATCACAAATGCAGAAGAGAGAAAGAGGAAGACATGTAGAGGAGTACAGACAGACACACACACACACACACACACACACACACAGAAGCAGAGAGAGAGAAATAATGAGACCCACAGAGAAACACTGAAACAGACACCGAATCTGAGAGAGGGGAGTGAGAGGAACAAGCTGGGGATAGACTGAGGGAGGCCAGGATGAAGTGAATACCTATTAGCCAGAAGCAGTCAGAAAGATTGCAAGATGTTGTCAGTAGTGGCATCATAAACCAATAAATGTAAAGCAGTGCTGTGAATCTCACACATGGTGGGAACCTGTAAGGATGTCTATTAGTTGTACTTTCAGTCTGTATATACACTAAATATCTGTTGTTGCTCATTCTGCTGGTGGATAAATGCTATAGAAATATGTCGAAAGTTTATCTACAACTGCTTCTGAATGCTTGTCTTTGTGCCAGCTATCTTGCTTGCTCGACCTCCTTCCATGGCTTGCACCCTGAGTGAGATGAGATCGAGCAAAGTGTGGATGAAAAGGTTGCTTTGAGTGATAGAGGTCAGAGGTGACATTCATTTCATGGACACAGTTGACCTGGAAGGATCAGCTTCTGATAACTTGTCCCTCACATTAGTGTCAAACTCATGGCTGGAGTTCTCTCATGTTAGAATGTAAGGAATATGAGCTGGAATTGGCTATTCAGCCCCACACACATTCTCCGCCGTTTGATAAGATCATGGCTGATTTTCTACCTCAACCCCACTTTCTCACCCTATCCACATATACCTGCCAATTAATTTAGTGCTGAAAAATCTATTGATCTTAATCTCGGACCTACTCAATGACTGAGCATCCATTGCTTTCTAGGGTAGAGAATTACAAATATTCACAATTCTCCGAGTGAAGAAATTTCTCCTCCTCTCGGTCCTACGTGTGACTGCATTAGAAAGGGTTCTCAAGAACTTAGAGATAAAAACAAAAAGCTAAAAGCTACTGCGGATGCTGGAAATCCAAAACAAAAACAGAATTACCTGGAAAAACTCAGCAGGTCTGGCAGCATCGGTGGAGAAGAAATCAGTTAACGTTTCGGGTCTTCATGACCCTTCGGCAGAACTGAGTATAGTTAGGAGAAAGGTGAAATATAAGCTGGTCTAAGGTGGGGGGAGGCGGGGGGAGAGAGAAGTTGAGGATGTGGTGATCGTGGGGACAAGCAAGCAGTGATAGGAGCAGATAATCAAAAGATGTCACAGACAAAAGGATCAAAGAGGTGTTGAAGGTGGTGATATTGTCTGAGAAAAGTGCTAATTAAGAATGGAAGACAGGATACTCAAGGTACAGCTCTAGTGGGGGTGGGGTGGACAGACTAACAAAGTTTTAGTTTTAGATTTAAAAATAATGGAAATAGGTGGGAAAAGAAGAATCTATATAAATTATTGAAAAAAAAGGGAGGGGGAGAAACGGGGTGGGGATGGGGGGAGGGGGAGTTTAAGATCTAAAGTTGTTGAATTCAATATTCAGCCCGGAAGGCTGTAAAGTGCCTAGTCGGAAGATGAGGTGCTGTTCCTCCAGTTTGCGTTGGGCTTCACTGGAACAATGCAGCAAGCCAAGGACAGACATGTGGGCAAGAGAACAGGGTGGAGTGTTAAAATGGCAAGCGACAGGGAGGTTTGGGTCTTTCTTGCAGACAGACCGCAGGTGTTCTGCAAAGCGGTCGCCCAGTTTGCGTTTGGTCTCTCCAATGTAGAGGAGACCGCATTGGGAGCAACGAATGCAGTAGACTAAGTTGGGGGAAATGCAAGTGAAATGCTGCTTCACTTGAAAGGAGTGTTTGGGCCCTTGGACGGTGAGGAGAGAGGAAGTGAAGGGGCAGGTGTTGCATCTTCTGCGTGGGCATGGGGAGGTGCCATAGGTGGGGGTTGAGGAGTAGGGGGTGATGGAGGAGTGGACCAGGATGTCCCGGAGGGAACGATCCCTACGGAATGCCATCAGTGGGGGTGAAGGGAAGATGTATTTGGTGGTGGCATCATGCTGGAGTTGGCGGAAATGGCGGAGGATGATCCTTTGAATGCAGAGGCTGGTGGGGTGATAAGTGAGGACAAGGGGGACCCTATCATGTTTCTGGGAAGGAGGAGAAGGCGTGAGGGAGGATGCGCAGGATATGGGCAATGAAGAAATAAGAAATTTACAAGTGGATATGGACAGGTTAGGTGAATGGGCCAAAATTTGGCAGATGGAGTTTAACGTGGATAAGTGTGTGGTTATCCATTTTGGTTGGAAGAATAAAAAGGTGACTTATTATTTAAATACAGAGAAGCTTCAGAATGCTTCAGTGCAGAGGGATCTGGGTGTCCTCGTGAATGAATCGCTGAAAGCTGGTATGCAGGTACAGCAGGTAATAAGGAAGGCAAATGGAATTTTGGCATTTATTGCTAAAAGAATAGAGTATAAAAATACGGAAGTGTTGTTGCAACCGTACAAGGCATTGGTGAGACCGCACCTGGAGCACTGTGCACAGTTTTGGTCCCCTTACTTGAGGAAGGATGTAGTTGTACTGGAGGCGGTTCAGAGGAGGTTCACTAGATTGATTCCAGAGATACGGGGCTTGTCTTATGAGGAGAGATTGAGCAGTTTAGGCCTATACTCGCTAGAGTTTAGAAGGATGAGAGGAGATCTAATTGAGGTATATAAGATGCTAAAGGGGATAGACAAAGTAGACGCAGAGTGGATGTTTCCCCTTGTGGGGTATTCTAGAACGAGAGGACATAGTTTTAGGCTAAGGGGTGGTAGATTTAAATGAGAGATGAGGAGGAATTACTTTTCTCAAAGGGTCGTGAATCTGTGGAATTCACTACCTCAGAGTGCAGTGGATGCCGGGACACTGAATAAATTTAAGGAGGAGATAGACAGATTTTTAATTAGTAAAAGGTTGAAACGTTATGGGGAGAGAGCAGGAGTTGAGGCCGAAATGAGATCAGCCATGATCGTATTGAATGGCGGGGCAGGCTCGAGGGGCTGAATTGCCTACTCCTGCCCCTAGTTCTTATGTTCCTATTCTTGGTCAGTGGCATCGTAAACTTAAGTAGTCCCAATTAGATCTTAGAAGCATCAAGAAAGTGTCATAAGAAATGAAGAGGTTAAGAAATGGGAGTAGGGGTAGGCCAGTCAGCCCCTTGAGTCTGCTCTTCCATTCAATAAGGTCATGGCTGATCTGATCATGGCCTCAGCTCCACTTTCCTGCCTGTCTCCACCCCTAAACCTTTACACTTTTGTAGATCAAAAATTCAAGCCATGTATTGACAGTTCCAACTGCAGCAGCTGTGTGTTGTTCATGGCTCAGTTGATAGCAGCCTTGCCTCTGAGTCAGAAAGTTGTGGGTTGAAGTCCTGCTCCAGGGACTAGAGCACTGAAACCTCTGGTGACACAGCTGACACTCCCAAGGGAGTGCTGCACTGTCACAGGCGCTGTCTTCCTGATATGACATTAAATGCCTACTCTTTCCTGTGCATTCAAAAGTTTCACTGGTGCTAATTTGAAGAAGAGTTGGTGAGTTCTCCATGGTCTCCTGGCCATTATTTATCCCTCAACCAACATTTCTGAAAACAGATTGTCTAGTCATTATACACTGATGTTTCTGGGAGATTGCTGTACACACATAGGCTGCTATGCTTTTTTAAAAATTTATTAATAGAATGTGGGTGTTGCTGGCATGGCCAACATGCATTGTGAATATTTCTATATATTTCAAATGTATTTTGTTGTCTGTAAATTGCTTTGGGGTGTCCTGAGATTGTGAAAGTTGCTATGTAAATGCAAGTTTTTCTTTTCTTTCTACCTCCTCCTAGTGCCTTGTAGCTGCAGAAATCTCCTGAGTATCACTCTCTCTCCATGTACCCTACCTGTGGTGAGAAACTTCCTTCATTGCTTACGTGGGGAGTGGATTCATCCCACTTCTCGATAATCTCAATCATATGCGTAAGAACTATCTCCTCTGGGATATCAAATAGATTAAATAGGAGAGAAGGCCATTCAGACCATCATGTCCGTGCCGGCTCTTTGAAAAAGCTATCCAATTACTCTCAATTCTCCCTGCTCTTTCTCCATAGTTTCCTCTTCAACTACATATACTCAATTCCCTTAGGAAAGTTACTATTGAATTAGTTTCCATCACCCTTTCAGGCAGCACATTCCAGAACACAGCAACTCAGTGTGTTAAAAAAAAAATTGCCCCATCTTGCTTATGGTTCTTTTGCCAATTACCTTAAGGGCAGGATTTTCCCCTCGTCGGGCAGGCGTGATGGGCAGGTCCAGGACCACCACCCGCGCTCAGGCTCTGACCGTGATGTCACGCAGTCGGGCCCATTAAGGTCCGCTCAGCGTGAAACATGGCTCCGCACTGGCCGGAGGCTTGTCGGCCGCTGGGCCCAATGGCGACCCGGCAGCCAGTTTAAAAGCGGCACAGGCAGCCCCTGGAAGGCTGCCACGGAGGACGTCCCCCGAACCTTTCCGATGGACCCGAGTGTGGCTAGACACACGGCAGACTGGAGGTCAGGTCGCACGGGCACTCGGCCCCCCGCCGCTTTTCTGATGGGTGCCTCGCCGTCCTCCTGGAGGAGGTGGCTGCCAGGAGGGACACCCTTATCTCCAGAGACAGGAGGAGGAGATCACCGCGCCTCACCAAGGGGGCATGGGAGGAGGTGGCAGCAATGGTGAGCAGCCATGACGTGGTGTGGCGCACATGGCTGTGGTGCCGTTGGCCCTTCAATGACCTGCTGCGCTTATGAAGGGTGAGTACTGTGTTGGCATGGGCCAGTGTGCAGCTATGTTAAGGTCTGGACATCCCCCCATGGACCTCAGGGGTGCTATAGCCTGAGTGCCAACTGTCAACCACACCGGAGCTGGCCAAGGGTGTGAACCCTGGTTACTTGGACTGAGTGCCTTGCAGCTCAAGGACCATGACTCGGATGTGCCCTGCCAGGCACTCCTCAGCTGGGGTTGGCCAGGCTGCAATGGCGCTGCAGGTAGAGAGTGGACTAATCCATGCTCCTATGTTGTTTCAGGAGAAGACGGCTCACAACAAAATAGAAAGGTTGCGGACTGGTGGAGGCCCCACTAGCCTCCTAAATCCTCTTGAGATACTAGCAAGATGCCCTGGAGCTCGAGAGCCAGCATGCCTCACGTGCAACCAGGCATGGAGAGGCAGGGGTGCCAGATGAAGGTAAGAGTGCAGTGCACTGAGGTGAAACTTTTGACTTGTGCAACCATTCTAATGCAGTCTCTTCATTGATGTGAGCCTCAAACCTGGAGTCCTCATTGATCATTGGAAGAAGATGGCACCATGATGCAGATTTCCATTGTCTCACTAGGGTGCCAGGCGTGCACAGTGACAGCGTGATGACTTTAACTAATGACATGTCCTTGTTCTCCCTTTTAGGTTCACCAGCAGACGTTCGCTCTCCGGACCCCGAAGAGCCGCCACTGACACTGGAGGACCACCGAGCTTCTGTTGCACATGCGTCACACCCGCTCTCTGAAGCAGGCACCACCACTGATACCAGCGCCTCGGTGGGCATTTGAGTGGTGGCTAGTATCCGGTGCACATCGGTGAGAGTACTCACAATCGCTTGAGGTGCAGGCGGAGGCAGAGAGTGCCCAGGGCGCTGGCAGTCGGAGGGCTGCTGGGGACCAGGACGATGCTCAGTCGAAGGCTGATGATGAGCCTCTGGAGTTGTCCATTAGGCGGCAGATGCTGGATGTCCAGCAAGATGTACGGGAGGATCTGGCAGAGATCCATAAGGGTATGCATGCCATGGTCTCTGTTGTGGAGGAGTCCATGTGGAGCATGAGCATTGCGTTGACCATCATGGGCGAGCCCACTGCCTCTCCCGTTGAGACAGTGGCGACTCATGGAGAGGCAGCTACAGGGACAGAATGAGGGTTTCCTGGGGTTGCGCTCGGACCTGCAAGTGCTCACACAGACACTGACCTCAGGTGGTCAGTGCCAGGGTAGGAAATGGATGAGGCACCCAGTATCCCAGCTCGGTGCCCATCCATCAATGGTGTGCAGAGAGGTCCAGAACGACCTCACATTGGCGCAGGAGTTGCCTTTCATCTCTGTGGGCTCCTCTCAGGGCGCTCTGGATGATGGCAGCAGCTCCTCTGCCCCTCTGCCAGTGAGTGTGGCATCTGATGAGGCTGCAGCGACTGGAGAGACACTAGCCATGACACTGGCTGCTCCCTCCCAGACAGGGCCAGCACAGGCTCCACTGGCCAGAGGACAACCGTCAAGGTCAACAAAGCCAACAAGACAGCAGGGTCAGCAGCTGTCTCCAATGCTGCTGTCAGCGATGGGGGAGCTCCTGTACGTAGCACTCACAAGCAGAAGGTAACTGCACCATGAGCACAAGAGGGACAGGTCACAAGTGATTTTCTGTGCATTTATGTTTACTTATCTATACTGGTTTGGGAATGAAGACCAGAGAGGTTTATGTAAATAGTTGGGAATTGTCAAAATGAGATAAATTTTGCTTTTGTCGTCATGGTCTGTATATGCTTCACCTTTTTATTTTTTTTGGTACAGGGTACGCCAGTGTGTAACGCTGGCCGTAAGTGGCTCTGAACTTTATTGCACAGGCACTGAGTGTTCTTTGTGTTCAAATGAAAGGGTCATTTCAGATATCCAGGATGGAGATGACAGCCCTGGCATGAGGTGGAAGCAGATCTTTGGCAGCCTAGCTTAAGGAGCGTTGGATCAAGGTATCCCTGCCTCCCTGGAGGTTACCGAGGTCTGCCTCCACGCTCTCAGCGTTCTCCTCACCGTGCTCCTTTTCTGACTCACTACTGGATTCATCCTCTGTGGCCTGTGCAGCTGTGTCAAGATCCACTTCCTTCAGTGGGTCCCCCCTTTCCAGCGCCAGATTGTGGAGAGCGCAGCATGCAACCACTATCAGTGACTCCCTCTCTGGAGGTTATTGTAGTGCACCCACTGAACGGTCCAGGCATTGGAAGCGCATCTTTGAGAATACTTATGGTCCTCTCTACCACCGCCCTTGTGGAGGCATGACTTGTATTGTAACATTTCTTTGCCTCTGGTCTTGTGTGGTGGAGAGTCATGAGCCATCTCTTCAACAGATAGCCCTTTCACCCAGCATCCATCCATCCACTGAAAAGCTTCAGCACCTGGGAGAGTCTCAGGATGTAAGGGTCATGGGAGCTTCCAGGGCACCTTGTACAGACTTGCAGAATCTGCATCCTGTGATCACAAACTATCTGCACGTACATGGAGTGGAATCCCTTCCTGTTGACAAAGGCACCCGGCTGACCCGCTGGTGCCTTGATGGCCACATGTGTGCAGTCGATGGCACCCTGGATGCTGTGGAACTCAGCAATCGCTGCAAAGCCTCTGGCTTGCTCAGCCTGGCTGGCCTTGTCCAAACGGTAAAGAACAAAGGTCAGTACCCGCTAGAACAAAGCTTCTGTCACCAGCTTGACACAACTGTGGACAGCTGATTGGGAGACTCCACACAGATCCCCTACTGACCTCTGGAAAGAGCTGGAGGCATAGAGTTGAGGGCCACTGTGACCTTCAGAGCCACTGGCATAGAATGTCCACCCACACAGTCGGAGCTGATCTTAGGCCCAATCATCTGACAAATGGAGGTCACTGTCTCCCTTGAGAGGCAGAGCCTCCTTCGGCATTGCACCTCAGACATATTGAGGTAGCTGCATTGCTGCCTGTAAACTCTGGCAGCAGGATAGTGGCGCTTTCTGCGGCCCCTTCCACCTTGGACTTCCTGCTGGCCCTGCGCCCCTTGTGCCTGCGACTCTCCTCCCACAGGTCGCTCCCCTGGAAGTTGCACTGGGACCCGTGGCCTCCTCTCCCTTCTGCCCCTCTCTCCCTCCTCAGAGGAGGTGCCCCCAGCAGAGACCACAATCCCCAATACCAGCATAAAGGAAGGCTGTCTGATACCTGGAAGGCCCCACTCGGTGTGAACCCTCCGAGGGCCTTGCAGACAGCAATGAGCCCTGAAATGAAGCCTGGAAATACTAAGAATGAAGCGCTGAACAGAGATGAGGCTGCCAAGTACCAGTAAGCAACCAGCAGCAAGCTATCTCCAAAACTCGTCACTACTCACACAGGCAATGCTGCTGACCCTTTATATCCCGCCCTTGGATGAGGTTTGTGAAAATGTTGGCTGGCCGCCTGCCCATTTTGCCCGTGCGATGAGCTGGAAATCGCACAGGCAAGGAAAATACGCATTCAATTGGACTCTTAAGGGCCTTAAGTGGCCGCTTAATTAATGGCAGGCGCTGGTCTGGCACCTGTGTGTGCCCGCCGAGCAAAATATCACGTGAGTGGGCGATGATGTTGGGACGCTCGCCCGACGTCATCATGTACTATTTTACTCCCGATCAGGTTGGGCACGTGCCCGTCTGCGGGTTTGTAACATTCTGCCCTAAGTCTGTGTTCTTTGATTACAGACCCTCCTGCCAGTGGAAACTGTTTCTTCCTATTTATTTTGTCGAAATCATTCATAATTTCGAACACCTCACTTAAATATCTCCTTAACCCTCTCTGTTGTAAGGAAAACAAGCTGAGAGCACTGTGTGCAGTTTTGGTCCAAGGAGGGGCGCACTAGCATTGGAGTCGGTTCAGAGAAGGTTCACTGTGCTAGTTCCTGGGATGAGGGGGTTGTTTTACGAGCAAAGGTTGAGCAGCTGGGGCCTATACTCATTGAAGTTTATCTAACTGTTTATCACATTGCATTTAATGGGAGCTTGCTGTGTGCAAATTGGCGCTGTGTTTTCTACATTACAACAGTGTCCCCCACTTCAAAAGCACTTCATTGGCTGTAAAGTGCTTTGGGACATGGTGAGAGGTGCTATAAAAATGCAAGTCTCCCTCCTCTTTGCTCTCATTTCTTGTATTTAGGCAATCTTCAGTACTGTGAGCATCTTGCTCACTATCTCGCTCCGAAAGTCCAGTCTGTCTCCAGACACATTTGTGTTCTGTCTCACTTCCTCATATAGTTGTTTCAGAAAGTGGTTAACAGGAATCCATTTTAAATTCACAATGTTTTTGAACATCGGAAAGCTCTACAAATTCTGCCATCTCAGAGGGGAGCTATGGTGAAGGGAGTGTGCTGCCTGCTTCAAAACTTTGCGAAATTATCTTTGTTTGGGGGAGTCCAGGTCAGTGCAGGGCTGAGCCTCGCTATGTGGGATGCCACTAACGCGGCAAAGAATTGGAGGAAAGATGAGTTATAGCAGGAAGTAGTCATAGACTCATAGAAACTTACAGCACATGGAGGCCATTCAGCCCATTGTGCCTGTGCTAGCCCTTTGAAAGCAGTTGTGTTTAGTCCCACAACCATGCTCTTTGTCCCATCCCCAAAAGTTCCTCATCCTCAAGTACCTGTCCAATTCACTTCTACAATTACTTATGAAATCAGCTTCCAACTTTTCAGGTAGTGCGTTCGAGATCTCAACAACTCTTTGTGTGAACAGGATCCTCCTCACCTCCCTAGGCCTTTTGTCAATGAATTTAAATCAATGAACCTCTGGCTAATCTTGGCAATTCCTGTTGGAAGTGAAGATGACTGAAGGAGGGGACGAATTCAGGATGGGGTATAGGTTACTGTGAGGAATAAGAGAAGAAGATTCAGAAATGCAATCATCAAAATAATATTGATGACGTATCTGTACATATCTGGATGTGGTAGTATGGTAGTTATTTTAGTGGTTCAGTAGTTCAGAGAGTATGCAAGTTCAAATTCCATAACAGCAGTTTGAGAATTTGATTTCAGTTTTAAAAATATGGAAATTAGAACTGTTATATATAAAATGTGACCTTGCAGTCCCATCTTTATATAATTTATGAAAACATACGGGAAGGTGATGGCATAGAGGTATTGTCACTGGACTAGTAATTCAGAGACCCAGGGTAAATCTCTGGGGACCCAGGTTCGAATCCTGCCACGGCAGGTGGTGGGATTTGGATTCAATAAAAATGTGGAATTAAAAGTGAAACCATTGTCAAGGTCATAAAAGCCCATCTGGTTCACTAATGTCCTTTAGGGAAGGAAATCTGCTGTCCTTACCTGGTCTGGTTTACATGTGACTCCAGACCCACAACAATGTGGCTGACTCTTAACTGCCCCTTGAACAAGGGCAATTTGGGATGGGCAATAAATGCTGGCCCACATCCCACTCATAAAAAAAAAATCTAATTTAGGGAAGGAAGCCTGCTGTCCCTTTCTGACTCTGAATTGCACTCTGAAATGTCCTGGAGGGATAGCCAGCTGTATCAGGGCAATGGGTGAGCCAAACATCCCAGTGATGCCCATATTCTGAGAATGAATTTTTAGAATTATACATAGATCGAGAGGTGTGAGAGGGCCTATGTAACAAGCTTGTTCTTCTATCCTATCCAAAAGTCAGAGATTTCTCTGACCTGAGGGCAGCATTCGGGCCTTGAATGAATATTGGATTAGTTCAAGCCTTGAGGGGAAAAGAAGACCTGAGAAAAGAAATAGGACTTCTGTGAACCCATGTGCACATGTATGTAAATGCAAGGAGTCCAGTTGGTGATAAATGCGTTTGCATGAGGTTTCTATAATTAGGAGATTGTTGCAGAAGCTCGAGATAGATTAGCTGGCCCTGCAAACATCAGTTTAACACTCTGCTTGGAATCCATTGCTGGTCACTCTCTCACATGCATTGTGCAGAAATATTCGAGTCAGGGTTTGCATGGGTGGAGCCACCTGTCTCAGGCGATAAGCCTTTTCCTCAAAAGAGATGGGCTGGGGTTCACCGCATTGAGACAGGAATGCTATTTCTGTTAGTTATCACTGCACCGCAATGGCTGCAAAAGCAGTATTGAAAGGAGAAGTTAAATAAAAAGAGATGGGGGTGGTGGGGGGGGCGGTGAGTGTTGGATTGTTCTGACTACGAGGTCTCAGGTCTCACAGGTTAACTCTGTCAGAGCTGAGCGCTGTTGTACAGTCAATCAGCAACTGCACATGATGTCAAACAAGATCATGCAAAAAGGAATTGCATCAATACAGTGTCTTTCACAACCTCGCCAGTGCCTGGTGACATGTGGCCACTGTTGTAATGCAAGAGGGCTTTAGGTTTAACATCACCTTCAACACACACCTCTGTTAGTGCGGTACTCCCTCAGTACTGCAGTGGGGAATGTCAGTTTAGATTTTGTGCTCCAGTCCCTGGAATGGGACTTGAACCTACAATCTTCTGAGTCAGAGGTGATAATGCTACCAACAGAGTCCAAATTAGGCCTTTAAATGCAACACTGCCCTTAACTTGCCATTGAAATAGCAATTGCATTAAGAGGGGCTGCAGCGCCCAGTGGTAAATGGGTAATTATCAGTTGGGCTCAGTAACAGCACTTGTTTAGCTTGGTTTGAGGCAGGTAGTTGGGGTAGACACTTCCAATGCAGTGCATTCTCCCCGGAGACCTAACCAATATTTATCCCTTTATTAACATCACTAAAACAAATTATCCAGTCTTTATCACATTGCTGTTTGTGGGAATTTGCTGTGCACAAATTGGCTGCCGTGTTTCCTACATTACAGCAGTAACTACATTGGAAAAGCACTGTATTGGCTGTAAAACACTTTGGGATGTGCCGTGTTTTTGAAAGGCTTTAAGTAAATGTAAATCTTTGTCTCTTTATTTAATACCTGACCTGGGAGCATGTATTACTGACCACAAATGCATGAATTGTGAATGTTTAATTTCCAAATCTTTACATGAGCATAAAATTAAGAACATTTGGAACAGAAGGAGGCCATTCAGCCCATCAAGCCTACTCCATTATTCAGTGAGATCATGGCTGATCTGTACTTTAACTCGATTTGCCTGCCTTTACTCTATTTCTCTTGATACATTTATAGAAATCTATTGACCTCAGTCTTCAAATTTCCAATTGCGCCCCTCCCACCCCCTCCCCCCCCCCCACCCCACCCCCACCAGAATCCATAACCTTTTGGAGGAGAGAATTTCAGATTCCTACCAGCCATTTGTGTGAAAAAAAACACTAAGAATGGTCTGTGCTATAAGGCACGCTAGCACTATTTGCAGGTGGTGCAATGATAATGTTACTAGACCAGTAATTCAAAAGCTAACCCTCTGGGGATACAGCTTCAAATCCCACCATGATAGCTGGTGGAGTTTAACTTCAATGAATAAAAATCTGCAATATAAAGTTAGTCTCAATAATGACCATGAAGCCATCATCAATTGTTGGCCTATATGTTACTACAGATTCATAGCATGTGGTTGACTCTTAACTGGGCTCTGAAAGGATCTAGCAAACTGGCCTCAGTTCAAGGGCAATTAGGAATGGGCAATGCCAGCCTTGTCAGTGACACCTACATCCCATGAAAGAATAAATAAGAAGAAGGGTAGCATGGTTGTGATTGTACAGGACTGTAATCTGGAGGCCCAGACTAATGTGTTGGAGACACTAGTTCAAATCCCGCCAGCAGGAGGGAATGATTTTTTTTTTAATTAACTGAATTTAAATTTAGTTAATTAATAAATTTGGGATACAGTGCTGATCTGGGTTATTATAAAAACCCATCTGGTTCACTAATGTCCTCGGGAGGAAATCTGCCACCCTTACCCAGTCTGGCATGCATGTGACTCCAGACCCACAGCATTGTGACTGTTAACTACCTTCTGAAATGGCCCAGCAAGCCACTCAGTTGTAGGTGGCTCACCACCACCTGCTCAAGGGATGGGCAATAAATACCGGCCTTGCCATGCAGCGACACTCACATCCCAAAACCAAATAAAAAGAATGGTTCCTGGGATTCATGTTGCTGCATTTTTGAAGATAAATCTAAATTTTAGGGAGGAATTATTATTTATTTTTTGGCGAGGCCCATCAGACTATCCTCAGTGTCCATCACGTGTTAATGAGCCTCTGGAATGAAACTTGTTGTAAGTCAGCAATCTGAGTTGTGCTTCTTAGACCACATGAGAACTGTCCCGGAGAAACAATTAATTCCCCCAAGGGCTGTTGAGGAAGTTGGAGAAGTGGCTAGCTCATTGCTGCTTAAAGAGGTGTTTGGGACAATGCCTGTGAGCAGATCAAAAGCCAGTTATCCTGCAAATCTTTGTTTCCTGAATCCAAAAGGCCATTCTTCACTTTGTCCACCATCTAGGACAAAGCAGCCCACTTGATTGGCACACCATCCAGCCCCTTCAACATTCCCTCCCTCCACCACCGGTGCACGGTGGCAGCAGTGTGTGTACCATCTACAAGATGCACTGCAGCAACTCGTCAAGCCTCCTTCAGTAGCACCTTCCAAACCCACGACCTCTGCCACCTAGAAGGACAGCAGATGCATGGGTACACCATCACCTGCAAGTTCCCCTCAGAGTCATGGATCACCCTGACTGGGAAACACATCAATGTTCCCCCACTGTCACTGATTCAAAATCCTGGAACTCCCTTCATAACAGCACTGTGGGTGTACCTACATCACATGGACTGCAGTGGTAAAGAAGGTGGCTCACCACCACCTTTTGAAGGCCTTGTCCTTCATCCATTCCTGTTCCAAGAGTTGGCAGCACTATGAATAATCTTTCTCCACTGATTTCTATTCTCCACTCCAATTTTTTTTATACCTTCATGGGGTGTGGACGTCACTGGCCGGGCCAGCATTTTGATTGTCCAGCCATAATTGCCCTTGAGAAGGTGGTGGTGAGCTGCCTTCTTGAACCACTGCAGTCCATGTGGTGTAGGTACACCCACAGTGCTGTTAGGAAGGGAGCTTTAGGGTTTTGACCCAGTGACAGGAATGGTGATATATTTCCAGGTCAGGATGGTGAGTGACTTGGAGGGTAACTTCCAGGTGGTGCTGTTCCCATGCACCTGCTGCCCTTGTCCTTCTAGATGGTAGATGCCGTGGGTTTGGCAGGTACTGCCCAGGGAGCCTTCATGAGCTGGTTCAGTGCATCTTGTAGGCGGTACACACTGCTGCAACTGTGCAATGGTGATGAAGATAGTGAATGGTGAAGGCGGTGGATGGGGTGCTGTTCAAGTGGACTGCTTTGTCCTGGATAGTGTCGAACTTCTTGAGTGTTGGAGCTACGCTCATTCAGGCAAGCGGAGAGTATTCCATCACACTCCCGACTTGTGCCTTGTAGATGGTGGACAGGCTTTGGGGAGTCAGGAGGTGAGTTGCTTGCTGCAGAATTCCCAGTCTCTGACCTGCTTTTGTTGCCACAGTATTTACATGGCTAGTCCAGCTCAGTTTCTGGTCAGTGGTAACTCCCAGGAAGTTGATAGTGGGGTACCAATGATGGTAATGCCACTGAATATCATGGGGAGATGATCGGATTCTCTCTTGTTGGAGATGGTCATTGCCTGACACTTGTGTGGTGCGAATGTTACTTGGCACTTATCAGCCCAAGCCTGAATGTTGTCCAGGTCTTTCTGTATTTGGACATGGACTGCTTCAGTATCTGAAGAGTTGTGAATGGTGCTGAACATTGTGCAATTAGGGATGGGCAATAAATGCCAGCCTTGCCAGCAACGCCCACATCCCAAGAATAAGTGAAAATAATTTTTGTAAATTCCATATAGTGAGAGACAGGATATCTGATTGAGTGGAACATCTTGACCCTGTCTATGCCTGACACAGGGGTTTACACAGGGGCCATAGGGCAGCAATCATAGGGGTGTGGCCTTGGCTGATTTTTTTTAACCCTTCGCTTGCTAAATGGCACTGAGGCGAATGGTACAGGTGTGATCAGCACAGACTGGAGCTAGTTGCTGAGATACACTGAATCACTGTGGGAAAGGGGAATTTTGATTTGATGCAAATGGCGATGAAGAAATACTACCACAGAAATTGTCAAACTCTTTGGCGTGATGGTTGTCAGAATTTTGTTTTCTAGAATTTGTTTCAATTGAAACCCCCACACAGTGGAATTTGCATTTCTAATTTAAGCATTGACACATGTTGAATACCAAGAGGCTGAAAGCAACAGCTGACTGAACTGATTTTTCTCTCTTCTTGTGTTGTTGTTAGAGTTTTTTCCCTTTGACAATTTAATATCCCCACCTGCCAGTTTTCTGCCCTCCCTCCTAAAACTGCTGACTGCTGGATGGACACAGATACCAATTGCCCCTCCCTCTTGCCCAGTTGGCCCTTCATCCTTTGTGAGCTTAAACAGTTAGCTGGTGGTGGGCTGTTGAACGGGGAACACAACCAACCCATAATCCAACCTGATCCTGCCCCTGGATAGTGGTCAAGAGTGGACAAACTAAATAATTCCTCTCCCAACCCTGCCCGTAGCCAAATGGGCGCAATTGGAGAACAGCTAATCCGGGAAACTAGTATGTGCCTATTCTGAATTTCTCATTACTACCTCTGGCCACACTTACTGAGTCAATGTGTGAAATTGACAACTTGCTGCTTGTTGCCTTTGAACTGTTTTGACAGAAAAGGCAGATTAGCACCCTCCACTCTTCTCGAGTGGTGCCCAAAATAATGAGGTACAGCACACATACCATTCTGCAGAAGTCAATGGTCAAATGACTGAATCAGGGATTGGTGCTCAGTGCTATTGTTTCAACCACAGGGAAAATTTCCCTCTACCCCTTTCCACCCACCTAAACAAATGTGCTCACCCTGCAGGTCACTCCTTGGACACTACCTACACTGGTCGGTCCCTGAGATGGCACTTGAGCTGAGAAAGGAAGAATCCTGATTCCTGTGTGCGCTACCAATTCATCCCAAGAGAAATTCAATGTCAGTTCAGAGTGGGAGTTGCACTCAGGTATCCACGAATAAGCCTGATACTGGCTCCTTGCATATTTCACCTTTTTGACTGATTTTCTGTTGACAAGCCAAGGCAGCACAATCAGTAACACAGATACTACCAATACGGAAACGAGATGAATTAGGAATTACAGAATCATAGGATCATAAAATAGTTACATCACAGAAGGAGGCTACTCGGCCCTTCGTGTCCATGCTGGCTCTCTGCAGGAGCTGCTCAGCTAGTCCCACTCCCCTGCCTTTTCCTCATATACCTGCAAATTATCAGACAATCATCCAGTTCTCTTTTGAAAGTCACGATTGAAACAGCCTTCACCACACTCTCAGGCAGTGCATTCCAGATCCTAACCACTTGCTGTGTTAAAAAAAGGTTTTCTTCATGTCGCCATCAGCTCTTTTGGTTCTTAACTGATATTAAACTTGGGTTTTGCTTGTTTGTCTGTTATAAGAAAAATGGCAAAAGTGAGGGATTTAGGGAGTGCAAAGTTTTAGGATCCTGGGCAAGTGTGAGTTAGAGTAAGAGATGGAGCATTGCGTCTTCATTTTAACACAGTGTGGGCCCATGAAGGAGGAAGACTACACTGGAAACAGAATTGGCACACCAATTCTTAGAATAACAATGCTAAGAGAAGGAATGACCGAGGGTATTCTGATAACGTGGAGATAGATGAGGATGTCTGTGACAGAGGAAGGTGTGGGGGCTGAAGAGAATCATCAGCCATCAAAGGCCCAGCTGTTTTTCCACCCCAATTCCCTTTGAGGAGTTTGGGAAAACCTTCCCAAAATATGAGTGCGGCATTCAACACAGGACAGACTAAAGTTCTGTAAAGACTCAAGAGTTGAGGGGGAAAGGGAGTATTTAACATGAAAGGGGAAGCAGCTTTAGTAATGAAGTACAGGTTGACTTTGGCAGCAGGTGCAAAGTTCCCAGCTGCTCTTGCCGCAAAGTCAAAAGGTCATTAGTTCAAATCCCACTCCAGAGACTTGAGTTTATTAGGCAGGTTGAAATTGCAGTACTGAACTGAGGGAGTGCTACATTGTCAGTCTGCCTATTGAATAGGAAGTTAAACCAGGTTCTCTCAGGTGGGCATAAAGGATCTTGCAGCGCTACTTTGGCAAAAAGCAGGGGTGTTCTCCCTAGTCACCTGGCCAACATTTAACTCTCAACCAACATCACTAGAAAATAGTAACAGACAAAATTTACGGCACAGAAAGAGGCCATTTTGCCGGATTATACCGTCTTTTATCTTGTAGCTGTTTATGGGAGCTTGCTGTGCACCAATTGTCTGCCACGTTTGCTACATTACAACAATGGCCACACTGCAGAAATACTTTATTAGCAGGAAGCACTGTGTGACGCCCTGAGATAAAAATACAAATTCTTTATTACTTTCTCTTTCTATTGTTCCGTGGCCTAAGAAAATGCAAAGCATCAACATCTCATAATGGCAGACAAAGTATAAAGGTTCCCCTCACAGATCACGTCAATTAATACTCCTTTTCAGTAAAACAAAACCCTTTGCCGTGTCATATCAAGTTGACAAAATTGAGAGTCTTCTGGGAGCTGTTAACGAGACTGATTAATACAATAGTAATTGGCCTCACAGGACTAACCCATCAGCCAAGGCTTGTGTTCAACACAGCTATTGAAATAATATAGTCATAGTATTTACTGGACTACTTCTTCCTCTCCTCCTTCCAATTTTTTTCCCTCCGTCCCTCAACTTGCTGACTCAGGATGGAATCTGTTACAGGCCAATTTCTCGTATTCCTTCCCAGTGACCCTTCTTCAGGCTAATTGTTGATGAAGTGTCTCAGTGGGATATCAGGGGAAGCTTAAAGGAGTGTGATTCCCTGGTCATCCCAAAGCCCGCACTTGCACACCCTCCAAAAGGAGTCAAACAGGAGCCTGGACTGATTTTTCCTCTCCTTAGCCAAGTTTGTAACTTTACACCCTCTTCATTTACAGTGTGAAAGTGAACACATGGCCCACTGAAAAATCTCTGCCGGACACTCCAAGTGTAGAACTGCAGAGAGTCGGAAGATTTCAGTCGTAAGAAGTATGGAACAGTTTAGGAATATTGTGGGTGGAGAGGAAAGAGATGAGGAAAGGAAACATCTGAAAGAACTGGAGGGAGATAATTTTTTTTTTGCAGTGAGTTGTTGTGATCTAGAATGTGCTGTCTGAAAGGGCAGTGGAAGCAGATTCAATAGTAGCTTTCAGAAGAGAATTAGGTAAATACTTGAAAAGGAAAAGCAATTACAGGGCTATAGGAAAGAGCAGCGAGGAGTTGGAATCATTGAATGGTTCTTTCAAAGAGCTGGCACAGGCCAGATGGGTAGAATGGCCTCCATCTGTGCTGTAAGAATCTATGGGTAGAATTTTCCCTCCGTCGGCGGGGGGGAGGTGTTGTGTGGGTCTGTGCCGCCATTTTACGTGGGCGGGACAATTAAGATAATTAAGTGCACCCGGAAGTGCTGTGCACTCCCTGTGTGTGTGGGGGTGGGGGGGGGTGGGAGTTCCCTGAGTCGAGGGTGTGCTTTTTTGCGCATGCGCACGAAAGAGCGCGAAAACCTCTCTGAGGCATAGAGCTGCTTTAGGGAGATAAATAGATAAATTTTAAGTTTTGACAGTTCAATAAAGTGTTGAAAAAATTTTTATGGCATGTCCCCTCATGTGAAACTGTCACATGTCACATGAGCTGGGACGTGTGCATTAATTTCGATAAAAATTTTTGAGAAAATTTAAAATCATTCATGGAACCTCATCCCGCAGCTCCATTAATTATTTCAATTTTTAGTTAAAAAGGCCTCAATAGGCCTTTGACAGTTCGGCGGGCACACAGCCAACGTCACCCCGCATCATTTTATGCCCTGGCAAGTGGGTCCCGCCCCTGCTCGCCGTGCCGAAGATTCTCCCCTATGATTCTAATGTTAGCATCCCAACAGACAGAACATACATATGTATATGTATAGCCATCTCGATCTGTACAGTTCAGTGTCAAACCCCCTATGATCATTGAAGTGACTTTATTCGACGTACTTAATGTTTTTTGGCGTGGACATTGTAGACTTCTTGAGAGGTTGAACTCCTTTTGTTCCAGACCAACAATGTGCCTTGATTGCAGCTTCTGAACGCAGCCATCAACAGCACTGTGGGGCATTCCATATGGTGTTTTGAAGGAGATTTCTGATTTATAATTAGGTGTTAGCTGTGATTTAGTGGGTAGCACACCATGCCTCAGAAGGTTTAAGTTCCACTCCAGAAATAGTGACAACAATAACAACAACTTGAGCACACCCAGGGCCATGGATGAGATTCCAGTGCAAGTACTGATGGAGTGCTGCACTATTGAATGAGACATTAAACCAAGGCCCCTTCTGCCCTCTTAGATGGACATAGAAGATTCAATGTTTAATAGAAGGTCAGTGAGTTCTCCCTGGTGTCGTTTTGTTTCATTCACAGGATGTGGGCTTCGCTGGCTGGGCCAGCATTTATTGCCCATCCCGTGGTAGTGGTCGTGGGTTTGGAAGGTGCTGTCTAAGGAGCCTTGGTTAATTCCTGCAGTGCACCTTGTAGATGGTACACACTGCTGCTACTGTGCGTCGGTGGTAGAGGGAGTGAATGTTTATGGATGTGGTGCCAATCAAGCAGGCTGCTTTGTCCTGGATGATGTCAAGCTTCTTGAGCATTGTGGGAGCTGCACTCATCCAGGCAAGTGGAGAATATTCCATCACACTCCTGACCTGTGCTTTGTAGATGGTGGACAGGCTTTGGGGATTCAGGAGATGAGTTACTTGTTGCATGATTCCTAGCCTCTGACCTGCTCTTGTAGCCATAGTATTTATATGGCTAGTCCAGTTCAGTTTCTGGTCAATGGTAACCCCCAGGATGTTGATAGTGGGGGATTAGTGCTGATAATATCATTGAACATCAAGAGGCAATGGTTAGATTCTCTATTGTTAGAGATGGTCTTGCCTGACACTTGTATGGCATGAATGTTACTTGCCACTTGTCAGCCCAAGCCTGGATATTGTCCAGGTCTTGCTGCATTTGGACATGGACTGCTTCAGTATCTGAGGAGTCGCAAATGGTGCCGAACATTGTGCAATCATCAGCGAACATCCCCACTCCTGACTTTCTGATGGAAGGAAGGTCATTGATGAAGCAGCTGAAGATGGTTGGGCCGAGGACACTACCCTGAGGAACTCCTGCAGTGATGTCCTGGAGCTGAGATGATTGATCTCCAACAATCACAACCATCTTCCTTTTAGCTGGGTATGGTTCCAACTAGCGGAGAGTTTTCCCCCTGATTCCCATTGACTCCAGTTTTGCTCGGGCTCCTTGATGTCACATTCGGTCAAATGCAGCCTTGATGTCAAGGGCAGCCACTCTCACCTCTCCTCGGGAGTTCAGCTCTTTTGTCCATGTTTGAACCAATGTTGCAATGAGGTCAGGAGCTGAGTGGCCCTGGCGAAACCCAAACTGGGCATCAGTGAGCAGGTTATTGCTCAGCAAGTGCCACTTTATAGCACTGTTGATGATCCCTTCCATTACTTTACTGATGATCGAGAGTAGACAGATGGAGCGGTAATTGGCCAGGTTGGATTTGTCCAGGCAATATATATTCCTCAGCCAAGATCATAAAAAGATGATTATCTGGTCATGATCACATTGCTGTTTATGGGAGCTTGCTGTGCACAAATTGGTATGTTTCCTACATTACAGCAGTGATTATACTTCGAAAAGTACTTAATTCCCTGTGAAGCACTAAACAATTAGTGGAGTGGACCCATGCGGGCTGGAAACTGGTTTGAACCTGCTTCAGACTCCTTCACACAGAACTCTTAAAATTGACCAAAAGTAAATTTGCATTCTTTCAGTCTGGCCTGATTGGAACCCAGGTTCCCAGAGAATAGGAGAGGAAATGGTGATGGTGGGCAACACTAAGGATAGATATTTTTTTTAAGTAAACTATGTTGTAAGACTGAAGAGTTTGAATAGCGTAGAAGAATTCAGCTTGCCATTCGGCCATGGTGGGCAGAAAGTAATAGAATATTGAGTCTTGTTTTCAACATCATGGGGATGCAGGAAGGAAGAAGGATGGTACATTTGGCAACGAGAAGGAACAAACAAGACAGGACTGTTGAAGATCTGACAGTTTGGCTTCTGTTGTTGCAGAGGGTGACGCCCTATTGTGAGGATGGGCCTTGGTGAGTTCACTGCATATGAATCTCATAAGAACTGTTATTCATTTCCAAGAACCAATACCATTGGCCATAAATAGACTCACAGAGGCCTCTTCTTATCAGTTAACCAGTAAAGCAGAACCTATAAAGGAGAACTTTGATGTCTCAGGGGGACAGTGAAGTGTGACAGGGTGATTCATAAACACGTGAAACAAGAAATTAAAACAAATATGTTTTTAGCATGTGATGTGCTAAAGATGGGAGGACATTCAGGGTTCATCAAACTTTTTGCTACCTAATCAACAACTTCTCTTAAGGAATCTGAGAAACCCAGGTGAAGAGGCAAAGACACCAAGGATGAGGAGAGAAGATGATCGATGAGCTGATAATTGCTCCGTCTTTCGGATGAGATATTAAATCAAAGCCCTGTCTGACCTCTCAGGTGAATGCAAAAGATCCCAAGGCTTTATTTTAAAGAAGGCCAGGGGTGTTGGCTCTAGTGTCCTGGCCAATATTTATCCCTCAATCAACATATAAAAACAGATTATCTGGTCATTGTCACATTACTTGTGGGACCTTGCTGTGCACAAATTGGCATAGACTTTGGGTTTATATGTGAAAGGGGTGACTGAGAAAGATGAGGATGTCCATAGTTTGGGGGCTTTGGAAAAGATTGAGTTTGAGTTGAAGACAAGTCTAATTATGGCCAGAGGTATTGACAATGAGTCTCGATTTCAACGGCGTGAGGATAGAGTGGGAAGAAGATTGTGCGGGATGGAGAGTTCTGGAGGAAGAAGAATGGAAGGTCCAAAGGAGCAATGATCAAAAGAGAATTGATGACACAGAGGATCTGGGATGGGGTAGAATTTTCATACATATTTCTACCAACCATCCGTGTAATATTGGTGAATGATACATTGAAATCTTAGAGAAATGTAGTAAATGGTGTTTCTCCAAGATTTCTGCAGATCCTCCGCTGAATGATCAGGAAAATGCCAACACAATTCTACCTAGCATTGTTATTTTTGGATCATCCTCTTCATCAAGTGCATCCATGCCTCTTGCGGTAACGTTCTCACCCCTGAGTCAGAAGGTTGAAGGTTAAAGCCCCATCCTAAATACTCAAGCACAAAATCCAGACAGACACTCCCAGTGCAGTATTGAGGGACGCTACACTGTTGGAAGTGTTGCCTTTCAGATGAGATGTTCAGCTGAGGCCCTATGTGCCCTTTCATGTGGATCTATCCAAAGGCACTCTTTTGAAGAAGAGCAGGGGAGTTCTCCCCGGTGGCCTGGCCAATATTTATCCCTCAACCAATATCACTAACACAGATTATCTGGTCATTCTCACATTAGAACCATAGAATCATAGAAAGGTTTCAGCACAGAAAAAGGCCATTCAGCCTATCATGTCTGTGCTGGCCAAGAAAGAAAACATTTTAAAAAACTAGCTGCCCATTTTAATCCCACCTTCCAGCACCTGGTCGGTAGCCTTGCAGGTTACAGCACTTTAGGATATAGATCCAGGTGCCTTTTAAATGAGTTCACGGTTTCTGACTCCATCACCAAACCAGGCAGTGAATTCCAAACACCCACCACCCTCTGGGTGAAGAAGCTTCTCCTCATGTCCCCTCTAGTCCTTCTACCAATCACCTTAAATCTGTGCCCCCTGGTAATTGACCTCTCTGCTACAGGAAACAGGTCTTCACTGTCTACTCCATCTAGGCCCCTCATAATTTTGTACACCTCAATCAGGTCACCTTTCAGCCCCAAGGAAAACAACCCCAGCCTATCCCATCTTTCCTAATAGTTACAATTTTCAAGTCCTGGCCACATTCTTGTAAATCTCCTCTGTACTTTCTCCTGAGCAATTATGTAATTCCTGTAATGTGGTGACCAGAACTGTACACAAAATTCCAGCTGTGGCCTAACCAGCGTTTTATACAGTTCCATCATTACATCCCTGCTTTTATATTAATTTTTATATTAATGAAAGGCTTAACATATGAGGAACGTTTGAGGACTCTGGGTCTATACTCGATGGAGTTTAGAAGGATGAGGGGGGATCTGATTGAAGCTTACAGAATACTGAAAGGCCTGGATAGAGTGGACGTGGGGAAGATGTTTCCATTAGTAGGAGAGACTAGGACCCGAGGGCACAGCCTCAGAATAAAGGGAAGACCTTTTAGAACAGAGATGAGGAGAAACTTCTTTAGCCAGAGAGTGGTGAATGTATGGAATTCATTGCCACAGAAGGCTGTGGAGGCCAGGTCATTGAGTGTATTTAAGACCGAGATAGATAGGTTCTTGATTGGTAAGGGGATCAAAGGTTACGGGGAGAAGGCGGGAGAATGGGGTTGAGAAACTTATCAACCATGATTGAATGGCGGAGCAGACTCGATGGGCCGAATGGCCTAATTTCTGCTTCTGTGTCTTATATTCAATACCTCATCCAATAAAGGACAGCATTCCATATGCTTTCCTTACCAACCTGTCCTGCCACCTTCAAGGATCTGTGGATATGTACACCAAGGTCTCTCACTTCCTCCAACCCTCCCAATACCCTCCCATTTATTGTATATTCCCTAGCCTTGTTTGCCCTCCCCAAATGCATTACCTCACACTTTTCTGGGTTGAATTCCATTTGACACTTTTCTGCCCACTCAACTGGAGACAACAGTGAACTATGCAACTGATATTTGTGTCATCTGCAAATTTCCCAATCATGCCACCCACATTTAAGTCCTAATCATTAATATATATAACAAACAGCAAGGGACCCAACACCGAGTCCTGTAGAACACCACTGGAAACCATTTTCAGTTGCAAATGGATGCAACTGAACCATTCGCAAAAACATCCATCAACCTTGACCCTTTGTTTCCTGTCACTGAGTCAATTTTCATCCAACTCGCCACGTTCCCCTGTATCCCCTGGGCTTTTACTTTTCTGACCAGCCTGCCATGTGGGACCTTGTCAAATGCCTTACTAAAATCCATGTGGACAACATCCACTGCACTACCCTCATCAATCCTACTTGTTACTTCCTCAAAAAATTTGATTAAATTAATAAGACTTGACCTTCCCCGAACAAGACCATGCTGACTATCTCTGAAAGATCTATTCCTTTCTAAGTGACAGTTTATCCTGTCTCTAGAATTGATTCTAATTATTTGCCCACCACAGAAGTCAGACTGACTGGTCTATAATTATTTGGTCTATCCCTTTTTAAATAATGGCTAAATAATGCTTTTTAAATAATGGTACAACATTTGCAGACCTCCAATCCTCTGGTACCTCACCTATATCTAGTGAGGATTAGAAAATGACCCTCAGAGCATCCATCATTTCCTCCCTGGCTTCCTTTAACAGCCTTTCAAGGTATCTTGCTGTGCACAAATTGGCTGCCTTGTTTCCTGTATTACAGCAGTGACTACACTTCAAATGTACTTCATTGCTATAAAGTACTTTGGGGTGATGTGGAAGGCTCTCTGTAAAGGCACACGGAGCCAACACCCCTGCTCTTCTTTGAAATAGAGTCTTGGGATCTTTTGCGTCCACCTGAGAGGTCAGATAGGGCCTTGATTTAACATCTCCCCTGAAAGACAGCACGATTATCACTTCTCAGCTCATCAATCATCTTCTTTCCAATTACTTCCACATAAACTTTGCTGCAATACAGGAATATGTGGAAATGGATTATGATCTGGACTGGGAGCCCAGGCTAACTTTCCCTTCATTATCCCAGGGGTGCTGAGGGCAATTGGAGCATCTCTGCCACCAGCTGGGCTGAGAAATGCCAACTCAACCCAGCCTGAAGCTGAACCTAGGGTCTCCTTGTTCTGTACATCTGTACAAGAGATTGGAGCAGGAGTAGACCACACGCACAGCCTATCAAGCCTCCATTCAGTACGATCTTGGCTGAACTTGGGCTTCAACTCCACTTTCTTGTCTGCTCCCCATATACCTTGAGAGGCCAAAAACCTGCCTGTCCCAGCCTTAAATGTATTCAATAACGGAACATCCATAACATCCATAACCCTCTGGGGTAGAGAATTCCAAAGATTCACAACCCTTTGAGTGAAGGATTTCCCCTCATCTCAATCCTAAATGATCGGCCCCTTATCCTGAAACTGTGACCAACCCCCACCACCCCCCCACCCCGCCATTTTAGATTTCCCAACCAGAGGAAACAACCTCTGAGTGTCTGTTTACTTTGTCAAGCCCCTTCAGAATGTTGTATGTTTCATTGTGATCACCTCTCATTCTTCTAAACTCCAGAGAATATATATCCCACTTGCATTCTTGAGATTAAAAAGTAACATTTTCTTGGCTTATTGACAACAGTGGCGGAGATGGGGAGAGTGAAGGAGCATAATGTATTAATTCATGTAATCCTTAGCCTTAGCTAGAAGATTGTTTTTAATACAATGCCTGAAAGGTGTGATGGAAGCAGATTCATTAGTAACTTTCAAAAGGGAATTAGATAAATATTTGGAAATGAAAAGATTGCAGGGCTATCAATGAAGAGCAAGGAAGTGGGGCGTTTTCAAAGAGCCAGCTCAGGCATGATGGGCTGAATGGACTCATTCTGTACTGTATGATTGTTTTTTTGAAGCTTCCAAGACTACTGGGTAGTGGAGCTGAAACTCTATTCGAGGCATCGACTGCATTTATTCCCCAATCCTGTATTGCCAGAGGGAACGTGCGCACCATGGGGATCCAGGCTGGACTGTTGGGGCCACCACATTGTAGGTTCATCTCTAGTTCATCCTTCAAGTCCGACCACCCTGTTGGGTTCATGGAAGCACAGAACCAGTTGGATGTTGTGTCGGAGCACGTAATGAAGGGCATTTGTTTAATAAAAGTGTAAGAATCTTTCCAATGTTCCAGTGCTTTTTTGCCTTCTCCTCTACTCCCCTCACTCCCTCTTTCTAAAACCCTATTTTTTTCTGTTTATCTCTGCTTACCTTCTCCTCCTCTCCTGGCTCATTCATACTGGGACTCAGTTCCATATTTGCAGCAGCAACCCCCCCACCCTCCTCCAATGCTGCATTCAAATGGCCATTTTTCATGCGTGAACCCAGACATTGATGGCAATTGGGCTATTTGGCATTGGGGGCAGCATAACCCAGCTAGATTCTGTCCTCACATCATATTCATACACATTCGCATTCCAGCAAGGGCAGGAAGCCACTGGATACGGATCAGGGGTAAGGACCCATATTGCCATCTCCCTTTCCAACTGTGGCCCAGCTCAGTGGCTCTGTTGGCCCAAATTGAGATCAGATGGAAGCTGGGATCAATATCACATTTACCCACACAATCTAAAACATTGTCTTTGAGAGTTCATATTAAAAAGAGGTCCTAATAGTGAAAATCTAATAGTCATTAGCTTGGCTTCTTTATAGTGAGTCTGTTTCTCCGCACAATTAGAGAGAAGGGAAGGGCCACAGATTTGCACACCCACGTTGATGGATTTTGATGGTGATCCCTCATTCTGAAAGGCGTCACTCCATGGTAATGCCAACCTTTGTACGAACCACCCCATAAAAACAGGAAATGGCTGTGTCTGTGACCAGTCCCTCAGTCCTGATAAAGGGCGCTCTGTGCTGTGTCCCAGCAATGAGTCACGGTTTAATGCTGAAATGGCCTACTGTTCCGAGAATGTTGGGTTCTAGGAATTCTGTCAATGCTCAATAACCCTCCACAGACAGGAGTCTTTGCTGAGTGATCCTGGTCATAACAATCCCATCTACCCCAATCTTCTTCAGATAAAGAACTTGTCATGCATAATACTCAGGGTTCCCCAATGTGCTTTACAGCCAATGAAGTACTTTTTGAAGTGTAGTCCCTGTTGTAATGTAGGAAATAACTTGTACAGCAAGCTCCCACAAACAGCAATGAGATAATGTGATCATCTGTTTTAGTGATGTTGGGTGGAATAAATATTGGCTGTAGGATGCTGGAGAGAACTTCCTTGCTTTTCTTCAAATAGTGGCCATGGGATCTTTCACATCCACATGAGAGGGCAGACAGAGCCTCAGTTTAACCTCTTATTTGAAAAACGGCACCTCTGGCAGTGCAGCACTCCCTTTTGTGCTCAAGTCTCTGGGTGGGGCTTGAGCCCACAACCTTCTGTCACAAAGGCAAGAGTGACGCCCACTGAACCGTGAGTGACACCCATGCTTTTCAGCTTTGCTCAAGTTAATTAAATTTTTCCTTGAGTTGGAATAAAATAGTTACATTGATGACACCCCCCCTCTGTTTAATATGTTGGTCTTGTGGCCTGCTCTATATTGGGAAGGTTTCCCTCTGACCATGATTGACTGTGTTCCTACTCAAGTAGGTTACTTCAAAGCTACTTTATTTACATTATATATGCTATATACATGATGAGCTACTAGGAAGGCACATCGTTCTTGGGAACGGGGTCCCCCTGTCCTGCAGAGTCTCTTGCACATGACTGCTGATTGTAACTGTTACATCATGATACACATTACTAACTCATTACCATAACTATAATCCATTATACTACACCATCTTCCTACATTTTTCTCCATTCCTCTCCAGAAGGTGCCTTGCTATACTATAGTGCAGATCCATGAGTGCTGCCTGCCCTTACCCTCATTGCAAAGACTGAACATTGGCTTGCTATTTGACTGTAGGGGGTTTTATGAAGAATTCAACTTTGTCCTCATCTTGTCTGGGCAAAGATGAGTGCATCCTCTAGTGCAGTTAGTGTGGTTCATTGGATAACAATTAAGGTCAGGAACCTGGGCTAGTGCTTTACTGCCCCCCTTCCTGCCCCCACACCCCTCACATGGAGAACGGACCTGCTTGAGAAGGGCATCGGCAGTGGGAGCTAAAAACTGGCAGCAGAGAGCCCCTTCAACCTGTTTCTACCTGTTAGAGCCAAAGTGTAACATCAAAGAAAAACAGGTATGTGGAGATCTCTTCCATGTCTCTTTTGATAGGCCAAGTGTTTTAAATCGGGAGACGTTATTACAGCTGAAGAGCACAGTTAAATTCACTTTTAAAATATTTAACATCCAAATTAAATGATTAAATAGAGTAGAGATGGCTAGGCAGGTGATGTGTTGCACCTGTAGTATGTGGGAGTTTGGTGGATGCTGGTGCGATCCACGGTGACCGCATCTGCAGCGGGTGTTGGCTGCTCGAGGAACTTCGGCTCAGAGTTGATGAGCTGGAGTTGAGCTGCGGACACCGTGACACATCAGAGAGGGGGAGGGTTACTTGGACACTGTGTTTCAGGAGACAGTCACACCCCTTAGATTAATTACATCAAATCTGGACCGCGGTCAGGGGGTGGACAGTGTGACTGCGAGTGAGGCAGGTAGGGGTATCTAGAATTTAGCTTTTGAGTAGCCTCAGCTAGTGCCCTTGTCCAATAGGTACGAGGTTCTTGTTCCCGGTGTGGACGAGGGCACAGACTACAGGGAGGATGAGCGAACTGACCACAGCACCATGGTACAGAGCACCATTCAAGTGGGGGGAGAAAAGAGAAATGTAATAGTAATAGAGGATAGCATAGTTAGGGGAATAGATACTGTTCTCTGCAGCAAAGACAGAGAGTCCCGACGGCTGTGTTTTGCCTACCTGGTGCTAAGGTTAAGGACATCTCTTCTGCGCTGGAGAGGAATTTGGAGTGGGAGGGGAAGGATGCAGTTGTCATGGTACATGTAGGCAGCAAAGACATAGGTAGGACTAGGAAAGTGGTTCTGCTGAGGGACTATGAGCAGCTCGGGGCTAAATTAAAAAGCGGAAATACGTGTCTCAAAGATTGGTGTGGGAGAAATTCATGGAGCACTGGCACCAGTATTGGGGAAGGAGAGAGGTGTTCCTTTGGGACGGGCTTCGTTTAAACCATGCTGGGACCAGTATCCTGGCGAATCATATAACTAGATTGTAGATAGGACTTTAAACTAATTAAAAACAAAAAACTACTGCGGATGCTGGAAATCCAAAACAAAAACAGAATTACCTGGAAAAACTCAGCAGGTCTGGCAGCATTGGCAGAGAAGAAAAGAGTTGACGTTTCGAGTCCTCATGACGCTTCAGCAGAACCTTCAGGGTCATGAGGACTTGAAACGTCAACTCTTTTCTTCTCCGCTGATGCTGCCAGACCTTTAAACTAATTGGTTGGGGGGGAAGGTTCAATTGAAGGGGAGTTTAGAAAATCAAAAAAGAAATGAGAGAGCAGAGGTGCAGGGTAGTGAAGAGGTGAACGACAATCAAAGTGTGACAGGAAGGGGCAGAAAATATAAGCAGAAGAGTGCTGCAGAAACTAGAACCAGAATGAGTAATAATGGAAAAAAGTCAAAGCTTAAGGTTCTTTATCTGAATGCACGCAGCATTTGTAACAAGATAGATAAGTTGACAGCACAAATAGAAATAAATGAATATGACTTGGTAGCTATTACAGAGACGTGGTTGCAGAGTGACCAAGACTGGGAGCTCAATATTCAAGGGTATTCGACATTCTGGAAAAATAGGCAAAAAGGAAAAGGAGGTAGGGTAGCTTTGTTAATAAAGGAAGGTATCAGTGCGGTTGTGAGTAGTGATATAGGTGCAATAGATCATGATGTGGAATCAGTTTGGGTGGAAATAAGGAATAGCAAGGGGAAGAAGTCATGGGTGGGTGTCGTCAATAGGTCCCCAAAGAGTTGCCTCACTGTTGGACAAAGTATAAATCTGGAAATAATTGAGGCATGTAAGAAGGGTGCTACAATTATTATGGGTGATTTTAATCTGCATATTGACTGGACAAATCAAATTGGCAGGGGTAACATGGAAGACGAATTTGTAGAGTGCGTCACAGATTGTTTCTTAAAGCAATACATTGCAGAACCTACCCAGGAACAGGCTATTTTAGATCTAGTTATGTGTAATGAGGTGGGATTAATAAGAGATATCGTAGTTAAGGTAACAATCACAACATGGTAGAATTTCAAATTCCGTTTGAAGACTAGCAACTCAGGTCTCAAACCAGTGTCCTCAACTTAAATAAGGGCAATTACAGAGGTATGAAGAAAGAGTTATCTAAAGCGAGCTGGGAAAATAGACTAAGGGGAAGGTCAGTGGATGAGCAGTGGCAGACATTTAAGCAGATATTTCATAACGCTCAGCAAAAATTTATCCCAGTCAAAAAGGACTCGATGAGAAGGGTGAACCACCTGTGGTTAACAAGGGTGGTCAAGGAAAGTATCCAATCAAAAACTAAGGCATACAAAGCGGTGAAAACTAGTGGTAGGCCAGAGGATTGGGAATTTATAGGAACCAACAGCGGATGACTAAAGAGCTAATAAAAAGGGAGAAAATTGATTATGAAAGTAAATTGGTAAGAAATATAAAAACAAACAGCAAGAGCTTCTATGGGTATATAAAAAGAAAGAGAGTAGCTAAAGTGAGCATGGGACCCTTGGAGGATGTGACTGGAGAATTGATAATGGGGAAAAGGGAATTGGCAGATAATTTAAACCAATATTTTGCATCAGTCTTCACAGTGGAGGACACTATAAACGTCCCAAAGATATCACATAAGCAAGGAGCCAGTGGGAGGAAATGTCTTGTAACAGTCTATCATGAGGGACAAAGTATTTGACAAACTAATGGGACTAAAGGCAGATAAGTCACCAGGATGTGATGGCCTGCATCCAAGGGTTTTAAAGGAAGTGGCTGCAGAGATACTGGAGCCATTAGTCAAAATATCTCAGAACTCACTGGATTCCAGGAGGCTCCCAGCAGATTGGAAAACTTCAAATGTGACACCCCTGTTCAAGAAGGGAGGGAGACAAAAAGCAGGAAACTATAGGCCATTCAGCTTAACAGCTGTCATTGGGAAAATGCTAGAGTCCATTATTAAGGAAGAAATGGCCAGGCATTTAGAAAAGCTTAATGCAGTCAAACAGTCAATATGGTTTTATGAAAGGGAAATAATGTTTGACAAATTTGCTAGAGTTCTTTGAGGATATAACAAGCAGAGTTGATAAAGGGGAACTGGTAGATGTAGAGTATTTGAATTTCCAGAAGGCATTCGATAAGGTGCCATATAAAAGGTTATTGCACAAGATAGGAGCTCATGGTATTGGGATAATGCACTAGCATGGATTGAGGATTGGTTAACACACAGATGAAAGAGAGTCAGGATTAATGGGTCTTTCTCAGGTTGGAAAGACATAACTAGTGGAGTGTCACAAGGGTCAGTCCTAGGGCCTCAATTATTTCCTATCTATATTAATGACTTGGAGGAGGGGGCAGAGTGCAATGTATCCAAATTTGCTGACGAAACAAAAATAGATGCAGGGCATGTTGTGTTGAAGACATAAGAAATTTTTAAGGGGATAGAGACAGGTTGAGTGAGTGGGCAAAAACTTGGCAGATGAAGTTTAATGTAGGAAAGTGTAAGGTCATGCACTTTGGTAGGAAGAATCAAAAGGCAGACTATTATTTAATGGAGAGACACTCCAAAAAAAGTGCAGCACAGAGGGATCTGGGTGTTCTTGTGCATGAAACACAAGAGGTCCATATGCAGGTGGAGCAAGTAATTAAGAAGGCAAATAGAATTTTGGCCTGCATTGCTAGGGAGTTGGAGTTTAAAAATAGGGAAGTCTTGTTACAACTGTACAGGGTGTTGGTGAGGCTGCACCTGGAGTACTGTGTACAGTTTTGGCCCCTGTATTTAAGAAAGGATATACTGGCATAGGAGGCAGCTCAATAGAGATTCACTAGGCTGATTCCTGGGATGAAGGGTTTGACTTACCAAGAACGGCTAAACAGGTTAGGCCTTTATTCATTAGCCTCTAGAAGAATGAGGGGTGATCTTACTGAAATGTACAAGTTTCTGAGGGGGCTTGACAGGGTAAATGTTGAGAAGATGTTTCCTCTAGTGGTGGAATCTCAAACTAGGGGACATAGTTACAGAATAAGAGGACTCTTATTTAAAACTGAGATGTGAAGGAGTTTCTTCTCTCAGAGGGTAGTGAATCTGGAATTCTCTACCCCAGAGAGTTGTGGAGGCTAGATCACTGAAAGTATTTAAAGAGGAGGTAGATAGATTTTTGAAATATCGGGAAGTTGAGGGCTATGAGGAGCTGGCACAAAAGAGGAGTTGAGGCCTCGGGTAGATCAGCCATGAACTTATTGAATGGCGGGGTAGGCTTGAGGGGCCGAATAACCTACTCCTGCTCCTATTTCTTATGTTTTTACTAGTCCAAGGGGAATCCAGGGATGAAGAATCACACTGCAAATGGTGACCGATGGAGATGGCAGAGAGCAAAGAATGAATTAGGCAATTTCCTAGTCTACATGCTTCAGTAACACACTGGGCTGTGCAACTATCCACTGAGCAATCAGAACCTGGAGCTGCGTGTTAGATGAGACCAGTGTGCAGCAGAATTTTCCACAGCTCTTCTTTGAAATTAATGCCATGGGACATTTTATGTCCGCCTGAGAGGGCACGTGGAGGCCATGGTTCAGCATCTCATCCAAGAGACAATGCAGCACTCACTCAGTACTGCACTGGATGATGGTAACACTAGGGGTCAGTGTGTAACAATTGAAACGTGCAGTAACTCTAGGGGGTACGTGTTTGTGAGCAATGAAAGACATGGGGGCCAACTTTAAATTAAGCTACCTGGTGGGAAACTGGCAAGGTGGGATCAGCTGAGCATTTATGAACTGAATTAAAATTCCACCTACTGATGCTCAGCCATGTAAGATGCAGAAACAGAGAGAACTGGGGATGTATGTACACAAATCTTTGATGGTGGCATGACAAGTTGAGAAGGCCATTAATCAAGTATACAGGGTCCTTGACATTCCTTAACAGAGGAATAGAGTGCAAAAGCAAGGAAGTTCTGCTAAATCTTTATAAAACACTGGTTAGGTCTCAGATGGAATGTTGTGTTCAATTCTGAGCACTGCACTTTAGGAAGATGTTAATTCCTTAGAGGGAGGGACAAAGAGAAAGTTATCAGGGACTGGAGAAGCTGGGATTGTGCTCTTTAGGACAGAGAAGGTCAAGGGAAGATTTGTTAAAAGTGTTCAAAATTATGAGGGGTTTTGATAGAGTAAATAAGGAGAAACTGTTTCCAGTAACCAGAGGGCCATAGATTTAAGATAATTGACAAAACAACCAGAGGGGCAATGAACGGAATTTTTCTTTTTACACAGAGAGTTATTATGAACTAGAATGTACTGCCAGAAGGGCTGGTGGAAGTAGATTCAGTCGTAACTTTCAAAAGGGAATTTGATAAATACTTGAAAAGGAAAAATAAATTTGCAGGCTTATGGAGAAAGAATACGGGGAGTGAGGCTAATAGGATAGTTCTTTCAAAGATTCAGCACGGGCTCAATGGGCTGAATGGTTTCACTCTTTATGCTCTATCATGCTATGAAGTAACGAACTGGTTGACGATAATTGTACCCCAGCGTGAATCAAGAAAGGGTGAGGCAGGGAGAACTGGGATTTTGAAATCGCTCTCAAAAATCCTTCATTCACTTCCAGAGAGGAGGAAGTGTCAACTCAATTTCCCCTGCCACCCCTCCTTCCCCTCCGCCTACATTGTGACACACTGCAATACTCTGCACAATGACGGAAGTGTCGAGCTGTTTTTAGATCTCTTACTGGTACCCCCACGAGTTTAGGAACCTCTGATCTTCCTCATTGTATTTTTGCTTTGTTTTGAAAGTGTAAAAAGCATTTGTGTTTTGTGTGCAGAGGGTGTCTGATCCACGTTCCCTTTCCACCAGCCCTTCTGGCAGTACATTCTAGTTCATAATAACTCTCTGTGTAAAAAGAAAAATTCCGTTCATTGCCCCTCTGGTTGTTTTGTCAATTATCTTAAATCTATGGCCCTCTGGTTACTGGAAACAGTTTCTTCTTATTTACTCTATCAAAGCCCCTCATAATTTTGAACACTTTTAACAAATCTTCCCTTGACCTTCTCTGTCCTAAAGAGCACAATCCCAGCTTCTCCAGTCCCTGATAACTTTCTCTTTGTCCCTCCCTCTAAGGAATTAACATCTTCCTAAAGTGCAGTGCTCAGAATTGAACACAACATTCCATCTGAGACCTAACCAGTGTTTTATAAAGATTTAGCAGAACTTCCTTGCTTTTGCACTCTATTCCTCTGTTAAGGAATGTCAAGGACCCTGTATACTTGATTAATGGCCTTCTCAACTTGTCATGCCACCATCAAAGATTTGTGTACATACATCCCCAGTTCTCTCTGTTTCTGCATCTTACCTGACTGACTGTCAGCTGGTGGAATTTTAATTCAGTTCATAAAACTGGAATTAAAAACTAGTCTTAGTAATGGTGAAACCAGTGTCGATCATTGTAAAAACCCATCTGGTTCATTAATGCCCTTTAGGGAAGGAAATCTGGGGTCCGGCCTACACCAGACCCACAGCAATGTGGCTGACTCTTAACTGCCCTCAGAACCGCTACATAAACGTTGATAAGGAATGAAACCGGATGGACGGACCACCCAACATCAACCTAGGTTCTGGAAATGACAACTCTACACCCAGTCCTGTTGACCTCGCAAAGTCCTCTTTTGTACTAAAATTGAGAGAGCTGCTCCACAGACTAATAAAACAACAGCCTAACATAGTCATACTCACCGAATCATACCTTATAGACAATCTCCCAAGCAGCAGCATCATCATCCCTGGGTATGTCTTGCTCTGCCAACAGGACAGACCTACCAGAGGTGATGGCACAGTGGTATACAGTTGAGAGAGAGTTGCCCTGGGAGTTCTTAATATCGACTCTGGACCCTGTGAAGTCTTATAGCATCAGGTCAAACATGGGCAAGGAAACCTGCTGATTACCAACAACTACCCCGCACCTTCCTCCATGTTGAACATCATTTGGAGGAAGCAATGAAGGTGACAAGGGCACAGAACGTACTCTGGCTGGGGGACTTCAATGTCTGTCAACAAGAGTGGCTCGGTAGCACCACTACAGACAGAGCTGGCTGAGTCCTAAAGGACATAGATGCTAGACTGGGTCTGCAGCAGCTGGTAAGGGAACCAACAAGAGAGAAAAACATACTGGACCTCATCCTCACCAGTCCTCACATTACTGGCAGGGGTGACAGCCGTACAGTCTTTGTGGAGCCGGAGTCCCATCTTTACACTGAAGATACATTCCATTGTGTTGTGTGGCACAACCACCATGCCAAATGGGATAGGTTTTGAACAGATCTAGCAACTCAAAAACTGGCATCAATGAGGCGCTGTGGGCCACCAGCAGCAGCAGAATTGTATTCAACCACTATATTGATTCTTGGGATGAGGGTATTGTCCTACAAGGAGAGATTGGCCTATATTCCCTCAGGTTTAGGTGAATTTGAGATGATCTCATTGAAACATATAATATTTTTAAATGGCTTGACACAGTGGATGCTGAAAGAATGATTCCCTTGCCTGGAAAGCAAAAGAAGTCAGTTATTTAGGATTGAGATGAGGAGAAATTTCTTCACTCAAAGAATTGAAATTCTAAACCCCAGGAGACTGTGGATTCTCCATCATTGAGTATATTCAAGACAGAAATTGATAAATTGTCGGATGCTGGGGGATTCAATGAATATGGGGATAGTGTGGGAGAGTGGCGTTGAGGTAGGAGATTAGCCATGATATCACTGAATTGTGGAACAGGCTTGAAAAACCGAATAGCTTACCTCTGCTCCTATTTATGCCCTTCTGACCTCCTCCTGTTCCTATGTTCCCTTCTCCCTGCCCATCCTCCCTCAGGTTTCCTGAACCATACGCTCAAGTTGGAAGACCAACTCCCAGAGCCTTGTCAATGCTGCTCTGTCAGGGACTGCTGAAAGTGTGGAAGATCAGAAAGTAAAGGCGGTTTCTTGGGGAGGGTTGGGTTAAATAGGGTTGCCAACTCTCCAGGATTGCCCTGGAGTCTTCAGAAATTATAGATTAAACTTCAGAAATTACAGTAAAAATATCAGACATGAGGGAAAAAATGCTGTTAACTGACAGTCAAGAATCATCCAACCAGGTACTAAAGAGTTTATTTGCTTTCCCATTGGCTATTGGAAGGTGGGCATCTCAAGGATGGACTGTCAGTCAACCAGTGGCAAGCGTTTTGAAGGAGGTCATGTGAGGAAACCTCCACAACTACATCCATCCCAGAGTTGGCAACCCTGGTTCACTGAGGTCCTGTGGACAATGCCACAGGTCATTGGGAGTCAGGGTTAACATCGGCATTCTGAGATTTAGCACATCACTCCTCTGCACATCTCGAAGCAGTTGGGTATCCATTGAGTGCACTGACCTTTTGGAAGCCTCACTGGATTTTCCAACCTTGTATACCCATTAGAATGGGAGATCTAAGTGAAGGATTTGGCTATGACTTGGTAAAACTGCTGTTCTCAGCATTTGGGCATCGCTGGGAAGGGCTGTATTCATTGTCCATCCTTAGTAGCTCTTGACTAGGTGGTATTGGACCTTCTCCTGCAACCCTTGAGTTACTGTTGTTGAGATTTTGCCTTGCGAAAACTAAATACTACAGGACTGGAGCTCCACAAATTTCAACACTGACATCAACAACACAGACATTGAAGTCTAGCCTGAGCAGGATATTGTCATTTGAAAGGAACTAGAGGGACAAAACGCGATGACAATTTGAGTTAGAACTGAGTCAGAGCAGAGCAGGAAGGTCGAGGGTTCAATCCTTGGTCTGTGCTGTGTTAGCTTGTCTTAACCTAGCTCGTGCTTGGGTTGGAACTAAAGACTAGAGATGGCAGGGCGAGCAAGACACAAAACTGCATGGAAGTTCTGTCAGCATTTAAAAGATTTTGAGGAATAGATCCTCAGTCGCGTTTTCAGTTTTGACAACTGCTTTATGGTTCCCCAATGCCTTTAACAGATTAAACCATGTTACGATATTTCCTAGTGAAAAAGAAGAAATAATGTTCATTTACAGGTGTTGAAGAGTTAGCGGGAGCGACTGAAAGGAAAAAGATGGTCACTCATTGGAGATCAAGATTCCAGTGGGGGGACCGAAAGGAGGGAGGTGGTCACTTAATAGAGATCAAGCATTAGGGGAGGCGGCCAAATGGACGAGCCAGGTTTTGAGGAGGCTTTTAATGGCAGGTGAAAGACGTAGAGAGAGTGCAGGAGAGTTCTGGAGATTATTGCCATGACAACATGAAATTTGTTGCTGAAGAGGGAAAAGGGGGCAGGGAAGGAACTGTCACCAGGGTTGGAAAAGTGGTGAGTGGACTCAGCAGAGAAGAGTTGCGGAAGTCAGAGGGAGAGTGGGGGAAGGAGCTGAGAAAGTTCTTGTATTGCAGAATGAAAAATCCCTGCTAAAGATATTAAACAGGCTTTTCTCCATTTTTTAGAAGCTAACATACCCCTCTAGCATTTTATGGTTTAATTCAGATGTCCAGCATTTGTGGGTTTTCAAAAAATATCCCAGAAAAGATTTCAAATCCTGATTGCAAACCAGTGGCTCCTTCTAGAGGGAGCACATGTATGAGGACCAGGTGTCAGCAGGACATGGTCAAATAGCCCATCAGAGCATTAGCCTGTGCCTCTGGATTACTAATCAGTGACATTACCGCTATGTCACTGTCTCCCCGGAAATGTTATTAATCACATCCAGAACTGATACTTGGTTGGGGGAGCAAGCACTCAGGTTTCTGGTCATTCAGACCCTAGAGTCTGTTCCGCCATTCACTCGTGAACATGGCTGACTTTAACTTCACCTACTTGCCTTAGTTCCATAACTTTTAATACCTATACCGAATAAGAATCTATCAATTTCAGAATGACAACAGGCATATTGTAAAAACTTGCAGCTGCTCTTGAGCATGTTATGCTGTTAGATCAATCAATGCATTTTAATTGAATTGTATTCCTATGTATCAGTCATAGCCAATCCACACACGGAAATCCTGTCGTCCTGGTCAGTCAAAGTTTCCTGTGTTTAATCTCTCTCCATCTCACCTCCATGGCCTCTAGGGCCCCCTCAGTCTGGCTTGCATTTCCTTGGCCCTAGTTCAGAGGTCATGCTCTCTTTTGTTTGGTCCCTGTGTCGTGTGAAGACTGCAATCTGTGTGTAGGAGAGCTCTTGCCATATTCTTCTCATCTGTATGCTCTGTCACTTCCATCCATCCGCACTATTTCAAATTCAAACTCATCAAACTGCCTCCTGCCATAACTAATTCTTACCCAGATGTGGACACCCTCACCTCCCTCAGCCATCCTTTTGTCCTACAACCTACAAGGTTTACAAAGACCAAATTTGACTTCATCTAATTGTTACTTTTTCATCTCTTTTAAACTCTTCTCAGCTCTGTGCTTTGGGACTGATTGAATTTCTCTACAGAGATCAAGCATGGACTCAATAGGCCGAATGGTCTTGTTCTGTGCCGTAATGACTCTATGGCTCCTCTGCCAGTCCTACAACACTCTGAGATTTCAGTGCTCCTCCAATTCTGGCCTCTTGAGCAACCCCAGGTTTAATTACTCCGCCATTGTGCCTTCAGCTGCCGAGGCCTTAAGCTCTGGAAATTCCTCCCTACCCCTCTGTCTCTCCACCTCGCTCTCCTCCTTTAAGATGCTCCTTGAAACCTATCTCTGTTAGCAAACTTTTGGTCACCTGTCCTAATGTCTCCTTATGTAGCTGGGTGACAAATTTTGTTTGGTAATGCTCCCATGAAATGCAAGTTGATGTTCTTGCCTCTCTCTACATACATAATTTACATTTTTTTTGAAAAAATTAAAACTTCATAACTGTGGGTGTTGTTAATTATGCAATAATATCACCATGCCAACAATGATTGTGTGATTGTGCCATCTGCTTTTCCATTAAGTATCTGGAACCCTTTGCTCAGACACTTCACCTTGGCACTGCTGCCAGTTTCAGTTTTCCCTTTTACTCCTGCCTTCTTCTGGAGATGTACAAGCATGCATTGTCCATGAAACCCATCTCATGCTCCCTTGACCCCCATCCCCATTCAATTAGCGACTACCCAACTTCCCATCCTGAACTCTAGGTCAGCTGACAAAGCTGACAGGTACTGGCAGCACCCCTTTTTAAAACCGCCGTCACCCTCCAGCCACCCACTCCCGCCCCCTCACTCCTCCAATTCAAAGACCCAGCCCTCAACCCCTCTGTCCTGCCCCAACTCCAACCTCCCTTCCTTCTCTAAAGTCTTTGACTGAGCTTCAGTTTCCTCCAGCGAAACAAACGAGAGACAGAAAACATTCTGTTCACCCCTTCCCTCCCCCCTCCACCCTCCACTCACTACCACAAAGTCCACACCCTGGCCAACAATTCCAGTCTGCTCCAAGACCACTGTTTCAGGCTGAGCCAGAGTGTTTACAACCTTTATGTCCCATTCGACACAGAGAGGGGGAAAGCAATCAGCCAGACTGCCCAACCATGATTGTTGTCTGGTAAAGAGCACAAATGTGGGCATCAGTTCAGGACAGGATTAGCAATTGAGGCATTGGGGCAATTCTTTTTGTCTTTGCTGCAGCTTTGTTAAAGCGTTCATCATTCACTAGAATTAGCCCGGCCTGTGCTGAAACTACATTATTGCAACAAGATACATGCAAAACACTCCTCAGCTTAAAGGGACTGAGCTTCCTTTGGGACCTCCCTTGACGAAACAACCAGACAAGGGACATTAACTACTGAACCAGCGTTAATTTTCTTTCCATTTCCCACACCAGCTGCCTTTGTGGCCTTTCTCAGTGAGATTGCCAATTAGTGCTTCTGTTGTCCGATTGGTGTTTGTTCATAGCCATGGTCCCAGAGGTGAAAGTACAGTTCGCAAACTCACTGCACTAGCTCTGTTGTTGCAACATAGTCTATCACACCAAAGAAAATGGAAGGCAAAATGCTTTTAACGAAAGGTTTTTCTTCCCCCCCTCGCCCCCCCCCCTGTATTTTGTTCACATTGAATTCAGCAACATATTTTCTTGACTTTTGGTACATTATGATTATAGGTGGCAGCGGCTGCCCCTCAGTTTGAGGACAGCGTCTATTCAGGGTCGGGTGTTTCTGCCATAGGTCTTCATGTGACTGAACAGGCCAATTCTGGACCCAGAATTGCACGTGCAGCAGGACATCCCACATGGAAGTGGGATCTGGAGTGCAGGATTTGCTTCCTTGATGCTGGGGAATTAGCTCAAATGCCAGGGTGCTCCCTTTGCGTAAGAGCGGCAGTGGGATCGACATCTGCATTCTCCATGATGATTATATTACACATTTGGGGAGACTGTAAGTACTTCTTAGGGCAGAGAAGGTTAAGAGGAGATTTAATATAGATGTTCAAAATCATGACAGACTAAGGGCGGAATTGTCCCACATTTTCACAAACTGCAGTATGGGCGGGAGAAAAGTTGTTTCACCCTCCGGCCACAATGGTGGGTTTTTGCGCCGTGTCATCCCGTTCCCGGCACATCCTGCCTCATTAACCAAGCATTGCATGGGAAGCACTCCGGATCGCTGGTGGGGTGGCCTCTAATTCGCCCGCCCTGCTGTCACCTCAGGCCTTCAATAATCCAGGCACCATATTTAAAGGGAGCCCCTGCACAGGGCCAGCACTCTCTAAGGGATCAGAAGCTGCTGGAATGCCATGGCTGCTAAAGGGAGGAAACATGCTGTCCTCAGATTTAGCGGCTCCTCCCTCAGGCACCCACTGGGGGCCCTCTACCCCCACTCTGGGTGAAGACCAGCAAGCAAGGTCACCAATGCATCATGGGAGGCAGCAGCAGGAGTGGCCAGCGCCAACGCCCTGCAAAAGAGGACAACCACCCAGTGCAGAAAGAGGATGAATGATCTCCTCTGTTCCACCAGGGTAAGTTACTGTTCTCATCACTCTCAACGCACAATCTCACAAACCCATCACGCATCTACTGGGATCTCACAGAGTATGAAAATAGAGTTATCCAGCTGGCCGGCGACAATCTGGACCGTTCCTGTGCTGACGGTGAGGTCGGCGGTGCTCAACCAAGTGAGGATCCAGCAGTGCAACATCCATCAGACAACAATGCCGTGAGTGAGTTCCCCATGTTCCGCAGTCCCCTGCCATGCTCTCAGTATTTCTCCATGCTTTCGCAGGCACATTGGGGAAGCAGCCGAGGGGGTCCACAAGCCCTGTCCTCGACTCAAGCCCCGAAGACACCTCAGAAGGAGAATCTGATGACACCCTAATTGAAGACCCATCACATCGCTCACCCACACCCTCCAGCAGCACAGAGACACACATCATCATGGGACCTAGCTCTAGAGTAGCCTTGGGATCACAATCTGGTGAGCCCATCGCACTGTCTGATCCACAGCAGGTACTTCCCAAATCTCCAGTACTCAGAGGACTGCTGGAGCCCAGAAACCTGCTGAGCCCAAGTCAGATGATGAGCCTCTGGACTTGGCCATACCCCGGTTGCTGGAGCTGCAAAGACCAGCTCGGGAACATCAGGAAAGGATGTCCGCTGCACTCCACAGATTTCAAGGCACAATGGAGGAGTCCGTCCGCCCTCAGTCTGAGGTGATAGTGCCGGCATGCCATCATGGCAAAGTCAACAATGGTGGCTGACATGGAGACCTTGGTTCAGTACATCGGTCCTGCACTGCTGCACGGGCTGAATCCCATCATTGACGACGTAGTTGGCCTCCAACACTGTCAATGCAGCGGGGTGTGGGCCAACTCAATCTCACTCCGGCCTCCTCTTCCCCTCAAGGAATCAGCCAGAGGCTATCAGGCACCCATAGTGGGGAGGACCAGCAGCTTGACACCCCGGGGCCATCCATTCAGGTGACTCTGGGAATGTCTGGCTGATCCAAATGCCCTCTCCCTGTGACTCCCGAGCTCCAGCTCAACAGCTGGCCCTCAGCAGGACACCTAAAGCAGTCCGGGGCCCTCTAGGTCTTGGTTCTCCATACGACGCCTGTCAAGGTCATCTCAGACAGGGCATAGCAGTCAGCAGGCTGCCTCCACCTCCACTGTGGATGTCAAGGGAGCACCAAGACGTAGCGGCAGGGTTTGGAAGGTTAAGAAAATGTAACTCTTTCAGAGTTGTGGGGTCACTGTTTCAAAATAAGGGGTCACCCATTTAGGACAGAGATGAGGAATTTTTTTTCTCTCTCAGAGGGCTGTGAGACTTTGGAATTCTCTTCCTCAAAAGGTGGTTGAGGCAGCGTCCTTGAATATCAAAACAAAAACAAAAACAGAATTACCTGGAAAAACTCAGCAGATCTGGCAGCATCGGTGGAGAAGAAAAGAGTTGACGTTTCGAGTCCAATGACCCTTCAAAGAACAGTTCTGTTGAAGGGTCATTGGACTCGAAACGTCAACTCTTTTCTTCTCCACCGATGCTGCCAGACCTGCTGAGTTTTTCCAGGTAATTCTGTTTTTGTTTTTGTTTTGGATTTCCAGCATCCGCAGTAGTTTTTTGTTTTTATCCTTGAATATCGTGCAGTTGAACTTTGAAAATACATCAAGACTGGACTCTGAGCATCTGCCTTCAGCGTCTGCATAGCCTGTGATGACTGGGCCGGAGCCTGGGGCTGGGCTGGGGCCTGGTCCTGGGCCTGAGCCTCTCCCTGAGTAGAGCTGTTCCACTGGCCCTCACCCTGCTTCAGCCAGCTGCCTCCGATTCCCCACACAGAAAGTTAGAACTGTTCTGAATTGAACCAAGGAGCCTGATTTGGAGCCTGATTTCTGAGAAAATGTAGTTGCACAGCCTGGGCATGGGTGTTAATTACTTGTACATAATGTTCACTATTGCAAATAAGCTCCCTTGCCTATGGCTCCTTGTTATGATGGACAGTGTCCATGTCACTCAGATGTGAAACATTGGTTCCTGCACAAGGTAAAGGCAGGTGTATCAGTCCAGGGCCTCTTCTCTGTGCAATGTGTAACCTTCACGCCAAAGTGATGGTCCGGCTTCACACTCACTGGACACATCAGTGATGCCTGCTCCTCAATGGTGCTGGTCATTGCTGCTAGAATGTCATGGGCAGGCGTCACAGAGTTCCATCATTCTCTCCATGTGCTCTCAGCACCTTGGAGGTGGGGCTGGCCCCCAACTTTTCAGCATCTGTGACCGGTGACGGTGTGCTCCTGAAGGGGACAGATGTTGAAGGCGAACAAAGGATCAGGTGCATTTAAACTTTCACGGCTGTGAGTCCATGGTATGACCCTGATCACAGAGTGCAAGCGAGCTGCCCTCAGCCAGACAGGATTCAGACCTTCTCAGAGTCTATGTGAAGATCTATGGAGTGTCCTCACTGCATATCGTCATCATCCTCCTGGAATCTTGTGAGTATCAGGGCCTTTGCTGCGTCTCCATGACATAAGCCCGTATGTGCACTGCCATAATCCGCACAGAGTCAAACATGCACAGGTGCAAGGTGAGGATGTCAGGACCGTCCTCACTGCATCTCATCATCATCCTCCACAAATCTTGCAGCTTTGAGGGCTGCCCAAGCACGCCTGCCTCACCTGGCCAGTGTGATGGGCTCATTGCTGGCATCCTCGCCTTCGAGGATCTCATCATCGTCATCCCCTTTGACATCCCCCTCATCGGAGGAAATGTGCAGTTCTTCCATCTCCTCCTCAGCCAGGTCCTCCTCCGGTTGCAGTGCCAGGTTGTGGAACGCGCAGCAAGCGACGATGATGCTCAACACTCTCGGTGGACTATATTGCAGTGCAATACTGGACCTGTCGAGGAACCAGAACATCATTTTCAAAATGCCTATCATTTGCTCCACCAAAGTCCGGGTCGCAGCATGAGCCTTATTATACAATTGCTCTGTCAGCCTGAGGCCACCATGTGAGTGTCATCAGCCACGTCCTCTGTGGGTAGCCCTTGTCCCACGAGGAGCCAACCCTGCAACCTCTCTGTACCTTGGAAGATGTCAGGGATCTGAAACCTGCGAAAGGATGTAGGAGGCGTGGATGCTCCCTGGGAATCGTGGGCAGACCTGCAGGATGTGTTTGCGGTGGTCACAGACCAGCTGAACATTCAGCGAGTGGAAGCCCTTGCGGTTGACGTCATTGACTGCTTGTTGCCATGGAGATCTAAGCACCAAGTGAGTGCAGTTGATGGCACCCTGCTCCTGTGGAAAACCAGAGTTCTGTGTAAACCTCAGTGCTCTTGCTTCCTGGCTTTCCTGATCCCGGGCAAAACGCACAAAGTTCTGTGCTTTTGCAAAGTTGGCGCCCATGATCTCCTGGATACACTTGCGCATGGAGGCTTGCGAGATCTGTCACAGGTTCACCTGTGGAGCCCTGGAAGGAGCCATTGGCATAAAAATTGAGCGCCGTGGTCACTTTCACAGCCACTGGCAGTGTGAAACATGTCCCCGTGGTGTCAAATCCTGCAGCAGGTGGCGTATGTGACCAACCAGCTCCCTAGGATGATATGTTTTACTACGGGATCGCTTTGCTTGTGAACCGGTTGCACGCTTATCAGTCAGCAGATGAGTCAATTACAATATACGGCAGATGCAGAGACCAATATGAAATGAAGCACATACTATTTATTTACACAAACAACAGAGCACTAACATGATGTGTGCCTCTCCAGCTAGACCCTACTCGAGACTAATATTAACATAATAGCCTGTGCTACACAGCTATTGGTTCTTACAGTCACATGGTCAATTTGCTCACATTCTCCTAAAGATGTATTAAACTTCAGATTACCACATGAGACATGCGCAGTCTTCGGCGACACTGGTTCTCCGTCATCTGCAGGAATGGCAAGCGCCATTGATAGACCCTGGGTCTAGCAAAGCATCTACGAGCGATGGTTCACTGTGGATCTTTTGCTATGTGCACAGCAGGCCCTGCCACCCCTTCATCATGAGGGAGGTGCTCCTTCCTTTGCTGAGCCAGGTGCCTCCACCGCTCTCTTCCTTATCTTCTCTGCTTCCTGTAAGCCATGAGGCATGCCGCTAAATCACCAGGCTCCATAATCCTGATGTTCTCCTCCTGCAGGATCAAAAGAGAGAGACGCATGGGTTTGCATACGTGTCCTAAGAACCTCTCTTGGTTAAGTCTGAAGGCTCCTTCATACATGCAGGACAGTGCTGGCCAGCTCTTGTATGGAGTGTGCTCATTGGCTGTCTGGGGAGGGGATGGCGTAGTGGTATTGTCGCTGGACTAGTAATCCAGAGACCCAGGGTAATGCTCTGGGGACCTCGGTTCAAATCCTGCCACAGCAGACAGTGAAATTTGAATTCAATAAACTCCAAAAATAAAAGTGAAACCATTGTTGATTCTTGTAAAGACCCATCTGGTTCACTGGTGCCCTTTAGGGATGGAAATCTGCTGTCCTTACTGGTCTGGCCATGTGACTTCAGACACACAGCAATGTTGACTCTGAAATGGCCTAGCAAGCTTCTCAGTTGTATCAAACCGCTAAAAGGTCACAAAAAAGGAATGAAACCGGACGGACCACCCAGCATTGACCTAGACACTTGAAAAAGCAATAGCAAACTCAGCCCTGTCGACCCTGCAAAGTCCTCCTTACTAAGATCTGGGAGCTAGTGCCAAGATTGGGAGAGCTATCTCACAGACTAGTCAAACAACAGCCTGACATAGCCATCTTCACAGAATCATATCTTACAGATAATGTCCAAGACACCACAATCACCATCCCTGGGTATGTCCTGTCCCATCAGCAGAGGTGGTGGCACAGTGGTATACAGTGCAGAGGGAGTTGCCCTGGGAGTCCTCAACATTGACTCCAGACCCCATGAAGTCTCATTGCATCAGGCCAAACATGGTTCAGGAAACCTCCTGCTGATTACCACATACTGCCCTCCCTCAGCTGCTGCATCAGTGCTCCTCCATGTTGAAAACCACTTGGAGGAAGCACTGAGAGTGGCAAGGGGAAGAATCTACCCTGAGCGGGGACTTCAATGTCCATCACGAAGAGTGGTTCGGTAGCACCACTATTGGCCGAGTCCTAAAGCACATAGCTGCTAGATTGGGTCTGCAGCAGATGGTGAGGGAACCAACAAGAGGGAAAAACATACTTGACCTCATCATTGCCAACCTGCCTGCCGAAGATGCATCTGTCCATGACAGCATCGGTAGGAGCTCTCACAACACTCAAGAAGCTGGACACCATCCAGGACAAAGCAGCCCGCTTGATTGGCAACACATCCACAAACATTCACTCCCTCCACCACCGATGCAAAGTGGCAGCAGTGTGTACCATCCACAATATGCACTGCAGGAACTCACCAAGGCTCCTTAAACAGCACCTTCCAAACCCACAACCACTACCATCTAGAAGTAGATAGATGGGAACACCACCACCTGGAAGTTCCCCTCCAAGCCACTCACCATCCTGACTTGGAAATATATCACCGTTGCTGGGTCAAAATCCTGGAACTCCCTTCCTAACAGCACTGTGGGTGTACCTACACCACATGGACTGCAGCGGTTCAAGAAGGCAGCTCACCGCCACCTTCTCAAGGGCAATTAGTGATGGGCAATAAGTGCTGGCCCACATCCCGTGAATGAATAAAAAATACTCCACCCACCTCTGCCCCACTCCACTTGACCAATTGGTGGCAGCTTTGCCCACTGGACTGCATGCTGTGCTCTCAGCTCAGGCACAGGCATTCTCCTAACCCACACTGCAAGACTGCGCTGTTAGCTTGAATCGTGGGGGAGACTGGTCCAAGCCTGAATAAAGACATTGCAAGGGGCTGTGAGTGCCTCCACCAGTGACTGCACCATGGTCACCTTTCGTAAGGGGATTGTACAACTTGCCCAGTTGGGCAATTGCTCTGTTGCCCCCTAAAACACACATTAATTTGCAGTCTGCACTCGAGTGGTGAAACGTTCTGGAGCATTTGGTGGCATTTTCATGCCTTTTGTGTTGCTTGAGTGGGCAGAAAAGCTTCAGAGGCCCAACTCCATGCATGTCAATGGAGCTGCTCACTCTTGACAAGCTTTTCCAAGTACGTGGCTGCTTCCCTCACCCTCCCCCTCCGCACCCCGGCATGTGCTTGAGTAATTGCTTCAGTCTGTCTGTGCTGCCTTGCCCCCCTCCACCTCCCCCCAGCCCCCCACCACCACCACCACCACCACCACCACCACCAGCCTGACCCGCACTGGATCCCTTGACCAGGCACCGCACTGAGAGCCAGCCAGGAAAAAGTGACTTGCCTGTGCCCCCTGTGAATGCGCAGCGCCTCTCGCTTGATGTCCTACGGGCGATGCTCAGGAGCGCTGCGCTAGGTTGTGTGCACTCACCTCCGAGTTCACCTCAAAGTTCAGCTCGCCAGATGCGCGCCTTTTAAAGGCAGTCGTGAAACACGCCGATCTGAAGACACGCCGACATGGGTGGTAAATTTGACGTGGGAATATGATTCCAGCGAGCAGGGCTTATAATGAGATGCCAAAGTATTGAAATTAGGTTCCAGACATGCAGCGGTGGCAGATGTGGCCCGCCATTGATGGGCGGAGCGGATGATCGCAAACTGGTTTCACGATGGCATGAAACCGATTTTCTGGCCTTTTCACCATATTGTCCACCCGCCATGACACCCAAAACCAGCAGGACTGGTGATTCTACCCTAAGTAAGAAAATACTATCTCTAGTGTCAGAAGGGCTGGTAATCATGGGATATGGATTTAAGGCGATTGGCAGGAGAGATAGAGGAGGCTTGAGGAAACTTTTTTGTGTGCAGTCAATGTTATGATCTGGAATACGCTGCCTGAAAGGATGGTGGAATCAGATTCAATAGTAACTTGTAAAGGAAATTGGATAAATACATGAAAGGGAAAACTTTGCAGGGCTATAAGGATAGAGCAGGAGGAGCTCTTTAATTATAATTTTTAAACTGACCAGTTCCCATGAGGCTTGACAGGGTAGGTGTTGGGGGGATGTCTGAGAAGTCTAGAACTAGGGATCACGGTTACTGTTTCTGCTAAGTTTTTTTTGGAGTGCATGGGTGCTTTATTTAAGAGTGCAACCGCTTTAATTTTTTTGAATGCCAGCATATGCGCAGTATCCAAAAGAGGCCAACTGTACATGGCCTGCGCAGGGACTTTTGGGGTCTGCGTAGCTTACAGGGATCGTTGGTCACAGTATCTGAATTAGAGATTGGCCATTTGGGACTGAGAGGATGAGAGATTTCTTCACTCACAGGGTCGTGGATCTTTGGAATTCCATGCCCCAGAGGGCTGCGGATGTCCAAACACTGAGTATATTTAAGACAAGATTTTAGATTTCTGGATAGTTAAGGGAATTCAGCGATATGGGGATAGCACAGGAAGATCGAGCTGAGGCAGAAGATCAGGCAGAGAAATAGAACAGTTTCAAAGGGCAGAATGGCCTACTCCTGCTCCTATTTCTGACATTCTTCTGTGCTTTTTAAATGAAGAATGTCAATGTCTAAATACAGAACCATTGGTTAGAATAATAAATGAAGGTTTTGTGGTGCAGTGGGTAGTGCTTCTGCCTCCGAACCAGAACATCTGGATTTGAGTCCCAGTCCAAGACTTGATGGTCACAGAAGGTGCGTTCCTAACATGGCCAAGCAAGTTAATGATCAACCTGTAAATCCTTCCAATATGCCTATGGCAGGCAGTAAGAGTGGGAAAGTCTCCTGGTTAGCCATACTTGATGCAGCGTGGCAACCCCCCCCCACAAGCTATAGCCCCTGGCAACAGGCTTGTGACCTGTTCCAGGAAAAACTAGAAGTGGAAACAGACAGGCACATGCCTTGTCTGCCCCATGCATCACTGGAGCTGGAAAGCCCCTAAGTTTAAGGTTAGGATAATATCATCTTGTATTGCCCTAACAGATGGTCCTGTAACAAAGATTAAGATTCTGAGATTAAAGTACTACAATGGAGGGACATCACCAGAGTGAGGCATCCTATAGGAGACTTTACCTTATTTCCATGCGGAGGATGACATGGAGACAGTATTGAATAACACAAGTGAAAGGCCAGGATTCACAGAGGAACTACCACCAATTTTGGAAAGGATGGAACAGGAGGGAGTATGAAATCATTATTATATGATTATATAGATCACATTAATATACGATCACTAGAGAGAGTGCAGAGGAGATTTACCAGGGTGTTGCCTGGGCTGGAGAGTTTTAGTTATGAGGAGAGATTGGATAGACTGGGATTATTTTCCCTGGAGCAGAGGAGATTGAGGGGGGACATGATTGAGGTGTATAAAATTTTGAGGGGCATAGATAGGGTAGACAGGAATGAACTTTTCCCCTTGGTGGAAAGATCAATGGCCAGGAGGCATAGATTTAAGGTAAGGGGCAGGAGGTTTAGAGGGGATGTGAGGAAGAATTTTTTCATCCAGAGAGTGGTGGGAATCTGAAACTCACTGCCTGAAAGGGTGGTAGAGGCAGAAACCCTCATAACATTTAAGACGTATTTGGGTGTGCACTTGCGATGCCATGGCATACAAGGCCTAGTGCTGGAAAATGGGATTAGAATAGTTAGGTACTTGTTTGACCGGCGCAGACTCGATGGGCTGAAGGGCCTTTTTCTGTGCTGTAGACCTCTATGGCTCTATGACCCTATGACACCAGGGTTATTTTAGTTGTGTCAGCCATGGCTTAGTTGGTAGCGCTTTTTCCTGTGAGTCAGAATGTTGTGGGCTTAAGTCCCACTTCAGTGATCTCAGCACAAAATTATAGACTGACACGCCCAGTGCAATACTGCAGTAGTGCTGCACTATCAGATGTGCCATCTTTTGGATGAGGTATTAAACCGTCTGCTCTCTCAGGTGGGCGTAAAAGATTCCACGGCACTATTTTGAAGAGCAGCAGGGGAATTCTCCCTGGTGTCCCAGCAAATATTTATCCTTCAACCAACATCAGTAAAGAAGATTAGCTCGTCATTATCACATTTCTGTTTGGAGAGCTTGTGTGCAAATTCACTTCAGTGTTTCCCACATTACATGAGTGACTATACTTCAAGAAAACATTTAATTGACTGTAAAGTGTGTTTTTTAGATGACCTAAGGTCATGAAAGGCTCTGTCCAAATGCAAGTTTTTCAGTTTAAAAGCCTGCAGGCTGTACGAGGGAGAGAAGGCTGGGAGGAGTGAGGTATTCCACAATTTTGAGAGCCTGGGAAGAAATTTTGCAGCACAGGATTGGGCCAAAATATCTTTGACCTCGAAGTCCCACATGCCCTGCTTCTTCCCCGAGCCTATGATTTAGATTAGATGCTACATACAATGAGTCTTGACTTTAGCACAATAACAGTGCAGAAGTAGGGGAGGTGGAGAATGTCAGATGTTTATGTTCAGAAGATATGACAGAAGCGAAGCAAAGTTTTCAGTGAATCGTTTGTGAAACTGTGCGTACTTTTTGAGTGTTGGTTGAGGCACTGGGAGAAATCTCTGCTTCTTTAAATAGTGTCCGGAGGATGTTTATCCCAGTTCTGGGATATATATCTCGGTTTACCGACAACACAGCCAACAATCTCTGTACAGCAGGCTAGCAGCTCAAGCTCTGGTAACAGGTTCGAAACCACAACCTTCATCCCTTTAATTCATAATATTTCTCAGAATAAAATGCATGTTTTGTATTTTAAAAATAGATATTTTATCAGAAGTGCTAAAACAGGAGCCAAAATGGAGTTGAGAGGGTGCAATGAAGTAAGGGAGCGTCTCCAAATGAAACCATTCACAACAACAGACACCTTTCAGGATGAAGGTGGAGTCGGAAAATTAAGAAGACGTAGGAGGAAAACTGGGCGCGCCGTTCGTGATCCTGCGCCTCCCACTTTTAAAAATATACAGTTAGAAATGGAGATGGGCAGTTAAAGCTGCTCTCGCTCTTTTTTCACCAGCTGTTTTGGATCTATTTGGACACGGTCCCTAAAAGCTGGAGTCAGTGACCGTGTTGGGATTTGCCCCCTTTTTTTAATATTAGATTCATTTATAAATGCGCCATAAATGCAAACGCACAGTCTGGCTGGTGCAAACAGGGTGGCTGAGAGGGGAAGGGGAATGAAAATAATTCTAACTATAATAATATTTTTTAAATACAAAAATTGATATATACAATATTATAAATATAATAATTACAAAAATGAAAACCAAGGAAGTGCTCCAGTTTTATTCCCCTGCAAATAATTGACAGGCGGGATTAACTGACAGGTGCCTCAGCCAATGGGGGAGAGGGTGAGAAGGCGGCGAACGAGACGGGGAGGGGAAATTGATACAGGAAGCCGGGCGGCCAATAGGAGTAGGCGTATGCTAATAGTGGAACGTGGGTGGACCAATGGGAGCGGGGCGGAGGCAGCCGTGAAACTGAAGGAACTTTTTTGTAACAAACACATCAGCTGGAGGCTCACGTGGGGCCGCGGCATTGATCAGTGACATAGCCAGAGAGACACGGGAGAGTGATAGAAAGAAGCCCCTCTCTCCATCCGACTTCAAATAAATTAAAAGCAAAAAGCACTAGCTAAAGTATAGGTCAGGGGGCAGTGTAATGAGGCCGGGCACTTGGTACTGCAGTAATTGACAGGGGCTGTCAGAGCTCCTGGGATCTCCGGTACAGTATTATATTGAGAGAGAATTTTGTCCTCTTGACTCCCTCCTCCTGCTCCCCCTTTCTACTCTGTGTCTCTATGTGTTACTGACTTAGTCTTTACATTGTCTGCACCAAGATCGCGTTACAACCCCTAAAGGAGGATGAGGCGATGCATTTGAAAAGCAACAGTTTTTTTTAATCCCGCTCTCCAACAACCGTGTCCAGTTTTTAATCATCCCGGACTGGATTTTTCTTTTGTGTTGAAGTTTTAATCAGAAATCGCCAGAGGAGTGGATTTTGGGGAGATCGGTTCCAGTGTCAGGTTAGTGACATCTTCATCATCACAGAAAGCTATCTCTGTGTTGTGTGTGCCTTAACCATGCAATTTGATTAGATTAAACATGTAAGAAGTCATTAAGATGTATTACAGGACAAATATGTATGGAACGGTCAGCCTTAAAGGGGAGTTTTGTCAGTTTGGCTCAGATTTGCCTCTGGGCAGTCCAAGGTTGTGGGTTCAAGCGTAAATCCAGGACCATAGATTAAGATCTAATTGTTGGAGGTGTTGTTATTCGGTTGGGATATTAAAACGAGAGCTTGTCTATATAGAAAGTGCAGGTGGGCTTTAAAGATCTCATCGCATTATTCGAAGAGTAAGGAGTTCCTCTGGTGCCCTGGCCAACATTTCTCCAGCACCCAACAGCACTTAAAACAGATTAATGGGTCATTACTATTTGTCGATCTCATTGTGTACTAGATGGCTGATGTGTTTTCCTACGTAATAGCAGTCACAGTATCCCACTGATAGATTGGATGCGAGCGCTTTGAGGCACTTCGCAGCCATGTGACAAACACCATTAAATGCAAGTTTTTAAACGGGTGAGACAGATTACAACCCCATTTCAAAATACGGAACTGCGCTTTATTTTACAAGATCTGCAGGTGGCATTTTCAAAGGAAGATCAGTTGAACGGGTTCGATATTGAAAGCGTAAAGTTGCTGCCTACTAGTTTGCAGCACATAGGGAGGCTATTCGGCCTATTGTGTCTGTGTTGGCTCTTTGCTGCAGCAACCCAAAATAATCCCAATGTTTTGCTCTCCCCATAACCCTAGAGGCCTATGGCAATGAAGCAGGGAGGTTATATATGATTTTGTACCAATGCATGAATGCATTTAGTCCATTTATAAATATTGTATCTTAAAGTCATACTTATTACCTCTATAGATTATGTACTTATATAACGGTTGTTTTATGCTATTATTAGCATTTTATTTAATTTCAACAGTAACTTGCATTTACATAGCATCTTTAACATAGAAAAATGTCTTAAGGTGTTTCACAGAGGTGTAAAGAAACACAATTTGGCAATTAAATATTAAGGACAGGCTACCAAACGCTTGGTCAAAGAGGTAGGTTTTAAGAAGTAGCTTAAAGGAGGAGAGAGGGACAGCTAGAGAGGTTTAGGGAGAGATCACCAGGGTTTAGGGCCCAGGCAGCTTAAGGCATGGCCGCCAATGGTGGAGCGATTAAAATTGGGGATGCACAAGGGACCAGGATTCGAAGAGTGTAGAGGTCTCAAGAGGGCTGGGAGGAGGTTACAGAGACTGGAAGGGGTGAGGCCACGAAGGAATTGGAGCACGAGGATGATGGTATTAAAAATGAGGCATTGCTGGACTGGGAGCCAATGTAGGTCAGCCAGACAGGTGATTGGTGAAAATTGATGTGAGTTAGATCACAGGAAGCTGAATTTTGGATGTTTATTATCAGTTGAAGTAACATTGCCTGAATATGTTGTGTTCTTTGAATATGTTTGGCCTTTCGTTAAATATTGAAAGCTGGTTTGTGATGTTGGTATAAATGCAGCTTGTCTTGCAGTACACAGAGCTTCCCAGTATTGAGTTCATTGATTTCAGAGAGCTGGTTACAATGGGTTTTTAGTTCCTTGGATAGTGGAGGTGCGAATTCAGCAAGATTCTTGCTCCTGCCTGCTGCCAGTGACTCCTGTTTGAAAGTGAGTTGTTACTGACTTAGTGCAGCCTCACACAGCTGAATAACCCATCAGCACTGACTTCCTATCCTCACTTGTGAAGAATGACTGGATGGACTGAGGTATTAGAGGATGCCCACAGCCCGTGGCAGTGTGCCCTAAGTGGGCACTTTTTCACAACAAAAGGGGGAAAAATTTTGAAATATAAATCAACACTGCAGATTTCCTCCCAATGTTTTACTGATCAGCTGGTGTAACTTTGGCAGAAGATTGGTGAAATTTCTGTCTCTAGGGTTTCCACCGAATTCACAGTGGCCAATCACAATAATGCCAAAAGAATTTCCAGGCATATGTTCTGTTCTCGATAAATATTTCTTGAAGTGAATTATTATTTGCAGCCTCAGTAATAATATTACTCAACAGAGGTGTTTTGGGGAGCTGAAAATTATCATCAGGATTCTTGGAGACTGGAAGTTCTCCCAACGTGGTGATCTTTCAGCAGACCTTCCCACAAGATATGTCAGATGATGATCAGTGCCAGCTTTGGTTCAGTTGCTAGCACTCTGCATCAGAAGACCAAGGTTTGAGACCAGCTCCAGAAATCTGAGCTCGTAATTCAGGATGACACCCCTATATGAAATGTGAAACTGGGGCCCTCTCCGCCCTCACAGCTCAATGTAAAAGATTGCACGGCACTATTTCAAAGACCAGGGGAATTCTCCCTGGTGTCCTGGCTAATGTTTATCCCTCAACCAACATCGCAGATTATCTGGCTATTTATCTCATTGCTGCTCGTGTGAAATTGTTGTGCACAAACTGGCTACTGTGTTTCCCTCAAATCAATAGTAAATAGACTATAAAAGAACTCCATTGGCTGTGGAATGCTTTAGGATGTCCTGAGGTCATGCGAATCTTTCTTTTTCCTGTAATTACAAAGGCAAAAGTTGTTGACAAATCTGGAAAAAAATAGTGGAGATAAAAGGGGAAACGCAGTCCTCAAATGCTGGAAATATGAAATTAAAACCAATGAAGTAATGGAAATATGCAGCAGGTCATTCAGCGCCTGGAAAAGAGAGTATGGTTAAACGTTTCTGTCAATAGGCTTTCTGTGAAAGGCTGTGTCTGTGAAATAATCAGCTATTCCTTTACCTGATGCCACTCGTGGCCCTTTCCTGCATCAGAAGTGGACTGGCAGCCCACTGTAATCTTGAACTTTCTCACCAAAATTCGCCAGTACCAGCGCAATGCTTTCACAAGCCGATTTCGTGTGTGGGCTAATGAGCGGGTGGCACAGTAGTGCCAAGAGCTGGCATTCAATGCACACTGTGATGGGGGTGGCTTGGCATGGGCTGGCAAACGCTATTCACTGTGCGTCATAATCCAATCGTGGCCGTATTGTTGTGATTGGTGGGCAATATTGAAGGTGTAATGTGGGTGCCACCTGCTCACCTACTTCACAACAGCGGAGACTGGGGCGGGTGGTGATGCCAATCCAAGGGCATCCTGGGCTTTATTAGTTGTGGCATAGAGTACAAAAGGAAGGGTGGGATGCTAAAAAGCTTTATAAATGACCGATTAGGACTGAGCAACATATTGTCTCCAATTCTGGGCACAGCACTATGGGAAGGATGTCAAGGTCTTGGAGAGGGTGCAGAGAAGATTTACTAGAATGGTGCCAAGGATGAAGGATTTCAGTTGTGTAGAGAGACTGGAGAAGCCGAAGTTGCCCTCCTCAGAGCAGACAGGAGATTTGATAGAAGTGCTCAAAATCATGAGGGATTTTGATAGAGTAAATAATAAGAAACAGTTTTGATTGGCAGGAGAGTTGATAACTGGAGGACACAGATTTAAAATAATTGGTGAAAGAAGCAGAGAGGAGCTGAGGATTTTTTTTTGAATGCAGCGAGCTCTTATGATCTGAAAGGGTTGTGAAAGTAGCTTCAGCAGTAACTTACAAAAGGGAATTGGATTTATACTTGAAAAGGAATAATAAATACATGTTATGGGGAAAGAGCAGGTGAGTGGGACTAATTGGATAGCTTTATCAGGGAACTGGAGCAGGCACAATGGGCTGACTAGCCACTGCCTTTGCTGTAAGATTCTGAGCGTTGATGATCCTGGTTCAATGCGCAAGGGCAGACCAGAGTGCATTACATGTGGGTGTTTTTAATCAGGATGGGCGAATACAGTAGTAAATACAGAGAAAGAAACAAAATGCAATTATCTCTAAATTTGTTAGCATCAATTTAAAAATGCAGGCAGTGGGCCACCTTTATTTAAATATGACATGTTTTTAACAGGTCCCAAACAGAAGGAAAACAGCAATGGGACCTAATTCTCTCAAAGTCTGGATTGCAAAATTGCAGAGAAATTGCCTGCAAAGTAGCAGAGACTACATCAGAAAACAATCCTGAGCACATAATTTAGGATGTCACTCCTAGTGCAATGCTCGGGCTGTGCTACACTGTCCGAGATGCTGTCTTTTGGTTGAGACTTTAAACCAAAGCTCTCTCTGGCCTCTTGGATAGACGTAAAAAAATTCCCAAGGCATTCTTTGAAGAAGAGCAGGGGAGTTTTCCCTAGTGTTCTGGCCAATATTTATCCCTCAGCCACCATCACTAAAACAGATTATCTGGCCATCTATCTCATTGTGCACAGCAAGTTCCCACATACAGCAAATTGGCTGCTGCGTTTCCGACATTACAACAAAGACTACTTTTCAAAAGTACTTCATTGGGTGTAAAGGTCTCAATGTTGTGAAAGGCACTTTATAAATGCAAGTCCTTTTTATTTAAAATAATGGCTGTGAAGTGCTTTGGGGTGTCCTTTAGGCACGAGGAGGCGTTTTTTTTTTAAATGGCAAGATCTCTCTTTTCTTTTGATCTCCTCATGTGGGATGTTGAAAGGTGAAGAGGAATCTCCCAAAATGACTAGAGACTTGCAATAAACTGACTGCTTGGCTAATGCAAGTTCAGCACTGTTTGTGATGAAATGCCTTTGATCAGGGGCATCTTTGACATCTCCTGATTCAGGTATTGTCAAGTTTAAGTACCTCAGTCAGTAAAGGAAGCAGAGCATTGTTAAATTGCTGCTAAAGCCCATGAGAATATTGTCTCGAGCGTAGATCAGAAAATCAATAGTGACCCTTCAAGGGACAAGATGCCGCTTTCTTACCCAGATAAGGTGCACTTGGCCTCTGGTGTGGCGTTAAACCATGTGCATCATGCCTGGAGTGTGCTAAGGCAGTTGGCTGGGTCATTAAATTGAGTGCCCTGGCTGACTTCTCGTGTAGGTGTAAAAGATTCAATGACTCTGTTTCTGAGAAGAGCAGGAGTGTTCTCAAGTATCCTGGCCAAAATTTATCCCTCAGCCAAACATGCCTTTAAAAAATTTATCTGGTCATTATCACATTGCTGTTTGTGGAATCCTGCTATGCACAAATTGGCTGCCTTATTTCCTACATTAGAACAGTGGCTATGCTCCAAAAATTACTTCATTGACCATGAAGTTCCTTGGGATGTCCTGAGGTTGTGAAAGGAGCTCTACAAATGCAAGTTTTTAAAAAAAATCTCAGGCTGCAACTGGTAGGGTTTCATTATTTTCACTAATATAAGAATAGGGCAAAACCATTCAGTCCCTTAAGTGTGTTCTGCCATTCAATTAGATTATTGCTGATCTGTACCTCAACATTTCAGATTTCTCCCCAAGCAAGAACAGGGTGAAAGGTCAGCCAGGGGTCCACGCTCCTTATTACTGGTTCCTAGGGGGAAGTGTGCACATCTGGAAATTGGCGAGGGCAGAGTTGGATGAGGAAATGTTAACTAAGATGTTCCTTCCCTGGGCCGCACTAACCCACTAACGCTCACCATTTGAGATCACTAGTTATGAGTAGCCACTCTGAGGCGACAATGTTACTCCAGTCAGAGTTAATGCCCATTGCTGTCATTTGGTGAAAACTGGGGAGAAGACTTTTAAGAACCAGAGACGGAATGAGCAGAAGTTTTTGTTATGCTATGGCTTGTTATGACCTGGAATTAAATAAATACTTGAAAGGGAAAAATTTTCAGGGCCATGAGGAAAGAGCGGGGTAGTGGAACAAATTGGAAAGCTCTTTCAAAGAGCTGGCACAGGCACAAGGGGCCGAATGGCCTCCTTTAGTGTGTGATTCTATGATTTTTCCTTTGAAAATAAATCTTCACTATCAACTCTAAACTTGACAAGATAAGCTTTTGATGAAAAGTGATGTCTTGATTCATTAGTTCATAAGGAGTTAGATGAGGAGGAAGCTTGTGTGAAGCAAAGACCTGGTTCCAATGGCCTGTTTCTGTGCTGTAAATTCTGTGTCGTTCTAGTTTCTGCCTGTGTGGTATCTTTTCCATTCAGAGGTCCCAGTAGGCCAGGAAGGCTAGGTATTTTTTGAGATTTTTTTTCTGTGTACAACCAAACAGACTGGGTGCCTGTCAAAGCAGAATGAAATTTAAATGTAATTGGTGCTGGCCTAATCAAGAGTGAATGGTAAATGGTGGGATCTAAACTGGAAAGATATTGGCACCTATCTAAATTTTTTCTAAAAAATGTTCTCTTAGGGTGCAACATCAAACACCCCCAGGACAGGTATAGCATGGGGTTAGATACAGAGTAAAGCTCCCTTTACACTGTCCCATCAAACACTCCCATGTCAAGTATGTCTCTGTGATCCACTTCTAACCTCCAACACCCTATAGCATCTGTACTTACGCCAGCATGTTTTGGTTTTAGGACTGCTTTGTGCAGATGGGTTGTACCCAGTGGGACCTAGGTTATGGCTGCACAAGCCCATTTGACAAAAGATCCTTGTGAGCAGTCATGTTCATGCTGTCACTCTGAGCTCAAACCAAATACAGACTGCAGAGGTGAAAGAATGGAACTGACTAACCGCACCAATTGCACCAGCTGCTAGAATCGACCCTGAGCTAGATGCTGGGTGGTCAAGTTTGGCCGAGTGAGCATCTTGATCTTTGAACTCTTTCCCTCCATGTTTGGAAGCCCCTCACATTCCTCCTGACCATTTAATTGAGACTTTAGAGCCCATTGCATCGTGAGTGGAATTTGATAAAATCTGGAATCGACAAGATAATTTCCTTGTGCTTTGACAAGAATTTGAATAATGAGTCAGATTGGAAGTGCTTTCATTTGTCAGATATTGCATCTTTATAGGGATCTGTGGTTTTCTCCTAGCTCTGAACTGCCTAACACACAGTATTAGAAAATATTTCATTGAATTTAAAAATAGCCTCCAACAGTAGCTGTGAAATACCCTGACATACTTCAATAGCTTGAAGTTTGTGTTGGGGGGAAAGGGGGAAGAGAATTCACAAAGCTTCACGGGGTGAAAGGGAAGCTTTCCTGCACTCGATGTAAAACCATGGTCGATGTGTTATACACAGATGTATATGTGATCCTGAGAGACGTTGTACCTGCCCTGTTGCACGTTGGAAGGCCAAAACCACCCAAAGAACCACAGGACTGTTGATCTAATGGCCCTGTGAACATCCTTTAAAAAAATAATAATAAATGATTCTCGGCACATGGGCATCACAGGCAAGGCTGGCGTTCATGTCCATTCCTCGTTCCCTTGACTGGGTCCTTGCTCGGCCACTTCCAAGATCAGTTAAGAGTCAATTACATTGGGTACGGGACTGGAATCATGTACAGGCCCAGACTGGGTAGGGACATCAGGTTTTCTTCCACAAAAGAATGTTATGAACGGATTGGGTTCTTATGAATTTGTAATCACATTTGCTAGCTTTTCATTTTTTTTTAACTGAATTCAAAACATTTCAAAATGCCCTTTTGGGATTTGAACTCATATATTCTGAGGATTATTAAACCAGTCTCGGGATTACTGATCCAGTAACATAACCACTGTACTGAAGACTGGTAGATGGCCTATTCGAGGTCTTTAAGATTTTGATAGGTAGACAGCAAGAAGATTTTCCCACTTGCAGGGGAGCCTAAAACAAGGGTCTGTAAATATAAGATAGCCACTAATAAATCCAATAAGGAATTTGGGAGAAATGTCTTCACCCAGCGAGTGGTTGGAATCTGAAACTTGCTACCACAAGGAGTGGTTGAGGCAAATAGTATAAATGCATTTAAGGGGAAGCTGGATAGACATGAGGGAGAAAGGTGTGGAAGGATACGCTGGTAGGGTAAGACGAAGAGGATGAGGGAAGTTCGTGAGGAGCATAAACACCAGCATGGACCAGTTGAGCCGAATGGCCTGTTTGTGCTCTCAGTTGTACATAAATGCACACTGTACTTCAATCTTTCATGTAATGTGGTCCCCGCACTAATCTTGGAATGGACGGTAGCAGCGTAGGAATGGGATCCTCTAACTCAGCTGAGCTTGAAGGTGGGGGGGTGGTTGGGGGGGGTGGGGGAGCAGAAAGTAACTGCGCTTTCTAAATAAAACTCTGTCTGACTGACACTGGAGGCCGCAAATTATAGGTTGTGCTGGTGCTTTAGTCTGACATCAGAACGTGAAAATTACAAGGTTTGTATTTTTAAATACAATTAAGTGTGCTGTGTGTGCGTATAAATATACACGTTGCTGCAGCCCACTGCAGAGCCTCTGTGATAGCAGACAGATAGACAGACATGATTAGAGCTCAAATAAATTCCGGCAATTCCAAGAATTGTAATTGCTATTTTTAAAGACAAGGTTTGCAGCTGAGTTTGGGATGGGGGAGGCACTCTTGTCATGGCTCCTGCCTTCTGTTGCCCCCTTTAGCTCCCCTTCTCTGTGCCCCCTCCCCCTTTACTGATGATACTAACTCTTATCATGAGAAATTCCTACATTACTTCACAAAAGTGACTGTTCCTCATGTGTATCGTGGAACCTCACAGCACAGAAGGTGGCCATTTGGCCTAATGTGTCTTTACTGGCTCTCTGAATGAGCTATCCAGTTGGTACCACTGCCTTTTTCTCCATAGTCCTGCATTTTTTTTTTCTTTTCAAGTATTGATCCAATTTCCTTTGCTATTGATCCACCAGCCTTCCAGGCAGTGCTTTCCAGATTGTAACTTGCTGTGTAAAACAACTTCTCCTAATGATGTTTCCTTGTGCCAATTGTCTTAAATCTAGATAGTAAACATCGGGCAGTTAACCACTTTGGGCATTGCAACCGGGTCTGACCCTGTCCTCAACAGAAATGTACACACACATGCAGACATATGACGCTGGATAGTATCAGGAACACCAGGCCTGGTTGGTTTCTGCCCGCTCTCTCACTGAAGTCAGTTGCAGCATCTCAAACGCTACCCTAGTTATCTCAGGCCAGGAGCAATGGTCGATCTGGGACCCCCCCTTGGTTTCTTTGACTCAGAGTTAGAGCATGGCCTTCAATTCGCCACTGAGCCTGAGGACAGAGCAGTGTCAGGGATCTTTTTTTGTACTTGTGCTGAGAAACTTTAAGCTACTTCAGAGGGCAGTTAAGAATAAGATGTGTTGGTGTGGGACTGGAGTCACCCGTAAGGCAAGGACATCAGGTCTCCTTCTCTAGAGGACAGCAGTAAATCAGTTGGATTTCTATGACGGTAACTTTTACTGCTACCATTTAATTCCCAAATTTTTCTAAACTGAATTAAAAATCATCTCAAAACTGCCCTGGGTGGGATTTGAAATCACCTTCTCCTGGATTATTGCTGAGGCATTTGGATTGTGAGACATATAACATGACCACTCCACTCAATGTCAACATTAATCAATCCTGGGTCAGGCCCAACACATGTAGGTACAAAGTGAAGCTCCCTCTATTCTGCCTCTAGAGGGCAGAATTTTTCGGGCCTGCGATGATGTTGGGGGTGGAATTCTGCACCACCCGCAGGCTTGCTGGTTCATTGGCTCCATCCCGATCCTGGGAGGGGGATGGGGTGCAGAGCCCCAGGCAGAGTTGGAGGCCCTCCCTGCCTGCCAGCTGCAGCCACAGGCTGTCCTGTGGAAAGATCCCACTCCACAATGGTGGCTCAGCTGCTACTCAAGGCCATTTTTTAAACTTCAAAATTCAAAGACAGGGCGCCTCCATCTTGGGGCACCCCACTTACCTGAGAATACAACCTGCTCTTGCTTCGGTGTTGGAGATTCCAATTTGGGCAGAGGGGTAGGGGGTGCAGGTAACTGTTCCCCACACAGTGTGAACTTCTGATCCCCATTTGGCTCTGATGGTGGGATTCTGAAGCCCATGGGAAAAACCCCCAAGCAAAGTGCCTCACCCAACTTCAGAACAGCTGGACCTTTGCAATATATATTTTCCTTTCCAATACCTCAATGAGTAAGATTGTGAGATTAGAGTTACAGTAATATTGTGATTATGTTATGAGATTAGTAATTTGTGTGTCTGAGCTATAAACAAGCAGGGAATGAGTTCAAATCCCACCAGGATTCAGTTTAGAAAGACTCTGGGTATTATCAAGCTGGTATCAGTAAAAATGACCATTGACCAAAAACCCAACATTATCCTTTAATGTTGTTTAGGGAGCTAATCCCGGGCCTATATGTGAGTTCAGTTCCACATCAAAGCGGTTGACCCGTAACTACCCTCTGACATGGCCTAGCTATCCCCTCGGGTTATCAAACCATTGCCAGCAAGAAAGCCCACCGACATCTTTGAAGGCAATGAGAAATAGAAAGAGGAGAAAATAGAAAGGGTGAAAGGGGAGATGGTGAGATGGTGGCGTAGTGATAATCCCGAGGCCCAGACTAATGGCTAATAGGGGACAGGCGTTCAAATCCCTCCATGGCAGTTTTTGGATGAGACGTTAGACCGAGGTCCTTGCCTACCCTCTCACCTGGTCATAAATCTCCCAAGACCAATATTTCAAAGAACAGCTGATGTGTTCTCGCCAGTGTCCTACACGCAAAACAGATGGTTGGATCATTTATTTTATTGTTGTTTGTGGGATCTTGCTGTGTGCAAATTGGCTGCTCCATTTTCTACCTTACAACAGTGATTGCACTCCAACACTTTGGGGTGCCCTGAGATTGTGAAAGGCGCTTTATAAATGCAAGTCTTTCTTTCCTGGCTTAAGTGGATACTAAAGATCCTATGGCACTATTCCTGAATTCACAGAAAGACTTGCATTTACAAAGCACCTTTCATGACTTCAGGACATATGCATCAAAATGCTCTACAGCCAAGGAAGTATTTTTTGAAGTGCAGCCACTGGTATAGGGCAGGAAATGTGCACAACAAGGTTCCACAAACAGCAATGTACAAATGACCGGATAATCTCTCTTTGTGATGTTGGTCGAGGGATAAATATTGGCCAGGACATGAGGGATAACACCCCTGCTCTTAATACATACATATGAATTAGGTGCAGGAGTAGGCCATTCGATACCTCGAACCTGCTCAGCCATTCAATAAGATCGTGGCTGATCTGATTGTGGCCTCAATCCTACTTTCCAGCTACTTTCTACCCCCAGTACCCTTTGACCCCTTGTCAATCAAGAATCTATTTAACTCGGCCTTAAAAATATTCAATGACCCTGCCTCCTTGTTCTCTAGGAAAGAGAATTTAGTGCCATGGGCTCTTTTACCTTGCAGAGCAAATGGGGTCTCGGATTAGCTTCTCATTTGAAAGACAACACCTCTGACAGCTCAGCACTCCCTCAGTACTGAGTTGGAATGTCGGTTTAGATTTAAGTGTCTTTGGGGTAGGACTTGAATCCATTGCCTTCTGACTCAGAAGCAAGAGTACTACTCACAGACCACCCTAGAGATCAGCAGTGGCTCAATCACCCATGGGAGGGTGTGGGATTTTGATGGTGTAAAGGGGGTTTGTGATACTTTAGTATATGGGAACCTTTATGACATGTTGGCTCCTGCCTTGGCCAACATTCCTCCCTCACCATCATGAAGGATTTTTATAGACAAATAAGGAGAAACTGGTTCCAGTGGATGTAGAGTTGATTGCCAGAGGATACAAATTTACTGTGACTGGCATAGGAACTATAGGTGATACAAGGAAACTTTTATTTACACAGCGGGTTATTCTGAAAAGGTGGTGGAAGCAGATTCAACCTTCAATAGAGAACTAAATAAATACTTGAAGGGAGAAAAATTGTCTGGTCCAGGGGGAAGAGTGGGTGAAGTGGGATTAATTCTTGAAAAGAGCCAGCACAGGCATGATGGGCTGAATAGCCTCCTTCTGTGCTGTATCATTATAATAATGATACCATATGATAATAACCAGTGCCACTAGAGTAACTGGTCATTCATTCCCACCGTTGCTTGTGGGATCCTACTGTGCACAAAATGGCTACCCGTGAAGACCATTATTACACTTCATAGTTATTCATTGCCTTTGAGATGTCTCTTACAAATGTGAACAATAAGGTGTTATACAAACGCATGTCTTTGAGCTTCTTTCTCACCATTTTAAGACATTGACGGTGACTATGGTAAAGGTTACTTATCGTCGTAAAGAAATAAAGATTGTGTTCGTGCAGTAAGTGAAAGTATGTGGTACCATGTGAATATTTAGCATATGCAACGAGCAGTGGGCACTTTATGGTGATCTGACGCTGCAGATAGCATTTTTAAATTTGTTTCTCATGATTTGTGCATAACTGGCAATTATTTCCCATCATTCATCAACCTGATACAACTGGGTGGCTTGCTAGGCCCTTTCGGAGGACAGTTAAGAGTTGATGAGGTAGTTTGATGAGATAGTATAAAACGATGACAGTGAGTTGGAATCCGTTTTACATCTTTTCCTATTTTTATTTCGGTCGGCACAGCACCGAGTGTTTCCAGAAAGCTGGAAAATTATTTTACAAACAACTCTAAACAGAGTCATACATATTGATTAAAATGCATTTAGATACTTGGACAAGGAGAATTTTGACTAATCTTGTTTCTGAATGTAGTGTATGTCTTGGACTTTGAATAAGGCGATACATGTGATGAAATTTCACTTCCCAGAATGGCCTCGATTTTCTGTGTGCAATCTTTTCACTTATGGGATGACCCATTATGTTACTTTCAACGGTGTCCGCTGTGGCTCAGTGGGTAGCACTCTAGCCTCTGAGCCCAAAGGTTGTGGCTTCGGTTCCCACTTCAGAAACTTCAGCCCAAATTCCAGGCTGAAATTTCAGTGCAGGAGTGCTGCCCTGTCAGAGGTGTCGTTTTTTTTAGATAAGATAGTCGTTTGGTAGCACAGGACTTGAGTGTTGCTGAAAAAAGACATTTTGTCAAAGCTTTAGTCAAAGGTGAGTGCAAGACAAAAAGCTTTGACAAAATGTCATTTGAAGATAAGGTGTTAAACCGAGGCCCCGTCTGCTTTCACATGTAAAAGACCCAATGGCGCTCTTCAAAGAGGTGCAGGGGAGTTTCCTCCAGAGCCAAAATTTACCCCACTGTCAAAGCTCACTGAGAAAACAGATTGCCTGGTCACTGGCATGTTGCTATTTGTAGCTCTTGCTGTTGGCAAAGGCTGCCGTGTTTCCTACATTTCGAAGTACTCAACTCGCTGTTAAGGGCTCTGGGATGTCCTGAGGCTGTGAAAGATGCTATAGAAATGCAAGTTCTTGTTCTCTTGGTCAAGGTGAGTGGGCCAACAGCCAAGGAAGGGAGGAGTGGGACTTCTGAGGGAATGGATAGGAGGTCTGCTGTTGCCCATCTGCAGTCCTACCATTGCCGCTGGTGTGAGTTCCAGTGAGTGAGCAAAACATCAGTCTTTCAAGTTTTATTTTTGTGGCAAATGGAACAGGATTTTACTCATGATATACTAGCGTGTGTGTGTGTTTGGTCAGGGTGGCGGGGGATGGGGGGTGCAGTTGAGAGGAGATTGGGGAAAGATTTTTCTGTCTTTGTCTCATAAACCAGGTGTTAGCTGGGCTTCACTCTTGACCCTCATAGACCAGCTCTTTAACCTTTGACCCTCAGAGGCCATTTTAACTTCCTGTTGCAATACTATAAATAGAGCATGGACCTATCCTGTTTCCTGTTTGTCACAAATTTTGTTTCCACTCCACTTATAATTGCTGCAAATTGTCCAGTGATGCCTTTGTTTGTATGGGGGTGGGCAATTTTTTTTTCTCCATGCTCAACAAGTTCAGCAGACCCTGCCTGTGAGAATCTCGTTCAGTCTGGAGAAACCATTCCAAAAGCAATGAGTGGTGTCCCATGGGCTGCAGCAGACGGCCCGATTGGCACTAATGTCTTTGCTTGCGTGTCCTTGTATTCCCAGTTCTTGCTCCACTTTGTGGCCCACAATGCGAGAATTCTGTGTTCCTTCAACTTGGGTCTCTAGTCCACGTACCCCATTTCCATCGCCCCCAGCCCCCACCCCACCATCATTCATCTGCCTCGGCCCCAAGCTCTGGAATTCGCCCGCTAAACCTATCCACCTCTCTCTCTCTCTCTCTTGCTCTTCAAAACCTACTATTTCATGAGCAAGTCCAATTTCTCTCCCATTGCATGTGTGTCTCTGTCCCTGCATATGTCTCTGCTTCCTTGTCTGCCTGGCTTCAGTGTGGGTGGAATCTCTAAATGAGAGTTAACCCATTCTCCAGCCTGAGCTTGGCTGGAGAAGCAGGTACTGCACATTACACTAAATTGCAAGAATGCCTTCGAGACTATTTTTAGAACTGAGTTGTCCAGAACACATTTAGTTCCAAGTTAAATATAGCTCCGTGCCAGTAGAGTGGGTGGTGGGAGTGGGGGGAGGGTCAGGAAAGGAGTCCGTGAGTACCTCGTCTTTAAATGCCTGAAATTTGAGCTGCTCCATGACGTAGCTCATTCCTTGGATCTTTGCCAGTGTGAAAAGGAAAGAGATGCCCATTGCTTAGCACTGTCAGTCCAAGTGTCGATAGCTGTTAAGCACCTTTATAAATATCCCATTTCCTTTGGTAGTGGGTATCTGATGTTGGGGGTGTTGCGGTAGGAGGCAGTGGTGAATTAGGGAGAGGTGGTGCAGCGGGGCTGGGAGCTGGAGTGAACCAAGTTCTGTCTTGCTGGTGAGAATTTGTTGGAAGGCTCAATTAACACTCTGCATCCCTGCACCCACGCAGGACCCGGCAGCATAGTGCAGTGTGGTGGTTATCTAACTGGACTTAGTAATCCAGAGACCTAAGGACGTGATTTTAAATCCCACCAGGGCAGGTTTGCGAATTTGAATTCAGTTTGTGGAAAACCTTGGAATTGAACAAAAAAAGCGAGTTTGAAGCTGTCGTTTGTCTTATAAAGAGAACCTAACCAGTTCACTAATGGACATCGAAGAAGGAAACCGTTTGGCCTGAGCTTATATGTGACTCTAGAAGCACGCCCACATGGCTGAATCTTTACTGGACCTCTGAAGCAAGCCCCTCAGTGGTAAGGAGGGGTGGTCAATAAGTTCCTGTTTTGCCAGTGATGCCCACACCTTGAGAATGAATAATAATTTTAAAAGGGCGAGAGAGGATTTGTTATTTTTTTCAAAAAAAACAGACGACCTTTAAGGAGTAGATTTCCAAGCTTCCAGGGAGGAAACCTCGCCCCCTGTAGTCTGCATTGGGAATTTGAACACAAGCTGCCTCATGATCTTTCTGTCAGGGGGAATTGTGGGTACTTGAAATGCTGACATGCACAGTAGGCAACAAAGGCAATCTGCAAGGTGGGTCGATCTGGTAAAGGCGTCTGCACCATTTTAGATGTTTCTGGACTGCCTGTCTGTCCTAGGCTTTGCTTCAGCCCCTAGGTCATGGACAGACGCTGTAATAGTTCCGTGGAACTTTTACATTCTGTGAATATCTTATAGTCACAGAGACTGACTTCATGCCTCAGCCTCCACTTTAAAATTCTCAACCACGTGTACGAATATCCTCTGGCGTCGCTTTCCCCAACCTATCTCTGTAACCTCCTTCGGCAAAAGAAAGACTTGTATGATTTAACAGCCCCTTCCACAAGCTCAGATGTCCCATGTAGTTATTCACAGGAGTCTTCGCCCCAGTGGTCTGGCCAATAGTGATCTCTCAACAAACGCCACTAAAACAGATTACACAGGCATTGTCACATTGCTCTTTGTGGGACCTTGCTGTGTGCAAATTGGTTGCCGTGTTTCCTTCAGTGCAACAGTGGCCACACTTCAAAAATACTTAATTGGATGTAGAGCGCTTTGGGGCGTCTTGAGGTCGTAGAAGATGCTATAGAAATGCAAGTCTGTCATTCTTTTTCTCACATAAAAGGCAGACTAGCCAGCATAGTGATAGCAGGAAAAAGGAGGCTCACAGGACAAGTTGAAGAGGTTAACTCTGATCAAGGTTCCAGAAGTATTGCTCGGGCTTTGACAACTTCCCATCTCTGAGAAGTCAAGGGTTTGTTGTCTTCTGTTTATCCGTATTAAAATGGAAACTTGTGGCTGGGCCAATTATGGATTCTGCCTTTATCTGAGATATCACAACGCACAATATAACTACAGTCCTGCCAGGCATCTGTGGGACAGAAATCTGATCATGTTTGGGAAGGGTTGCTCTGCATCCTCAGGAGGTCTTTAGCACGCCTGACTGAGAGGTTGAGGAGTATTGCTCAGCCCTCACCACACACCCCCCGCCCATCCCCACCAAACCCCGGAAGAAGTAGGGTAGATACATTTTTAAAATGTGGAAGTTAGAGTGAATTGAATAATTTATTGCTTTTGAAATCATTGTGTAAATTGGCAATTTCTTCAAGATTCTTCAAACTCTTCTGCAGCATTAGGATTTTGATAATGGGACAAGATTGTTGGGTGAGTTTACCTCCTAGAGGAAGAATTGTGTCCCCCATTGAAAGGCAGACATTTCAATGTCTGAGCTCAGACTGTGGTGTTGGCTAGATATTCAGCCATGGGAGGGAGGGGCAGCTAAAGCTGAGTCCAAACCTGTCCCTGAAGGTCACTGATCAAATACAGCAATCCAATACAGAATCCAATGTAGCAGCCCGCTTCTGTGACAGAAGTTTTTTTTATTTGTTCATGGGATGTGGGCGTCACGGGTTAGGCTAGCATTTGTTGTCCATCCCTAAATGCCTTTGAGAAGGTGGTGGTGAGCTGTTGGGGATGGGCAAATAATGCTGGCCTAGCCAGCGACGCCCACAACCCATGAATGAATAAAAAGAAAGAAATGTAGCTTCAGAATCTGTCAGGTAAATAATGTCTAAATCAGCAGACAGAAGCCTTTTTCTTCTTGCCTCTCTTTTTAAAAAGCATTTCAAGGGGGCTGGAGCGTATTACCCTATAATTGCCCCTAAGCTGATTATGGTCAAATCAGCAAAGATACCTGAAAGGGCAGTGGAAGCAGATTCAATAACTTTTAAATAGGGGATTAGATAAACTCTTGAAAAGAATAATTCCCCAGGGCTATGGGGAAAGGACAGAGGGAGTGGGATCAATTTGGCTCCAGCAAAGAGCCAGCACAGTCCTTATGGGCTGAATGGCCTCTTCTGCAGTCTAACCTTCTTTGATTCTGGGAGATGCAGAAGATTGAATCTGGAACTTCTCTGGTTTGCATGACTCAGTTTTGTGCTGAGCAGTGTCCATAACAACGGAACCATGGGGCTGTTCCACTGGTCTCCTCCTACCCTGAGGATTTGGATGAGATGCCAAATAGAGGCCTCTTCTTCCCTCTCAGATGGGCGTAAAAGTTTCATGGCCACCACTTCAAAGAAGAGCAGGGGAGTTTTCCCTGGTGTCCCGAGCAATACTTATCCCTCAACCAACACCTCTAGAAAAAATACAAGATTATCTGGTAATTATCATGTTGTTTGTACGAACTTGCTGTGCGCAATTGGTTGCCATGTATCCTACATTACAAAAATAACCACAGTCGAAAACTTTGCTCCTTTGGCTGTAAAGCACTTTCGAATGTCCCGAGGTTGTGAAAGGCAGTAAGATAAATGCAAACCCTTTTTTTTCCCTCTAAATCTCCAGGTCCATGAAATTGAAATGGAACAAATAAGAGAAGGGAATATAGTGGGTAGACGTTTGCAGGGGGTTCTCCCACAGTAACTTTGGTAGAAGAGCTACGGTAAACCAGCTCCCACCACAGCCAAAATAAATGGACTAAACAGAAATCTGCCTCCATAGGGACAAGTAGAACTGGGTTACCTGAACTCTGTAGGCTGGAGTTGTTCAGGGGCCATGGTTTGGGAACCCCTTTAATGTAGAGGAGGGTGGGGAAAGCTGATTGTTCTTTGTCATGTATCCCACAGAGGTGGGGTCACATAACCTGTGGTGATCAGGAGGAACAGATGACTTTGTACCTATGGTTCCCAAAGTTCTCCTCCAGTGGGGGTTTACCTGGCCTCTGGGTCTGCTGTAGACTCATTGAGCGGGATTTTACCACAGGCCCTGGGACTCTGCGAGGCCGAAATGGGGGACCTGAGCCTGCACTTGGCATAGCTCAACTAGTTTCCTGCAGGCAGCCTCCTAAGTGGCCTTCTCCAGACTTGCCATCCAATTAAAGGCCTCCGGCTCCAATAGGTCCCCACAGACTCCGCCCCGCCACCCCCCCACCTTACCCAGACTGCCGCACGGAGGCCACTTCCATGAAGCTGGAGGCCTCCACACCCGTGAGAGGGCCGCTCCACCACTGGCAAAATGCTAGTAGCCCAGGAAAATTGCTCACAAAAGGTTCTTTAATTATTGAAATAAGCTTCCCATCTCCATTCATAATCTTACTGGCAGCAGGGGCTCTCCCAACCCGACTCCCTGCTATTTTCTCTGCCCCCACCCCACCTCCCAGCGCCCCCCCACCGTGCCAGGAATACCTGCCCTTTGATAAGAGATTGATCAGCTATGACTAGTGAAAAACAGCATTGGCATTATTTGTGTGACTACCAGGATGATAGAAGGCAACCCTTTTATCGTTCACTACTTCCTTTTTAGCTGGTTGACTGGCACTCTTGATGCTGTGCTCTGTCCAAGGTGGCTGTGACCGAGCGACTCAGTCTTGTCGTTGAATGCTTGTCTCTCCCATGTACAGGATGGGAATAGAATGGAGGATAGTGAGAGTTGATCGGGACTGCACTGGTTAAAATCAACATTGTCTAAAATTTATTGTACATTCACAATCAAATCACTAATGAAGATCTAAGCTAAAGTTAAAATTATTTTTAAGACTAAATATCGACTCACTTCTACACGACCCCTGCACTATTCCTGGGATCCCCTGCAAATTCTGACACACTCCCAGTGACTCCATAAAATATTGACATGCACCTAGGACCCCTTTTAAATGCTGCATGCTTCCAGGGACCCCCCCCCCCGCCTCCCTAAATACTGACGCATTCCTGGGGACCCCCTGTAAATACTGACGCACTCCCCGGGAACCCCCTGTGAATACTGACGCACTCCCCGGGGACCCCCTGTAAATACTGACGCACTCCCCGGGGACCCCCTGTAAATACTGACGCATTCCCGGGGACCCCCTGTAAATACTGACGCACTCCCCAGGAACCCCCTGTAAATACTGACGCATTCCCGGGGACCCCCTGTAAATACTGACGCATTCCCGGGGACCCCCTGTAAATACTGACACACTCCCCGGGGACCCCCTGTAAATACTGACGCACTCCCCGGGAACCCCCTGTAAATACTGACGCACTCCCCGGGGACCCCCTGTAAATACTGACGCACTCCCCGGGAACCCCCTGTAAATACTGACGCACTCCCCGGGGACCCCCTGTAAATACTGACGCACTCCCCGGGGACCCCCTGTAAATACTGACGCACTCACTAGTATGTTAAAAGAACACAGCATTCTTGAAATACAATGTTCAATATGATCTGACCCAGATGGACAATATTCATTGAACCTGGCAGCCAGTTGGTATAGGCCCATCGTGCTTCTGCTGGCTCTTTTAAAGTGCTAGCCAATCCAATTAGCTTCACTGGCCCTGCCCTTTCCCCATAGCCCTTTTGAAAGTTACAATTGTATCTGCTTCCACTGCCCTTTCAGGCAGCGCATTCCAGGTCACCATAACTTGCTGCGTAAAAACATTCCGCTGCTGCCTTCACAAAAACAGAATTACCTGGAAAAACTCAGCAGGTCTGGCAGCATCGGCGGAGAATAAAAGAGTCAACGTTTCGAGTCCTCACGACCCTTCAACAGAACTGAGTATAGTTAGGAGAGGGGTGAAATATCGTGAGGACTCGAAACGTCGACTCTTTTCTTCTCCGCCGATGCTGCCAGACCTGCTGAGTTTTTCCAGGTAATTCTGTTTCTGTTTTGGATTTCCAGCATCCGCAGTAGTTTTTTGTTTTTACCCCTGCTGCCTTCATTCACTTTGCAAACTTTCTTAAATACGTGTCATCCGGTTACTGACATCCCCCTGCTCCCCCCACCACCCGCCAGAGAGAACAGTTTCACCCAACTTACTTGGACGCTTCCATTAAATCTCCCCTTAACCTTCTCTACTCTAAGGAGAACCATCTTGGCTTCTCCTGTCTCTTCACACAACTGAAGTCTTGCATCCTGGACACTCCCCTGCCAACCCCCCAATGGGAACATTGTGAATCCCAATTTGAGATTGAATGCATGAAATGCTACACCCATTGCTAACTGTGATTATTGGCTTTAACCCATTTGTTCCCAAGCATCCATGTTCAGAGATCACATCAGAGAGTTACCTGGAAGGTTGTGCAGATATAAATTCATTCATTTTACAGCAGATTTGCTATTCCACTGGGCGAGAAATCATCCATCGGCTCAAAGACGTGCAGGGACTGGATTTGCACTGCATGAACGAAAGAATTATGACAGTCAACACAATGGCACCTTAAAACATGGACTGCAACTACACAGGTTGTCAGTTAATGAACTCGGGACTTAATGATGTCCAGAACCAATGCAATTGCAATTTTAAACAAATAACATTAATATTAACTAATGAAGATGAAGAACATACAGTTCAATTGTGGTTCTTAGAATGCTCGGCATTTCAAAATAAAAATACCAGAAATAAAAAGGTCGGGTACCTTTATAGGGGACAGGCTAGCTAAAAACAGGACTGTCAGGTTTAAATGTAAAAGCAAAATACTGTGGATCCTGGAAATCTGAAATAATCAGGTATAAACCTGGACAAATAGCCACCCTGATCTCTGGTTCCAATCTGGTTAATCTCCTCTGCACCCTCTCCAAGGCCTTGACATAAGAACGTTTAGAAATAGGAGCAGTAGGAGACCACACAGCTTGTCGAGCCTGCTCCGCCATTCAATGCGATCATGGCTGATCTTAGGCTTTAACTCCACTTTCCCACTGTTCGCCATATCCCTTAATTCCCTAAGAGACCAAAAATCTGACTATCTCAGCCTTAAACATATTCAGTGATGGCGCATCCACAACCCACTGGAGTAGAGAATTCCAAAGGTTCACAACACTTTGAGTGAAGAAATTTCTCCTCAATGAATTCTCCTCAAATTTCTCCTGAATGATTGGCCCCTTTATCCTGAGACTGCCCCTGTGTCTTAGATTCACCAGCCAGTGAAAACAGCCTCTGTGTCTACCCTGTCGAGCCCATTCGTAACCTTGAATGTTTCGGTTAGATCAACTCTCATTCTTCTAAACTCCTTCCTAAAATAGGATGCACAGCATTGAACACGATAAGCCGGCTAAGACCTTGACCAGTGTTTTATGGTACCCCCATGAACCTTCAGTACTTAAATTCGATTTGAAACACAATGGCGTAAAAACCTCTGGGGACTGGTGGTCACTTTTGCGGAGGTGCAGAGGTGCGGAGAGCACACGTAAAACATGGGTGTATGATATACTTTTGTCACAGGATTTCAACTGAAACTGCCTGTGTTGAAGGTCATGGTCTTTACTTAGGTCTCTGTTGAGGTCATGTGCAGTCACATATTTGTTGCTGTTAAGTTTGGGGTGCTGAGTGACTCGCTGCAGACTAACTGTGCTTGTTATTAATAACCGGTTTACAGGCTCATGCAATGGGCCGGTGGGGAGGAAACTTTGATCACGGGTCAAATCCGTACCCTTCTTCCCGAAATGACTTGATTTTTGGGAAGCAGTGGAGCGGCGTTTGTCTGTTGAGACCCTTTGCAAAGGTTGGGACCCCTTTGTTCTACTTTTAAAAAAGAGAATTGCATTTGTGCATCTCCTTTCGTGACCTCAGGACATTCCAAAGCTCTTTACAGCCAATGAAGTGTAGCAACTGTTTTAATGTAGGAAACGCAGCAGCCAATTTGTGCACAGCAGGATCCCACAGACAGCCGTGTGGTAATAATTAGATAATCTGATTTTTAGTCGGGTTGGCTTGATGGATGAATATTAGCCAGAACACCGGGGAGAACACCTTTCCAAAATAGCACCATGGGACCTTAAAGTTCCACCTGAGAGTGTGGAGGGGGCCTTGGTTTAAATTCTCATCCAAACGATGTCACCTCCAACATTATAGCAATCCCTCAATACTGCACTAAATTGTCAGCCTAGGTTTTGTGGTCAAGTCTCTGTGAGGGAATTTAATGCCTTTCCCTTCCCATCCCAACCCCAGAGGTGAATTCAGATGTGATGGTGGGGGGGGGACGTGACCTTGTGATCGGGTGGGAGGGTGATCCTGATTTAAGTCTGGGGAGGGAAGCCTTGTGGGTGGCCTTCCCACGCAGTGGCTAATTAAGGCCAGTTAAGGAATGGGTTAGTTGGGCAGAATTGACCTGCTTCTGCATTGTAAATTCTATGTAACCTCTGACTGGGTGGATTTTTACAGAGAATAATAAATGACTGTGGCTTGAGGAGCTTTGGCTCAGAGTCATTGAGCTGGAGGCCGAGCTGCAGACACTACAACACATTAGGGAGGGGGAAAGTTATCTGGACACTTTGTGCAAGGAAGCAGTCATGCCCCTTAGGATAGGATCCTCCAATTTGGTCAGCAGTCAGGGACAGGAGGGTGTGGCTGCGAGTGAGGCAGGTATGGGGGCCAGAGGGTAGAAGTGGAGGAGCTTCATCCTTTGCAATTGTCAAACTGGACTGAGGTGCTTGCAACCTGTATGGTTGAAAGTGAGGGCTGCAAGATGGATGAATAACCTGACCATGGCACTGTGGTACAGGAGACCAGTCAAGCAGTGGGAGTAAATAGGAATGTGGTGGTAGTAGAGGACAGTATAGTCAGAGGGATAGACACAGTCCTCTGCAGCCAAGAGCAAGATTCCAGCCGGCTGTCCAGTACTAGGGTTCGGGACATTTGCTCTGGGCTGGAGAGGAACTTGCAGTTGGAGGTGGAGGATCCAGTGGCCATGGTCCACGTAGATACCAATGACACAGGTAGGACTAGCGAAGAGATTCTGCTTAGGGAGCATGAGCAACTTAAAATGCAGAACCTCAATGGTAATAATCTCTGGATTATTACCTGAACCATGAGCAAATTGGTGTCGGGTAAATAAGATTAGAGAGTTAAATATGTGGCTCAAAGATTAGTGTGGGAGAAATAGGTTTTGGCTCATGAGGCACTGGCACCAATACTGGGGAAAGTGGGAGCAATACCATTGGGACGGTCTACACCTGAACCGTGCTGGGACCAGTGTTCTGGTGAGTCATGTAACTAGAGCAGTAGAAAGGGCTTTAAACTAAATAGTGGGGTAAAGGGGTCACGTGTGGGAAGATGTGCTTGATTAGAGAGAGAAGACCAGGCAAGAGAACAGGTGTGGTGGGAAGAGACAGAGCGTGCAAACATAAGATTGTGCCAGCAGATAAGGCCAGAGATTGCAAAAGTGGTTAAAAAAAAGACAATTAAAGGCTCTATATCTGAATACACATAGCATTCGTAACAAAACAGATAAATTGACTGCTCAAACAGAAATAAATATGTATGATCTGATATCCATTACAGAGACATGGCTGCAAGATGGCAAAGGCTGGGACCTAAATATTCAAGAAGCTAGGAAAAGGTGAAGGTGTAGCTCTGTTAATTAAAGATGGCATTAGTGCAATAGAGAGAGATGATCTTGGTTCTAAAGATCAAGCTGTAGAATCAGCTTGGATAGAGGCGAGAAATAGTAAAGGTAGGAAGTCACTTGTGTGGGTAGCTTATAGGCCTCATAACAGGCAGCCACGCTGACGGGCAGCATATACAGGAAGAAATAATAGGGGATTGTGAGAAAGGGACAGCGATAATCATGGGTGATTTTAATCTATATATACATTGGGCAAACCAGATTGGAAAAGGTAGCCTGGAAGATGAGCTCATGAGTGTGTTTTCAGGTCAATTTCTTAGAGCAGCACATTCTAGGGCCAACCAGAGATCAAGCTATACCAGATCTGGCAATGTGCAATGAGACAAGATTAATTAATGACCTCATAGTAAAAGCACCTTTGAAAGCAGTGATCATAACATGATAGAATTTCATATTTAGTTTGAGGGAGAGAAAAGTGGGTCTAAGATTACTGTTTTGAACTTAAACAAGTGCAATTATGAGGGTATGAAGACCGGGCTGGCTAAAGTGAGCAGGGGAATTAGGTTAAGGGTTAAGTTAGCAGAGATGCTGTAGCAGGCATTTAAGGAGATATTTTGTAACACTCAGCAAACATACATTCCAGTGAGAAAGAAAGATTCTAGAGGAAGGACGCACCATCTATGGCGAACTAAGGAAGTTAAAAATAATATCAAATCAAAAGAAAAAGCATACAATTCTGCGAAGGTTAGTGGTAGGTTAGAAGATTGGATGGAATATAAAAAACAGCAAAGAATGGCTTTTTAAAAAATGAGGGGGAAATTAGAATAGGAGAGAAAGCTAGCTTGAAATATAAAGACAGATAGTAGGAGTTTCTACAGGTGTTTAAAAAAAGAAAAGAGTAAGTAGAGTTAACATTAGTCCTCTACAGAGTGAATCTGGGGTACTAATAATGGAAAAATAAGGAAATGGTGGATGAATTGAACAGACATTTTGCATCTGTCTTCAAAAAACATCGCAGAAATAAGTGTGCATCAAGAGGAGGGAGGGAGGAACTTAAAACAATTACAATCACCAGAGAAAGAGTACTGAGAAAATTCTTGGAACTAAAAGCTAACAAGTCCCCAGGTCCTGATGGACTTTATCCTAGGGTCTTAAAAGACGTAGCTGCTGAAATAGTAGATGCATTGGTTTTAATTTTCCAAATTCCCTAGATTCTGGAAAATAGCAAATGTAACTTCTCAATTCAAGATAGGAGGGTGACAGAAAGCAGGAAGCTACAGGCCAGTTAGCTCAACATCTGTCATAGAGAAAATGCGAGAATCAATTATGGAGGTTATAGTGGGGCACTTAGAAAATCTCAGTGCAATCAGGCAGAGTCAGCATGGTTTATTGAAAGGGAGATCATGTTTGACTAACTAATTGGAGTTCTTTGAGGAAGTAACAAGCAACATGGATAAAGGGGAACCTGTGGCTGTGCTGTACTTAAATTTCCGGAAGGCATTTGACAAGATGACACATCAAAGGTTACGATGCAAAATAAGAGCTCATGGTGTAGGGGGTAACACATTAGCATGGATAGAAGACTGGTTAGCTAACAGGAAACAACGTAGGCATAAATGGGTCATTTTTGGGTTGGCAAAATGCGACGAGTGGAATGCCACAGTGATCAGTGTTAGGGTCTCAACTATTTACAATTTATATCAATGACTTGGACAAAGGGACTGAATGTATGGTTTCTAAGTTTACTGATGATACTACAGACCAAGCTGGCTGAGTCATAAAGGACATAGCTGTTAAAATGGGTCTGCGGCAGTTGGTGAGGGAACCAACAAGAGGGAAAAACATACTTCACCTCATCCTCGCCCACCTGCCTGCCGCATACTGTGGAGACGGAGTCCCATCTTCACATTGAGGATACCACCCATTGTGTTGTGTGGCATTACAACCGTGCTAAATTGGATAGATTTTGAACAGATCTAGCAACTCCAGACTGGGCAACCATGAGACGCTCTGAGCGGCAGCAGCAGAATTGTACTCAGCCACAATCTGCAACCTCATGGCCTGGCATACTCCCACTCTACCATTACCACCAAGCCAGGGGATCAACCCTGGTTCAATGAAGAGTGCAGGAGGGCATGCCAGGAGCAGTACCAGGCACACCTAAAAATGAGGTGTCAGCCTGGTGAAGCTATAACACAGGACTACTTGCAGGCCAAACAGCATAAGTAGCAAATGAAAGACAGAGCTAAGTGATTCCACAACCAATGGATCAGATCTAAGCTCTGCAGTCCTGCCACATCCAGTCATGAATGGTGGTGGACAATTAAACAACTCACTGGAGGAGGAGGCTCCACAAATACCCCCATCCTCATTGACAGGGCAGCCCAGCACATCAGTGCAAAAGATAAGGATGAAGATTATTAAAAATACTTCAGGCTTATGGCTGAAGCATTTGCAAAAATTTTCAGCCAGAAGTGCCAAGTGGATGATCCATCTCTGCCTCCTCCAGAGGCTCCCAGCATCACAGATGCCAGTCTTCAGCCAATTTGACTCACTCCACGTCAAGAGACAGCTGAAGGCACTGGATACTGCAAAGGCTACGGGCCCTGCCAATATTCCAGCAGTAGTGAGTAGTTAAGACTTGTGTTCCAAAACTTGCCTCACCCCTAGCCAAGCTGTTCCAGTAAAGCTACAACACAGGCATCTATCCAGCAATGTGGAAAATTGCCCAGGCATGTTCTGTACACAAAAAGCAGGACAAATCCAACCTGACCAATTACCACCCCATCAGTTTGCTCTCGATCATTGGTAAAGTGATGGAAGGGGTCATCAACAATGCTAAGAAGTGGCACTTGCTTAGCAATAACCTGCTCACTGATGCTCAGTTTGGGTTCTGCCAGGGCCACTCAGCTCCTGACCTCATCACAGTCTTGGTTCAAACATGGACAAGAGAGCTGAACTCTAGAGGTGAGGTGAGAGTGACATTAAGGCCACATTTGACTGAGTGTGGCATCAAGAAGCCCTAGCAAAACTGGAGCCAATGAAAATCAGGGGGAGAACTCTGCTGGTTGGGGTCATACCAAGCACAAAGGAAGATAGTTGTGGTTGTTGGAGGTCAATCATCTCAGCTCCAGGACATCACTGCAGGAGTTCCTCAGAGTAGTGTCCTCAGCCCAACCATCTTCAGCTGCTCATCAATGACCTTCCTTCCATCATAAGGTCAGAAATGGGGATGTTCGCTGATGGTTGCACAATGTTCAGCATCATTTGCGACTCCTCAGACACTGAAGCAGTCCATCTCCAAATGATGCAAGACCTGGATGATATCCTGGCTTGGACTGACACGTGGCAAGTAACATTCACGCCACACAAGTGCCAGGCAATGACCCTCTCCAGCAAGAGAGAATCTAACCATCGCCCCTTGGCATTCAATGGCATTACCCTAGCTGAATCCCCCACTATCAACATCCTGGAGATTACCATTGACCAGAAAGTCAACTGGACTAGCCATATAAATACTGTGGCTACAAGAGGAGGTCAGAGGCTAGGAATCGTGTGGCGAGTGACTCACCTCCTGACGCCCCAAAGCCAGATCACCATCTCCAAGGCGCAAGTCAGGAGTGTGATGGAATACTCTCCACTTGCCTGGATGAGTGCAGCCCCCACATCACTCAAGAGGCTTGACACCATATAGGGCAAAGCAGCCCGCTTGATTGGCACCCCATCCACAAACATTCACTCCCTCCAGCATCGACACACAGTAGCAGCAGCATAATTGCAGATGCACTGCAGCTACTCACCAAGCCTCCTTAGACAGCACCCTCCAAACCCACAACCACTACCATCCAGAAGGACAAGGGCAGCAGGTACATGGGAACACCACCACCTGGAAGCTCCCCCAAGCCACACACCATCCTGACTTGGAAATATATCATCATTTCTTCACCTTTGTTGGGTCAAAATCCTGGAACTCTCTCCCTAACAGCACTGTGGGTGTACCTACACCACATGGACTGCAGCGGTTCAAGAAGGCAGCTCACCACCACCTTCTCAAGGGCAATTAGTGTTGGGCAATAAATGCTGGCCTAGCCAGCGACACCCACATCACATGAACAAATAAAAAAAAGGTAGTGAAGCGGAAATAAGGAGCCTGCAAAGTTATATGGATAGGTTAAGTGAGTGGGCAAAAATTTGGTAGATGGAGTAGAACTTGTAATCAAGTTCACATTTTCCCTTTGGCAGGAAGAATAGAAAAATGGCATATTATTTAAATGGAGACAGGTTGCAGAACTCTGAGGTACAGAGGGATCTGGGTGGTCTGGTACATGAATCACAAAAAGTTAGTTTGTAAGTACAGCAAGTGATTAGGAAGGCAAATAGAATGTTGTTGTTTATTGCAAGGGGACTGGAATATGAAAGTAGGGATGTTTTGCTACAGTTGCATTGGGTATTGGTGAGACCAAATTTAAGGTACCGTGTACAGTTTTGGTCTCCTTATTTAAGAAAGGACATAATTGCATTAGAAGCAGTTCAGTGAAGGTTCATTTGACTGATTCCTGGGATGAGGGGCTATCCTATGAGGAAAGGTTGAACAAATTAGGTCTGTACTCATTGGAGTGTGGAAGAATGAGAGGTGATCTTATTGAAACATGTAAGATCCTGAGAGGACTTTACAGGATGGATGCTGAGAGAATGTTTCCCCATGTGGGACAGACCAGAACTAGGGGACACAGTTTAAAAATAAGGGGTGTCCCATTTGAAATGGAGATGAGGAGAAATTTTTTCTGAGGGTCGTGAGTCTTTGGAACTCTCTTCCCCGGAGAGCGATGGAGGCAGGGCCATTGAATATTTTTAAGGCAGATTCATGACTAACCAGGCAGTCAAAGATTATTGGGGGCTGGTGTGAATGTGGAGTTGAGGCCACAATCAGATCAGCCACGATCTTCTTGAATGGCAGAGCAGGCTCAAGGGGCTGAATGGCCTACTTGTGCTCCTAATTTGTATATTTGTATGTATGTTCATATAATGGTTAATGCAGGTTGCAGCAAGAGCTTTTCTGTGTTTTTCCCCGCCTCCAAGTCTTTTGGTCAAAAGGCCACATTGGCAGTGCAGGGTGAAAAGTGTGGGAGAAAAATGAGACTGAATTAATGCTAATCTGGGGATTTTCAAAAACTGCTGATTGCGAGGGATAAGAAGCTGGGCTGTTCTAAAGTTTCAGGGCAGAATGGGTTAGGGTAGGTGATGATCAGATAAGTAAACTGAGGATGCAGGAGGAGGAAGGTGTGTAGACAGTGATGATTAGGAGGATCAAGATAGCCTTGCCTTAGATGATTTTTAATGCAGTCAAAGTTTGCTTTAAGTAGCAGTCAGTGGCACAACCCGGCAGGTAAGATTTGCCAGTTGACAGGAATGGGCCACACAATGGGCAATGAGCCAAAGGGTGAAATGTTGGAGGAGGTATCTGTGTCTTATCGGAGTTGTGTCAAGTTTGACTGAAATCAAGAAGTTTCAGAAATACATTTCGGTGAGATGCAACAGTTTCTTTTTGTGCACTAGGGGATAGGGTGTGACTGTGAAGTTGATGCAGAAAATCAGCCATGATTTTAATGAATGGCAGAGCAGGCTCGAGGGACCGTTTAGCCTGCTCCTGTCCCATTTTTTAGTGCTAACAAACCCTTTCACAGTTGTTTCTTTTTATCTCCACAAGATAGTGAACTCACAGAATAAATTCCGGAGAAGGGTTTTTGATTCAGGGTCATTACAAAGGGAGGTGGTTCCATATCTGTTGAGAAGGGGGAAATTGAAGGTTAGAGAGATATTAACCAGAGGTAAGCAAAGGAACTTTGTGTCATCTGCATGTTGCCTGTGACCTTTGTTTGGGATATCTTGTTTGTTAGGTTGATTTTTATTTTTACAAAGCTTTATTTAAATGTGCCCAGCAAAACTGGAAACACAGAAAACCAAGGAGTAGCTATTGCAAGTATGTTGGGTATGGGATTTAGAGACTTGGCCTCATTACCTTGTTTAGTTTAATCCATTAGGGACTTTACTATGAGATTGAGTTTGTGCTGTTGTATTTTCCATGATTTCTTGTACTTGGCATTGGTGTCAAATACTGAAGTTGCTTAGTGGCACAAGAAGTAGATTTCTTTAAGGCAAGTATATGTGAAGAGGGAGGTCTTGTGGAGCAGTGGTAGCATTCCTACCTCTGGGCCAGAAACACCGGGTTCAAGCCCCTCTTCAGGACTTGATGTCCAAGGAAGGTGCATTCTTAATGGGGCCAAATGGGGTTGTTTATCAGCCCTTAATTCTTCCCAATGTGCCTGATGGCAGGCAGTAAGAGTGGGAGAGTTTCCTGGACAGCAATACTACAGAAGGCAAACCATTGCAGTATTTTGCCAAGCATAATCAGGAACGAATGCACTGGAAGTCCATGGTCACCAACGCCCTTAGGGCATGGTACCTGAAGGAGGAGAAGGATATGTGAAGAGGGTTCCTGTTCACCCCCTGATTTTGTTACAAAAAGGTAGAAGATTGACTGCCTTTGTAAAGGTATTGTATATTTGTTCAATTGTTCAGCCATGATGTGAGGAGAGTTGAAGTGAAGCAGTATCTTACAGGAGGGTCAGGGAAAATTGAAGAGCATCATAGCAAAACTCAATGTCTTAGCCGTGGCTCGGTGGTAGCTCTCTCCTGTGAGGCTGCAGGTTGTAAGAGTGCTGCACTGTTGGATGTGCCATCTTTCAGATGAGACATTAAGCCAAGGCCCTGTATGACCTTTCAGGTGGGAATAAAAGATTCCATGGCATTGGGTATCCTCAGTATTCCAACCAATGTTTATTCCTCATCTAGCACCACTAAAATAAAACAGATAATCTGGCCAGAACCACAATGCTGATTATGGGAGCTTGCAGTGTGCAGATTCCTCCCTGTGTTTCCTAAACTATGGCATTTACTGCACTTCAAAAAGTACTTTACTGATTTTCAACTTTGGAATGTCTTGAAGTCATGAAAGGCACATAAATGCAAGTCAAATAAATCTTTGGGAATGCTTGGTGTGGCAGTGAGTGACTTGATCACAAAGGTTCCAGGTTTGATCCCCGGTTGTTGCTGAGTTCACCAGTATCACCTAGGATGGCACTAGGTCTGCTTAAAGTAGCTTTGATATCTTTGGTCCAAGGGGGTGGGTTTGGGAATTGGGGGTGGGGGTGTGTTGGTGGGGAGCAGGGTGGAATTGTGTTCCTGATTACTAGCTAATGACCCCTAGGGTTTCCAACTCTGGTGGGACTTATTCCTGGATGTGTCATCACATGACCTACCACCAACTGCCCTGTCCCCACGCTCCTAGTCATTGGTTACCTGACTCGTCTATCTTCGCAGTGCCTGTGTTCCCACATTATTTGGAAAATGAACAGACTTGTCGTTGCCCAAGTCAATCAAACAGCCCTTTCTGGTATTGGCAAAAAAATTTTAACTAATAAACAAAAACCTTCAAAAAACACTTTTAAAAGACAATTTAGTTTAGCACCCCTATGATTTTTCTCTCAGAATTGGGCACAATATTGTCTCAAGATTAATCTTTAATCCCTGAAAGCTCTGTGGCAATCCTGGAGGGTTGGCAACTCGAATGACCCTTGATGGAAAGAATGTGTATTTGGATAGAGTCAGGAACTGATGTGATGCCCTCAGAGGAACAGCTACCTGCAAATAGCCAATGTCGGGGCACAAGCTTTGGGATGACTACCAGCGGGCAGCTTACATGAGAGGAGTGACAGCCCTCTCCCAAAACAAGAGTTTTGAGACATACCAGAGAAAATGGTTAGTCGGACTATTTGATAAACTCAAGTAGAAAAAAAGGACAAAGGCAAAATACTTTGGATGCTGGAAATCTGAAACAAAAGCACGAAACAGGTCTGACAGCATCTGTGGAGAGAAAGACAGAGTTAACATTTCGAGTCCGTATGACTCTTCTTCAGGAAAAAAGGACATTCTTTTCATTTAATTCACCTATGGGCCATAGGAAGAAGAATTTACCGTTGCATTATGGTTCTTCTATCTCCTACAACATTTCTTGATAACTTTCCGCTGTCTCCCTAATTTCTAAGTGAGCTAATGATCATTGTGTTAAGTGTGCTTGCAAGACAATGCCTAGGAGGACTGGCATCCTATTGGATTTAAGGTAATGAGTAAGCTTCTTGACAGGAAGCTGTCATTGGGGAATTTAGTAATTAAGAGTTCAGGGATCCCTTGGTGTGGGGTTGGGGAGGGATTTGGAGATTCTCTTTGAAGCTACCACACGTGTACACATTTGGGTACTAAGTGTTTATTTTCGATGACTCCCTCCTCAACTGGCCACTTTGGTTCCAACTGCTTGATCATTACAGGCCTCAACCACTCTTTGGGATTGCTTGAAAGCAATAACTGGTCCTTGGGAGTGGGGGACAAAGAATATTTTTTTTTTACAAAATTAGCCTTCTAAAATGAGAGGAAAGAGTTGTGTGTATCAGCCTAAGGCACCAGTCTGCTCTGGATAGATAATGAGACCTCACCTACCCCGTGCCCTTTGAGAGTAGGAATTAAATGGGGATCTGGTTGACCCTTGAAGTGTATTTTGTTGTAATCAAACTGAAGCCAACTGTTGCTGTTGAGAATTTATCTGGTGACTAGTGCTTTGTTATGTTTCCAATGCCAGTTGTGCCTGCCCTCACCCTACTGTTTCCTCTTCTCCTTGCCCAAAGGTATTGGCTCTTACTTATGTATAGCTATCACAAGGAATGGTTGAGGTGAATAGCACAGATGCCTTTAAGGGGAAGCTAGATAAACAACATGAGGAAGAAAGGAATAGAAGGTAATGCTGATAGGGTGAGATGGAGAGGCAGGAGAAGGCTTGCGTGGAGCATAAACATTGACCAGTTAGGCTGGGTGGACCATTTCTGTGATGTACATTCTATGTAAAATGTACTGGTTCCACTGGTGTTCCCTCCTCCCTGCTCTTTGCCACTTTGCCCAAGTGCCCTCTGCAGGAGCCTTGATGATAAGTTTTGATAGGCTGAAAATATCACAGTGAGGACTGATCCTGCCTTCAACCAATATTGAAACAGGCACATTTTGCCAGGAGGTGAAGGACTGACTGAACGGATAGGAATTTATATAGATTCTTCTTTCCCCACCTATTTCCATTATTTTTAAATCTAAAACTAAAACCTTGTTAGTCTTTCCACCCCACCCCCACTAGAGCTGTACTTTGAGTGTCCTGTCTTCCATTCTTAATTAGCACTTTTCTTAGACAAATATCACCACCTTCAACACCTCTTTGATCCTTTTGTCTGTGACATCTTTTGATTATCTGCTCCTATCACTGCTTATCTCCACAATCACCCCACCCTCAACTTCTCTCCCCCCCCCCCCACTCCTCCCCCCCCCCCCCCCCCCCCCCCCCCCCCCCCCGCCCTTAAACCAGCTTATATTTCTCCCCTCTCCTAACTATGCTTCAGTTCTGCCGAAGGGCCGTGAAGGCTCGAAACGTTAACTGATTTCTTCTCCACCGATGCTGCCAGACCTGCTGAGTTTTTCCAGGTAATTCTGTTTTTGTTTTGGATTTCCAGCATCCGCAGTAGCTTTTAGCTTTTTGTTTTTATAGAGCAGGAACTAGGCAAGTTTGCAGTACGGAAGGAGGCCATTCAGCCTATTGTGTCTATGCTAATTCAGTCCAAAACTCAACGCAAAAGCATCAGTGGGTGGCACTCTTGACTCTGTGTGTTCAAGTCCCACACTGGAAACTTAAATGCAAAATCTAAACTGAGAGTCCCAGTAAAATCTTGAGAGAGTGCTGCACTGTCTGAGGTGTTATCTTTCAAATGAGGTGTTAAACCCGCTCTCTCAGGCGGACCTTAAAGATCCATTATTTCAATGAAGAGCAGGGGATCCTCCCCAGTGTATTGGTCAATATCTATCTCTCAACCAAATCAGATTGTCTTGCATTTCAGTTTATGGGAGCTTGCTGTGCAAAAAATTGGCTGCCGTGGTTCCTACATTTCAAAAAAGTACTTCATTTGTTGTAAAGCGCTTTGGGACCTCCTGGGGTTATGGAAGGCGCTATAAAAATGCAAGTCTTTAATTTCTTTTATAACCCTGTACCGTAATCTGATTTAAATATTAATCCGCTTTGGCCTTAAAAGATAAAATGGCTTCTGTCTCAATCACTCTCTGTGGCCAAGTATCCCAAACTCCAGCAAGAAAGGAACTTATGATCTCACTCTGCCCCTGTACACTAATGGTAATGATAAATTGATGACCTCTCATTACTGGTTCCCCGCAAGGAATTAAATATCTTTGCATAATCAGCCTATGGAAATCATTTTGACGAGGCGGGTTGGAATAATCTGTCATTCTCACCCGGGGGTTACCACAGCTTGTTGAAATGCAGCTGTCACTACCTTGGTGGTGAGCTACCAACCCGTCAGATTGCTTTGTTGTCTCTCTTTATTAAAATCCCTATTAATTAATGATTAGTTATTTTAAATTGTTCATCGTGACTCCTGCTGTGTTTAATATTTTGTGTCTTTTGATTGCAAAATTCCACCATGTGCAAAAGGTTCTATTTGAATAAGATTTTCAGGATAGAGTTGTGAATGAAGCCATCTGGTCTGTGGTTTATTGAAAACCGAGTGTAAAATTGTGAGGCGATGGTGTTTAAAAATTCACTTAGTGCTGCACTGTCCCATAACTCCATACTTTATTAAATTCATTCCCAGGATGGGGGAATTGCTAGCAAGGCTGGCGTTTATTGCCCACCCCTAGTTTCCCAACTGGGTGGGTCATTTCAGGGGGCAGTTAAGAGTCAACCATATTGGTGTGGGACTGGAGTCACAAATAGGCCCTGACTGGGTAATGGCAGCAGGCTTCCTTCTCTAAAGAATGTTAGTCAAGCAGTTGGGGTTTTAATTGACAATCTGACAGCTTCATTGTCACTTCTGCCAAAGCCAGCCTTCATATTTCCAGATTTTTAAAAAAAAATTTGAATTCAGATTTTCCAGTTACCATGATAGGATTTAAACTCCCGTTGTCTGGGTTGCTATTCCAGGCCTCTGGAATACCAATTTCAGTAATTATTGGCTTTGTATATTCTTCAAATAAATTGGGCTGGACCTGTATCCATTGGAGTTTAGAAGAATGAGAAGTGACCTTATTGAAACATATAAGATCCTGAGGGGGACTTGACAGGGTGGATGCTGAGAGGATGTTTCCCCTTGTGGGAGAGACTAAACCATAGGACACAGTTTAAAAATAAGGGCCTCCCAATTAAGGTGGAGATGAGAAGAGTTCTTTTCTATGAGGGTTGTGGGTCTTCGGAATTCTCTTCTTGGAGAGTGGTGGAGGCATGGTCATGAATATTTTAAAGACAGAGCCAGATAGATTCTTGACTAACAAGGGACACAAAGGTTATCGGGTGTTAGCAGAATATGGGGTTGAGGCCACAATCAGAGCAGCCATGGTCTTATTGGGCAGAGCAGGCTTGAGGGGGCGAATTGCCTAATCCTCCTCACTCATATGTTCGTCATTTGGGTGGGGACATGATTGGGCTTAGCTATGAGGCACCCTTTAGCCAAATATCCTGCTGATATTCAACATTCTAAATTGACAACAACAACCTGTATTTATATAAGCATGTTTAACATAGTAAGCAATCCCCAGATGTTCATAGGATCGTTATCCAACAAGTTTTCACTGAGCCATATAAGGAGATATTGGGACCAAGAACTTGGACAGAGGTAGGTTTTAAGGAGGCTCTTAAAGGAGGAGAGAAAGGTGGAGAGGTTTAGGGTTGGAATTCCACTGCTAAGGTCACCTAATGCCAGGACTGCCAATGGTTGGGCATTAGAAATTGGGGATGTGGAATAGGCCAGAATTGGAGGAGTGCAGAGATTACAGAACATTGTAGGGCTGGAGGAGGTTACAGAGATAAGGATGGGGCAAGACCCTAGAGGAACTTTGAAAGCAAGAATGAGAATTTTGAAATCGAGGTTTTTCCTGGTGCAAATGTGGGTCAGTGAGCACAGGGGTGATGCGAGAACTCAAGTTTACAGAATGTGCAAGTTGGGAGCTCGATGACAGCCAATACCGAGTAAAGCTCCTCACGCTGATTTCCAAAGATGTGGCTCAGTCCCAATCCCAAAAGAGTGCCCCCTACTGCTCTAGTTTGGCATAGGTTCTCCATTTCCCACAAAAACCTCCTCCCCTCTGCTTATGATCATCATTAATGCAGTCCAAAACTGGAGGGGAAGCACAACTCCATTCATAAAAACGGGCTCATTTGTATGTGTAAGAGAAAAGGCCTCACTCTCGTACACATCTGGCATTACTTTCAAATACAGCAATTCACAAACTGGGGCCTTTGTTTCCTGTTTTCAGTTATGAAATTTACCAGGCTTCACTCCACTCAAAGACAGGTGGTTCTGATGACACTAACCAATGTTGGCTGGCAGCTACAAAATGCAGGAAGCATTTTGCTGTGTGTTGCTATTCCTCACCCTTAAGGGCACACCCCTCCCGAACCACCAACGCATAGACCTAACCACCCACCAACAACCAGATCATTCCCTATACCCCAAACACAGATATCTCCCAAGCCAACAACTCTCTCCATAACCTGATCACTCCCAGTCATACTCGGTGAATCTCCCTCAATTACATCTGACACCCCAACATAGAGTCGTTCCCCAGCACAGTCAACTCCCCATCCATAAGCTCAAACCCCCTCCCCATACTACCCATTGAACTTGATCCCTATTCAATTAGATCATGATTGATCTGTATCTTAACCCCATCTACCCACCTTCATTCTGTAGCCCTCAATATAACTCGATGACTCTGACCTCATGAAATCTATCAATCTGTGTTTTGAAATTTTCTATTGCTCTTCCCAGCCTCAACAGCTTTTTAGCGGGGGTGTCGGGGGGGTGAAATTTCCAGATTTCCACTCCCTTTTAGTGTGAAGAAGTGCTTCCTGACATCATCCCTGAACGACCTGGCTCCAATTTTAAGATTCTGCTCCTTGTTCTGGAATCCATGTCAAGCCTATTAAGTCCTTTAATCGTCTTACACTTCTTAATTAAATCACCCTTTTGTTACGTTCATGTTTACAAATGCCTGTATTTTGATTCAAACCTGCACTGACTGAGTTTAATGGGTTGCAGACATTGCGCTGAACCTCCCACAGAATGAGAAATCCTTTCAAATACTCTTGACAGCAGCAGCTATCCATCCCTATCAAACCAAAACCGCCTCTCTATGGTTCCCAAAGGGGTTTCCCTGCCTCATGTCTGGGTGTGTTGTAACCTAATTGATAGAGATTGATTGCTATGATTAGTCAATAGTTCCATTATTGTGGTATTATGTGGCTGCCAGGATGGTAGAGGCAAACTAGATGGACCTTCTGGGTTGTTAGATGAAAATTGACCATGTTCCACACTAACACAAAGTCAAACTAACCACATTTTCCATTCCCACAGAGTTTCAAATGCTTCTCATGCTTATTTTGCATATCAACTGTCCACCAACAAGTTAAAGTAGTTCATGGTCCTGTGGTAGTACCTAGTGCAAAACTCAACAGCTCACCTTTGGCTCTTAGAATCATAGAATGGTTACCTCACACAAGAGGAGGTCATTCGTTCTGTCAGGCCCACGCCAGCTCTCTGCAAGAACAATTTAGCTATCCCACTCTGCAGCCCTTTCTTTGTAACCCTGAAAAGCTTTTCTCTTCATGTGTTTACCCATTTGAAAGCCATGTCAGGGATGATGTCAGTAAGCACTTCTCCACACAAAAGGGAGTGGAAATCTGGAAATTTTCCCTCCAAAAAGCTGTTGAGGCTGGGAAGAGCAATATAAAATTTCAAAGCTGAGATTGATAGGATTTCATTAGGTAGGATTATTAAGGGCTACAGAGCCAAGGTGGGTAGATGGGGTTAAGATACAGATCAATCACGATTGAATATGCTACAGATCAATCACGGTTGAATATGCCTCCATCACCTTTCAGGCAGATCGTAACCACTTGCTGAGTAAAGAAAAAAACGATTTTCCTCATGTCACCTTTGGTTCTTTGATCACTCACTTTAAATTGGTGCCCTCTGGTTCTCATGCCTTCCGCCAATGAGAACAGTTTCTACCTACCTACTCTGTCCAGACCGCTCATGCTTTTGAACACCTCTATCAAATTTCTTCTCCACCTTCTCTCTTCTAAGGAGAACAGCCCCAGCTTCCCCAATATATCCACATAACTTAAGTCCCTCATCCCTGGAACCATTCTCACAAATCTGAATAGTTTTCCCTTCCCCTAGGCACTAAGCTCTCAAATTCCCTCCCTAAATCTCTCCACTTCCTCTAAGTTTCTCCTTAAAACCAAACCCTTTGAAGCTTTTGGTCAACTATCTTAACATCTCCTTATGTGGTTCAATGTGAAATTATGTTTGATGATTGCTCCTGTAAAGCACCTTTGGACATTTTACCTTGCTAAAGGCACTATATGAATGCAAATGAATGCTATTGTTGTAGCTGACTTGCAACTGGCTAATGCTGGCACTGGAGCCTGCAATGCAAAGCGTTGTATCCCTAGCGTTAACATCCCTCACCTTGTACTGTTTTTGTGGGTATATTTCTCACCCACCCACCCCCACAGCGTGTTAGTTATCACTGTTCCTTCGTAAAGACAGCAGAGGCTGGTGGTAAAACCATTCTAGGAAGAGTACAATCAAAACTTCACTGCCCATAGAAAACAAAAGCGGAAAATTATCTTCTGAGAAGTAACTCAAAACCTTAACAGAACAAAAAAAAAAGAACAAAACATTGACTCAGAGAATCATACAGTGCAGAAAGAGGCCATTCAGCCCATCATGCCTGCTCTTTTAAAGAGCTATCCAATTAGCCCCAATCCCCTGCTCTTTTCCCTTTAGCCTTGAATTTTTTTTTTGTTCATTTAGTTATCTGAAATACTCACATCCCTAATTTTAGATGCTAGCATTTTCCTGCTGTTGATGTCAAACTGACTGATCTAGAGTTCCTGTTTTCTTTCACCCTCCTTTTTGAATAAGGAGGTTCTGTTTGATCCCTTCCAATAATCCATGGAGTCTGTTCTAGAATCTAGAGAATTCTGGGAAGGTGAAAACCAATGCATCCAATATTTATGTAGATACCTCTTTTAAAAACCTTAGGGTGCAGTATCAGGCCCAGGGAATTTTTCAATTTTAAACCACATTAATTTCTTCATTGTCACTAACAATTGAAAGTTGCTATTGAATCTGCTTCCACTGCTCTGTAGGCAGTGCATTCCAGATCATAACATTTTGCTGAGTTATGTTTTGTTGAAGGGGCATGAAAGGAGGGAAGACCACCCAAGAGCCCGTGCAGCACTCTGAATTGTGAATATGTCGGTTGTTCCCTTTTGTACCCAGGAAGAGAGCCTACCAGACTCTCCCATTCAGTTGGCTTTTTGATTAGCTTGGTGTACCCTGTTCAAGTGCAGAACCCTGCTGTGGTTTTAGGGATTTGCAGCCTATAAGGTGCTGACTGCTGTATAATGAGGAAGGGAAAGGAAGAAGGTCATGTTTGATATATATTAGTGACTTGGATTGGGATACACAGGGCTTAATTTCAAAGTTTGCAGATACAACACTTGAAGATGCAGGAAACAGTAAAGAGGGCAGTAAAGACTTCAGGAGGATTGGTCAAATATGTAAACAAGTGGCCGATGAATTTTAATGCAAAGAAGTGTGAAGTGATTAATTTTGGTAGAATGAGGAGAGCCGATATAAAATAAAGGGTACAATTCTAAAGGGGATATAAGGGCAGAGAAACGTGGGAGTGAACCTACACATATCTTTGGTGACAGGACAACTTGAGAAGGCTGTTTTTAAAAAAAAACAATTATATGGACTTCTTGAACTTCATTAATAGAAGAATATAGTGCAAAAGCAAGCAAGTTTTGCTGAATCTTTATAACACACTGTTCAGTTCTGGTCACCAGACTTTAGGAAGAATGTCAAAACCTTGGAGATGGTGTAGACTGGATTTTTGAGAATAGTCCCTGGAATTTCAGTTACATGGAGAGACTGGAGAAGCTGGGGTTGTTCTCCTTAGAACAAGGATTAGGAGGAGATTTGATGGAGGTGTTGAAAACCTTGAATGGTCTTGAAGAGTAAATAGGGAGAAACTATTTCCACTGGTCAAGGAATGGCAACCAAAGGGCACAGATCTAAGGTGATTGCAAAAAAACCAAGGGCAACCTAGAGAAACATTATTTTTACACAGTGAGTTGTTGTGATCTGGAATGTGCTGCATGAAAGGGCAGTGGAAGCAGATTCAACAGTAACTTTAAAAATGGAATTGGATAAATACTTGAAAAGGAAAATGTTTAGTGTTTGAGGGAAAGAGCTGGTGAATAGGATTAATTGAACAGTGCACCAAACAGACGACACAGGCACGATAGGATTGGTGACCTCCCTCTGTGCTGTATCGATCTATGATTCTATGAAATATCTTGCTTATGAGCCAAGTCCTGTCCCCTCATTTCCTTCTGCGGGCTGCAGTGTCGACCAGCTATTTGACCTTGAAGTGCGTCATGGCCAAACCTGATCTTGTCCTGATCTTGTTCTCCGGCAGTCTCGGTGGATGGGCACTTCCCAGCATCAGTTACCAGATGGCGACCAGGAGCAGTAAGGCCTGGTTGATGTCCTTTCCTTCATACTTCCCTCGCCCTAGGCAGGGGTTAATTGGAGGACTTGCTTGTTGCCTACTGCGATCAGTAAACTTGGCATTATTGGGAATAGAATGCCCATGGTTCGATCTTCCTTTACCCATGGGACCCGTGGGAATCTCAGCTCGTTTCTACCACCACTCCCCCTCCTGCCCCTGCCAGTCCCTGGTGTCTGATCCCATGAAGTCATGCAGTGGCATTTCAAGAATGTCTGACCCCTGGAGACATTGATCTAGAATGGGGGAACACTTTGGCACTCAGTTCCCTTGCAAGACTGACCAGCTGCATTGTGTGGCACATGGATTATATCCTTATGAGGAATGGGTCCATCTGCATTGGAGGTGGAGAGAATGCCATTGCTGTGACTGTAGCTGCCCAGTGTGTTGACAGACTGGGTGAGATAGGGGTCGTGGGAATGGAATCACTTATTTCCGTTCGTAAGCCTAGATTGCAGGGACTGGCTAAATATAGTCACTGTCAACCAGGAGCAACTACTTAAGTGTCTAGTAAAAATTGTTTGGACGATAAAATTGTAACATCATTATGCGAGAATAACAAATGCAGCATTGTAAAACTTTGAATATTTAACCTTGCCTGTCCAGTATTCCATTCCTTTTAATTTTAAGGTGTTAATGTAGCTCAATTGACATGTTGGCTGAGGTTATATACCGAAGACCTGGACTGGGGTTTGAACACACTACGCCCTGATTCAGACTTGAATGCTACCAACTGTTCCAAGCTGACTCTGTTGATTTCTTTTAGCACCCACTCAGTCTTGCTGATCCGGCTTGGATAATGTTTCCCCTCTCCTCACAGTCTTCCCTCAGCCTCAGGCGATTGAATGTTCTGCCATATTGGCACCACTATCTGGAACTCCCTTCCTAAACTCCTCCAGCTTGTTGGATCTCTCCTCTAAAAGTCGTCTTATCTCTTCCAGCGCACTTAAGGTCACCTGTCCTTGTATTCCCTTGAGTTTAGGAGCTTGAGGAATGACCTAATCGAGGTCTTCAAAAGAATAAATGGATTTGTTAGGGCGAATGCAGGGAAACTATTTCCTCTGGTGGGGAGAGTCCAAAAATAGGAGGCATAACCTTGAAATTAGAGGCAGGCCTTTCAGGGTTTACTCAAGGCACAGAGATAATATGGAACTCTCTTTTCCCCCAAAAGGTTCTGGGTTCTGGAAAATGAAAACTTCAAGACTGAGGTAGATAGATAGATTTCATAAGGCTTCCAAGGGAAATGGAGAACAGACGGGTTAATGGAGTTGGGATACAGATCAGACATTCTCTAACAGAATGGTGGAACAGACTTGAGGGGCTGAATGGCCTCCTCCTGTTCCTGCGTTCCATAACATCCCTCCCTGAACCTTGCTTAGTTCTCACATCGAAACGTAAAGCACCCGGGGATGCTCTTCCATGTTGAAGGCAATATATAAATACAAGTGTCTAGTCCACATTTGAGTGAGGTTTTGCCTTTTCACAATGAGGTAATTTTCTTGTTCCTTTCTGATTTCACAGTAAATCCTAAATTTAGTCAAAGTAAGGTTGGCTAGAGGTGACCTCTCTAACCCCCATCCCCACCAAAGTCTATAGGAATTTGTAAGATTTCTGTATACAGATTCCCAGGTTACTACACAGGAAACAGCCCACCCAGCTTCCTCCTCCTCCCAACTCCATCATCTGTCACTGAATGCCCAGCCTTGGCTAAAGACATTGAAGCAGCAGGAAAAGGCCCCAAGTCTCTCGACGCACCTGCATTCATAGCTGAACTCTGCGAGGTCCAACTCCCTGAGTGAATCCCCCCTTCAACCCTTCTCTGCTTCCTATGAGACTCTTCTGTCATGTGGAAAGAAGGCTTCCAAAATGGATGCAGTAAACCTAAAAGACTTGAAAGAACTTGCATTTATATAATGTCTTTCATGACCTCAGAGCGTCAAAATGCAATTCACAGCCGATGAAGTACTTTTTGAATTGCAGCCATGGTTGTAATATAGGAAGCGCAACAGCCAATTTGGGCACAGCAAGATCCCACAAAGTGATAATGACCAGTTAACCTGCTTTTTTAAGTGATGTCAATTGAGGGATAAATATTGACCAGAGCAGCAGTGAGAACCCCCCCCTGCCCTTCTTCACAATGGTGCCATGGGATCTTTCACCACCCGAGTGGACAGTCAGTGTCTAAGTTTAATGTCTCATCCAGAAGACGGTGCCTCCAATAGTGCTGCATTCCCTCAGTACTGCACTAGATCATCAGCCTGGATTGTGTGTTCAAGTCACTAGAGTGGGTCTTGAACCCATGACCTACTTTCCCCTGCTGAGGGAATCCAGGGCAAGGTGACATAGGACCGAATCGTACGTGCCCTCTGGCATCGGGCCTGCTCAGTGGTGTGTGTGGACAATATGGCGAGAAGGCCAAAAATCAGTTTCACAACCATCGTGAAACCAGTTTGCGATCATCTGCTCAGCCCGTCACTGGCGGGCTGTTTTTCCCACCATCGGACGTCAGGAACCTCATTGTAATATATTTGCATATCATTATAAGGCTAGTCCACTGGACTCATCCCCCCCACCCTGCTCCCCCCCCCGCCATTGCTGGATCGTCTGCCCATGTCAGCATAATTGCACGCCTACGTGTTTCACAACTGCACATAAGTGACGTGCACCTGGTGAGCTGCACTTTGTGTGTGACTTGAGGCTTGTTTGCTTATCTTGCTTTGGGCAGCACCCACAGTCACCAGCGCCAGGCTTCGCAGAAGCACCACAGCGCTTTTAGGGGGATCACATGGGCAGGTCTCTGCCTACCAGACCAGCCATAAGGCTTTGTAAGGCTGCAGGGCTTGGTCTTGGTTGGGGAAGGGGGAGAAGTGGCCTCAGGAATGGGAAGAGGCTGCAGGGTGAGGGCTCTACTGAGGAAGGGGGGTATCCCAGGGCTTGTGTGGGGGCACAAGTTGATCTGTGCAAGTGGCCTCAAGATGGTGAGGGCTGAGGAGGCAGTCTCCAGAGGAGATGAGGCCAGATGGTGATGTGAGGGTTTGTGTGAGAGTGAGTGGTGATGTCCCTTGAGCTGGCAGTGAGTGAGATGCCAGTGAATGTGTGATGGGCTTGTGAGTGTGTGAGTTTAGAGCGATGAGATGGTTGCATTACCCTGGTGGCACAGATGAGACCATTCATCCTGTATCTGCATTGGATGGCCAACCTCTTCTGTGCGGCATTGGCACTGACCACCACTGCCACCGCCTACCAAGCTGGATTGGTGATGTTGCTGCCCCTCCTGCGGCCAGAGCAGGAGTAGAGGACATCACGGCAGACATCCATGGCTTCCAGAAGGCACTTGAGGGACATGTGCTAAACTGGGGGCTGCAGTCTTCTTGCCTTTCGGGACCATGTCTTATTTGCAGCAGTCCTGGGCTGGAAGCACTGAAAGGTGTGAGCGCAGCTGTACATTAAACGTGACACGCAGCGTGATGAAGCACCGAGGTGCCGGCATGACGGGCAAATCGGAACCTGCCTGCCATGGAAACGGCGTGTTTCCCGGGAATGCATAATTAATGTGCCGGGTTTGGGACGATACGGCGTGAGAAATTGCCATTACACTGGTGGGTAAAACATTCTTTTTCCCACCCGCTACCACACTTAGTGCAAATCTGGGGCGATTCCGCCCATCGTCTTATAGTTGGAACTAGCCCATTCAGGAGACAAGCTGGGAAACACATCTTCACACAAAGGATGGCAGAGGAGCTCTCTCCCACCAAAATCAGTTAATCATTTAAAATAAGAGATTACTTGATTTTTGCTAGCCAAGGGCATTACAGGATTTGGGCTGAAGGCAGGTGGATGGAGTTAGGCTACAGGTCAACCATGGCACAAGGGGCTGAATGGCCTACTCCTGGCCTTATGTTCCTGTAACATAGAGGCAAGAGCACTGCCCACGGAGCCTTGGCTGACACCCGTATGACACTAAAATGCAAACAACAGCAACAACTTGCATTCACATAACATCTTTTAATATAGTAAAATGTCCTAAAGCATTTCACAGGAGCACTATCAAACAAAATTTAACACCAAAACCACATAAGGAGAGATTTGGACAGGTGACCAAAAGTTTGGCCAAAGAGGTAAGTTCTAAAGGGTGCCTTAAAGCAGGAAAACACAGTATAGAGGCATAGGGAGAGAATTCCAGAAGTTAGATCCTTGGCAGCTGAAGGCAGGGTATCCAATGGTGCAGCGATTAAATTTGGGGATGTGCAAAAGTTCAGATTTAGAGAAGTGCAGATACCTTGGAGAACTGTGGGGCTGGAAGATATTCCATGGATAAGAAGGGATGAGACGAAGGAGGGATTTGAAAACAGGGATTAGAATTTTAAAATTGAGGAGTTTCTGGGCTGGGAGCCAATGCAGATCAACAAGTGCAGGGTGAACAGTTGGGATGTGGGCAGTAGAGGTTTGTAGAGTTTATGTAGGGTGGAAATCGGGAGACTGATCAGGAAAATATTCAAGCCTAGAAATAAAAAAGGTGCTGATGAATGTTTCAGCAGCAGATGAACTAAGGCGGGGACAGAGTCGGGCAATGTTATGGAGCTGGAAATAGGCGGTCACGGTGATGGTGCAGATAAGTGGTCAGAGTCTCATCCCGGAGTCAAATCAGACACCGAGGTTGGGACCGGCCTGGGTCAGCCTGAGACAGTTGCCAGAGAGAGGGATGGAGTCAGTGGTTAGGGAGCTGAGTTTGTGGTGGGGAATCAAGACAATGGCTTTGGTCTTCCCAATATTTTAGTTGGAGGGTTTTCTGTTCATCCAGTATATTGGACAAGCAGTCTGAGAAAGCGGAGATAATAGAGGCATTTAGAGAGGGTGAGCTGTGCCCTAGTGTGCACAGTAGGGTTGTCATCTCTGATTGGACAGTTCCTGGAAGTTTAATCACATAACCTCCCATCTCCATTCAATCAGCCATTTTCCCCCCTCTGCCATAGCTCCAATATTTTAATAAATAAAAAGTACTCAAAGAAAGTGAGTAAAAGTGAACAACATTTTTTTAAGCACCCACATGTTATAATGTTCTGGAATGCACTACCTGAAGGCTGGTGGAGTTGGACTTGTTAATAACATTCAAAAGGAAATTGCTAGGTTATGGGGAAAGAGCAGGGGATGTGAATAATTGGATAGCTCTTTCAAAGAGCTGGCACAGACACAATGGGCCGAATGGCCTCCTGTGCTGCATCATGCTATGATACTTCCAATGTATGATATTTCTCACGGATTGGCTTGCAGTCGTGATTTAATCGCTCATTTCTGGAAACACCAGGACAATAGAGTAATGGGGTAATCCTAATGCAGAGGGCTCCTCCCTGACTCTATATGAGAGAGCTCACTGCTTTGAGCACGCTTGTGAAATGCAAGCAAACCCAATCATGCACATGGACCGCCGCCTTCCTTCTAACTTTCCCATTTAGCTTCTGGTTTTCATTCCTCCAAATTACTGGAAGGATGGGCCCGAAACTAGACTTTGAAGTTCCAGAACTCTGCAGATAATCACCCCTAAAGCAGGGCAACACAGATGAGAATGATTAAAGAACTGGAAGCCCAGATGCAGCAAAATATAACCCGTTGTTTTAATAATAGCTGGCTTTTTTTCTGCAATAACAGAGCAAAGAAAAATATAATTAGCAGCATGTAAGATAAATGATTGGCCTTCTGGCAGATGCAAACTTAGAGTTTGTATGAAATTTCTCTGACCTTTCTTTTAACCCAGGTGCCCAATTATAAGTCATATTCTGGCCTGACAACAAGTAGTAACTCAAGTCCCTTACACAAGTTCTTGCATCAGTTACTAGTGAAGAGTAGCTGAGGTAATTTGCCATCGTCCTCTTCACGAATTTTATTTTCCGACAATCTTTTATATGTGCAACACAGAAACAGGATATTCAACCCAACTGGTCCATTCTGGTGTTTATGTTCCACATGAGCCTGCCCACCACCCCGCTCCTCATCCCAACCTCTGCACCCACCCCCCCACCCCACCCCCATACCCCCCGCACCCCCCCCCCCCCCCCACTCCCCCATCCTATCAACATAGCCTTCTATTCTTTTCTCCCTCATGTACTTATCCAGCTTCCCCTTAAATGTGTCTCTTCCAGTCACCTCAACCATTCCCTGTGGTAGTGAGTTCCACATTCTCACCAATCGCCTGGTAAAGAGGTTTCTCTGGAATTCTCTGTTGGGTTTATTAATGATTATCTTGTATTTATGACCCTTAGTTCTGGTTGCCCCCACATGCGGAAACAACTTCTCTACGTCTACCCTATCAACACCCTTTCATAATCTTAAAGACCTCTGCCAGGTCACCACTCATTCTTCTCTATTTTAGAGAAAACAGCTCTAGCCCCTTCAATCCTTCCTCCAATGTACCTTCTATTTTGGTTTTGCAATGTGAGGCAGATTTGTTTAAATTTGCAGGCCCTTTAATTTTTTTTGCGCAGTCATGCATGCACGGTAACAAAGGAGCCAACTTGTGTGCAGCCTGCACGGGTACTTTCAGGTTGCTGCACGGCTGTGAGGCTTAAAGGGAACATTGCTCCCTCGATAGGTATAAACTCGCAGTTCTGGTATCACCCTAGCAAATCGTTTTTACACATACTCCATTACCACCATATACCTTTTTTTTATAAAATGGAGGCCAGAACTTCACATGGTACTCTTGGGAATTCTGTACCCCAGGGAAGCTCAATCACTGAGCATGTTCAAGACAGAAATCTATAGATTTCTGGATAATAATAACATCAAAGCATATGGGAATAGTGGGAAAAAATGGTGTAGAGGTAGATGATCAGCCATTATCTGTTTGAATGGCGGAGCAGGCTCGATGGGCTGAATGGCCTATTCCTGCTCCTATGTTCCAAATGTAATCTAACCAAGATTTGAAACGAGTTTAATCAAACATCTCTCTGATTTTCAATTTTATCCCTCTAGAAATGGACCCTAGTGATTGGTTAGCTTTTTTTATGACCTTTTTAATGAGCACCAATACTTTTAATGATTTGTACATCCGTACCCCCCTCAGATCTGCTCCTCTACCTGATTTAGACACTTTTATTTTCCAAGGTGCGGTAATCAGATGTGTAATATACCTTTAAGAGGAATGTTATAATGGAAGATCACATGATCTTAGTATCCAATAGCAGAGTAACGCGGGCTACCTCTATAGTTAGTAGCCTGTCGTTAGTAGTTGGAGTAGTGTAGAATAGAGTCTGATGCATGACCAAATGTTTAGTTGCTGCTGATAATAAACTCAGAGTTTCTACCTATGAAGTGTCTGCTACTCAACTCTATCATTAGTGCCAAATCGGCCACCCCTTACAACAAGTGTGCAAACAGGATCCAACAAACTTGGTGGATAGGATTCAACAAACTGGTGACGAGGATTAAACAACTTAAACAGAAGCAAGCAAGTGAAACAAAATTGGCAGTATTCCTCGCACAGCAATTGTAAGTAGAAGCTCCGTTCAAATCGTTGAAGTAACTCCCGCACAGCATGCCGCAATTCGGAAAAATTGATCCTTTCGATCTAGCAACGGACAATTGGTCCCATTATATTGAGTGTGATTCATTCTTTTTCCAAGCTAATCAGGTTGTGGGGGGCAGAGCAGAGGCAGGCGATCCTCTTAAATACATGTGGGAACAAAACTTATGGTTTGATTCGAAGTTTGACAGCACCAGTGCTTCCGACTCAAGAAATTTTGATGAATTAGTGGACCTGGTGAAGGGCCATTACCGACCAAAGCCCTCAGTAACGATGCAAAAGTTCAAGTTTAATTCAAGAATTAGAGCCCCGGGGCAGACAGTTGCAAGCTATGTGGCAAGCTTGAAGCAATTAACGGAGCACTGTGATTTTGGTTAAACAATCTGCTTAGAGATCGTGCAGTGTGCAGTGTGAGTGAGGGCACGATTCAGAAGCAATTGTTGTCCGAAACAAGTTTGGATTTTAAGAAGGCGCTAGAGACTGCACTGGCAATGGAAAGTGCAGTTGGAGATTCGAAAGCCACACAGGGAGCGCAAAATGGCGCCGTCCTCCACATCAGGCAGGAAGCCTGGCCAAAAAGGGCACAAAAACGCAACACTCTACTGACAGGCGGGAAATTTTTTTTTTTAAAAATGACTTAGCAGCGAAATCAAGGAGTAATATCAATAGAGGTGGAAATAAACAATCTTTTAATGATTGGCACTTTTTTTAAAAAGTGCTTTTATTGTGATAAAAATGGTCACATAATGAGACAGCGTAAGGAAAGAGTCAGGCAGACTCTTTAAACAAAAGGAAAAAAATGAGATTTTTCTCTTCTTTCATTGGATGTGGGTGTCGTTGGCAAGGCCAGCATTTATTGCCCATCCCTAATTGCCCTTGCTTGGTCATTTCAGAGTCAACCACATTGCTGTGGGTCTGGAGTCACATGTAGACCAGGTAAGGGTGGCAGATTTACTTCCCTAAAGGGCATTAATGAACCAGATTGGTTTCTACAACAATCAATGATAGCTTCATAGTCTCCATTACTGAGACCAGCTTTATATTCCAGATTTATTAACTGAATTCAACTTCCACCAGCCGCCATGGTGGGATTTGAACCCATATCCCCAGAGCATTAGCCTGGGCCTCTGGATTACTAGTCCAGTGACATTACCACTATGCCGCCATCTACCCCTGCATCTACAATGTAGAAGAGCTTGAAGCAACAGATTCAGATATTATAACTTGAAGGTTGGAAGAACAGAACCAATCTATGTAACAGTGAAAGTAAATGGCAAACCTGTTCGAATGGAAGTGGACACGGGAGCTTCCACTACAGTAATTGGGGAACATACCTTCTGAGTATATCTGAGTACATTTGAAGTACGCTTCAAATATCTGAGTAATGGGGAACATCAATTAAATTTTGAAGAAGCAACTGCCCAATTAAAAACTTACACTGGTGAAAACATCCAAGTCAAAGGCATAAGTAAAGTAACTGTTCATTATGGGAGCCAATCGGTAAAGCTACCAGTGTTGGTATTGAAAGGCAGAGACCAAGGCTCCTAGGGCGAAACTGGCTAAGGGAAATCAACCTTGAGGGACCACTGAGATTCCAAAAGGAAGCTGGAAGTGTTTCTGCTTTGGAAAAGGAATGTAAAGACTCAACAACCTGTAGAACTGCAGGCTGCATTGAACCAAAACATGGAAAAACAACAGAAGGAACTCGAAGAGACCCTGCTTAAGGACAGGGTTCGAGACAAGGTGAGCAACCTCCGAAAGGAAAAAGAAAACCTGTTGAAAAATCTTCACACACGACAAGATTCCCTCAGGTCAAAGTTTATACCACTGGAAAAATATGAAGAGAAATAGAAAGAATTCAGCATTTCTCTGAACAAACTGAAGAACGAGTTGACAGGGAAGACACAACAATGCTCAATTTTCCAGGAGGCAGCAAACAAATACAAAAAGGGGATGGAAGAGCTGAAGAATCAGCTACGTGAAGCCAAGGAGGCTTTGAAGGCAAAAGTCGCAGAATTTTCCAAAAAGCAGACAGATGATGATATTCTGAGAGACTCAACCACTGAGTTCACTCAAGCTTACATCTGAGATTAGTCAGGCCAATATTGAAATCGAAAAGAAGGCCAAGATTAAAATCAGCGCTAGAAAGAAATAGGCACATAGAAAGAAAACACAGAAACATAAATAAGGCTTTAATCCTGGCAGCATACGAGCATACTTTCTTTCATAGGCCTGGTAGTCAAATTGCAAACACTGATGCACTTTAGTTATTTGCCTTTACAAGAAAAGGATGTGGGAGTCTCAGTTCCACAAGAACTTATATTGTTGTTGCATTTCTTAGATTCATCACCAGTATGTGCTCAACAGATCAGAGACTGGACAAGTAGGGTCCCAGTCCTATCACAAGTACAAGAACAAGTGCTTCATGGTTGGCCACAAGAGCCTATATTTGACTAAATTAAACCGTACTTTAACAGAAGAAATAACCAGCCAGGGTGGTATCTTATTGTGAGGAGCTCAAGTGATGGTACCTCCAAAGGGTAGAGAGTCATTGCTAATTGAATGACACAGTGCACATCCAGGTATATCCCAAATGAAGACCATAGCACGCAGATACCTATGGTGGCCTGGGATGGATGGTGAAGTAGAGAGTTTAGTGAAGAATTGTGTGCAACGTCAGCAACTGCAAAAGTTACCTTCTATAGCTCCATTACACCCTTGGGAGTGGCCAGGAAGGCCTTGGGTGGGGTTACTCATTGACTATGTGGGACCTTTCATGTGAACAATGTTTCTGCTCATTGTTTATGCCCACTCAAAATGGACGAACATATATGAGGTGAAATCACCAACGTCTTCTGTCACAATTGAGAAGCTACGTCAAAGTTTTGCCATTAACAGACTACCAGAAGTAGCCATTTCTGATAACGGCACGGCATTTACGAGTGCTGAGTTTCAGCGGTTTATCAGCCTCAATGGTATCACTCATGTGAAAACTTCACCGTACCACCCTTCCTCAAATGGACTGGCTGAAAGGGTAGTTCAAACACTCAAGGCATGAAGAAGCTAACTGGAGATTCTGAAACAACCAAGCTAGCATGTTTTCTTTTCCATTATAGGACCACCCCTCACACAACAACAGGTGCCACACCTGCGGAATTATTGATGAAATGCCATCTCAGGATTAATAATGCCAAATTTGGAGTGGGGTTGGGGTGTGGGGGGGCGGTGTGAAGGTGGAAAGGAGTCAACGAAGTCAGAAAACTAGACACGACTGCCATAGTTGTGAGAGGAAGTTTACCGTAGGAGAGGCGGTATACGTGAAGAACTTTGGAGAATGACCAAAGTGGTTATCGGGTGAAATAAGTGCAGTGACTGGAGCTCTATCTCTTACCACGTGGAGGTGGAAGGCCGAATCATACAGAGACGTGTGGATCATCTAAGGTAGAGAGAAACAAATTACCAAGAAATGATTCCACCAGCATTCGCGACCAGGTCAACGCTGGTCAACCTAACACAGATGTGTCTGAAGTATCTGTTGTTCCTTCAAGAGTGGAGGATACAGACCTGCAGACACCCACCGAAGCACCTGATGTTCAGGCAACTCCAGAAAAGGAGGTTCCTGACAAGGTATCTGAAGTTGTGGAGCTGGGACACTCTACACGAATAAAAAAAATCTCAGAAAGACTGCATTTGTAAATTACTTATCAGTGTAAATATTTTGCTATTTTGAGGAAATCATAAATACAAATGTATTTCTGAGTAAAGAGGAAGGGATGTGGTAATCTGATGTGTGGAATATACCTTTAAGAAGAATGTTATAATGGAAGACCTTAGTATCCAATAACAGAGTAGCACGGGCTACATCTGTAGTTTGTAGTCAGTAGTTAGCAGTTGGAGTAGTGTAGAGATAGTGTCTGAAGTGTAAGCACATGTTTAGTTGCTGTTGGGTACCTTTGTAAACAAACAGAGTTTCTCCCTATGAAGTGTCTGCTACTACTGCACTGGAAAATCAGCCTTGATTCTTGGGCTCTGAAGTGGGACTTGAATGCATAACCTTTTGTCACAGAAGCAGAAATCTTGCCAATAGCTGGCTCCAATGCATGTATGCACCTTTTTCTTTTCACCGGTTTAGCATTAGTGGTGTGTAGCAACTAGCAAGAGGGATATGGGTTGCTTTAAGAATTTGGGTTCCAGAGTCAGGGCCAATTATTTCAAAAGCTCTCGCAAGCTGCTCAAACTATTTGCTTGAAGTGTCAATGGCTTATTTTAAACCATCGCTCACCTCTAGATTATCAGTTCACCTGGGGTTAGTCATTATTCTACTGTTGTCAAGCTTTAAGTTGCAAGCTGCAGCTCAGGTCCATAGACCACTGGCACTGGGAGACCAGAGTCCGCTCCCTGCTGTCTGATATATTGTTTTATCAAGGCCCCTTGATAATTTTAGTTCTGTTTATGATATTTCCACAGTTTTATTTATTTACTGTCAGTTATTTATAAAATCTGGCCTTAGTTTGCTTCCGTGAGACTCAAAGCCTCGATACTGTGATTGTCCCTCCTCCAATCCATTCTGAGATGTGGGATCAGTGGGTGGACAGATACATCCTGTCCAGACTCTGTCTTGTGATTCCCAACAAGCAGCACTGGTCTCTCAGCCCCCTCTTTATTTCACTAGCAGGGTCACGGCTGTGAAATAATAGCCAATCTCACAACATTTTCGACTGGCCGAGCTCCTGTGGGAGCCTAGTGCATGGAAAGTCAAGACCAAGGCCCTGTCTGTGCACAGGTGGACAATTTCAAAGAAGAACAGGAGTGTTCTCCCCAGTGTCCCAGGCCAATATTACTCTTCGACCAACACCTAAAAACAGATGATCTAATCATTTATCACATTGCTGGGAATCTTGCTAGACTTGAAGTTGCATTCCATATTTCCTATATTACAACAGTGATTACACTTCAGCCAATTAATTACTTTTTTGGTAAAGCAGTTGGGGACCTCCTGAAATTGTGAAAGGTGCGATATAAATGCAATTTCTTTTTACTGTATTTAGTTAAATAGCAAATGAGGGCGCATAGGAAGTCAGATTGTTTGAAGAATAGGGGTTTTCAGCAGCAAACTGTAAAACTGAGGTGCTACAGTGCCACCACTGGTGGGAGGGTGTGGTTACTGTGTGACCAGCTTAAATAGGCAGATTCCATTATAAGTGTGCCTATACAAGTTTGTAACAGAGTGTGACAACAGAAGTAAAGTTTATGGAGACATGTATTTTTAGTAAAGCGTTTTTAAATTGCTCTAGCAATTTTGTTGTGTTTATCAGAGTGAAGGGTGATGACAGTAGGGATCAGAATACTTATCATTTTGGGCTCCAAGCATCAATGTCAAATGCTCCCAGAGCAGGTGCAACATGAGTTGAATAAAGAATAAAGCTCCTTTTACACTGTCTCCATCAAACACTCCCAGGACAGGTACAGCATGGGGTTAGATACAGAGTAAAGCTTCCTCGACACTGTCCCCATCAAACACTCCCAGGACAGGTACAGCACGGGGTTAGATACAGAGTAAAGCTTCCTCGACACTGTCCCCATCAAACACTCCCAGGGCAGGTACAGCACGGGGTTAGATACAGAGTAAAGCTTCCTCGACACTGTCCCCATCAAACACTCCCAGGACAGGTACACTATGGGGTTAGATATGGGGTAAAGCATCCATTCTGAAAATTACAATTGAATCTGCTCCCACTGCTCTTTCATGTTGTTCATTCCAGATCGTAACATAATCCACTTAATTGCGTAAGGGTACAAGTTCTTAGTTTCCTTCCTATTTCCTATGGAGATATAATGCACTTCAGCCGTTATGTGCATGAGCGTCATTAGTTATTTGCATTAAAATGCCCCCTCTGGCTACATTCTTGTACACTAATTTGCATATCATGGTTAACATGGTTCAATAGCTTGTCCTAACCAGTAGTGACCGGAATTCCCCTGATTGGAGAAGCTAGTGTAGCAGGATAGAAAACCTCTGATAGATCACAAACACAAAGAAAAATCATAAAATCAAACTGCTTCCCTGTGTTTGGAGTACCCCCCCTCTCCCACTTACCTCTGACAATTTTCTCCCCTCAGCTCCTAAATTTACTGTGCTCTGTCTGAAGAGTGAGTATAGATTTAACTCCAGATGATATCACCCTCAGGCCCAATCCTGCCCATCATGAAAAGAAGGGAACAACAAATTGTTCATTTGATTGGTACCAACCCATATATAATGCTCCCCATTCAGCTCACTATGTATATAAGACGCTGCGTATAATCTTCGATATATAACACCTACTTTGTCCCAGTTGTCTCAGTTCACTGGCTGCTGAAAACCTCATCCATGCCTTTGTTACCTCTAGACCTGACCAATCCAATGCACTCCTGGCTGGTCTCCCAGCTTCGACCCTTGGTAAACTTCAGGTTATCCAAAACTCTGCTGTCCATGTCTTAACTCGCACCGTGTCCGGTTTCCCTGTCACCCCTTTGCTCGCTGACCTACATTGGCTTCCAGTTAAGCAACATGTTGATTTTAAAATTCACATCTTTTCAAATCCCTCCATGGCCTCCACCCTCCCGATCTCTGTCATCTCCTGAAGCCCCACAACCATCTCCATTCCTCAAGTTCTGTCCTCTTGAGTATCCCTGATTTTAATCATTCCATCATTAATGCCCGTGCCTTCAGTTGCCTGGGCCCTAAGCTCTGGAACTCCCTCCCTACACCTCTCCACCTCGCTTCCCTCCTCTAAGACACTTGTTAAAACCTACCTCTTTGACCAAGCTTTTGTTCATCAGACCTATCTCTTTATGTGGTTCGGTGTCATATTTTGCTTTATAATGCTCCTGTTCAGCGCCTTGGGAGATTATATTATGTTAAAGGTGCTTGATAAATATCAGTTGTTGTTATTGGGTATAACATTCTGCGCAGTTCTGTGCGTATGATGCCCTGTGTATAGCATGTACTTTTTGTACATGTTACACAGGTGTGTATCCATCTTGATGTGTTTATTTGATACAGGATGCTGGCTAGGCTGCATTTGTCCATCTTGTGTTACCCTGAGAAGATGGTGATGAGCTGTCTCTTGAACTGCAGCCTTGCTCTGATGGTACCCCATGACAATATTAAGTAAAGAATTCAAAGATTTTAGCTGAACGAGGCTGATGTCCAGAATGGTGTCTGTCTCGGAAGGGGGCTTGGTGTTCCCGTGATATTGCTATCATTGTTCTTTTATAAAAAAGATCGTCTTGCATTTCGATGGTGCTTTTCATAACCTGAGACCGTTCAAAAGTGTTTCATAGCCAATGGAAGTGTAGTCACTATTATATTGTAGGAAATGCAGCAACCAATTTGCACACAGCAAGCTCCCACAAACAGTAATGTGACAATGACCAGATCATCTCTTCCTGTGACGTTGATTGAGGGATAAATATTTGTTCGGACACTAGGGAGGACCCCCCTGCTCTCCTTTGAAATAGTACCATGGAATCTTTTATATTGCCCTTAGAGGACAGACGGGCCCTTGGTTTGACGCTTCATCTGAAAAACAGCATTTCCGACAGTGCAGCATGCCCTTAATACCGCACTGAAGGGTCATTCTTGATTTTTGTATGTAAGTCCAGAAGTGGGACATGAACCTGGAACCTTCTGACTCGGAGTTAACCACTGAGCTAGGGCTGACACTCCAGAGGAAAGAGTTTGAGGGTGGAAGGCACTGTTGTAATAAATTATAGAATGCACTATATTACTGAGATCAAAAACTCCTGTATATTTTATTTCATTCTTTTTTGAACAATGTTCCCATTATAATTATGCATTTTCCAATACAATACTGAATCCTCCACTCAAACACCTCCTCCAGATTCCCATGATTAAAGCTTAGAGAGAAGCCAAATGCACCTGAATACAACCCAGAAAACTGTGGACTTGTTTAGTCCCTTTATTGGGGAGATGATGTAGTGGTAATGTCATGGATTGGTAATCATGTAGGCTGATACTCTGGGGGCACAGGTTCAAATCCCACCGTGGCTGCATTAAAATTTAAATTCAACTAATAAATCTGGAATTGATAACTAGTGTTAGTAATGGTGACCATGAAATTGTCATTGATTGTTGTAAAAACCCATCTGGTTTGCTCATGTCCTATAGGGAAGGAAATTTGCCCTCTTTACATGGCCTGGTCTCCATGTGACCCCAGACCTACAGCAAAGTGGTTGACTCTTGGCCTAGCAAGCCACTCAGTTCAAGGGCAATTAGGGATGGGCAACAAATGTTGGCCTTGTCAGTGATGCCCACATGTCACGAAAGAATTTAAAAAAACCAGTAGTCTTGATAACTCGTTGTGCACGTGTGCAATCCCACACGAGATCAGCACAGTCACACCTTTCCTGCATGTAACCTTTTGTGTAATCCTTCAGCATCACTTTTAATTGTACACTCTGCTGCCCATATTCCAAGTGCCGAATTGCCATTCACCCATCATCCCTGCGCATAGTGACCTACATTGGGCACCTGGTCTGACAAAACCTCGATTTTAAAATTCTCAACCTTGTTTTCAAAACTCGCCATGGCCTCGCCCCTCCCTATCACTGTAACCTCCTCCAGCCCCACAGCCCTCTGAGATCTCTGCATGTCTCCAATTCTTCCCTCTTGCACACCCCAGATTTTCATCACTCCCAATGCTGCCGAGGCCCTAAGTTCTGGAATTCCCTTCCCAAACTTTTCACCCTCTCTGCCTCTCTCCCGCCCTTTTAAGAAACTTATTAAAACCTACCTCTTTGACTTAGCTTTTGATCACCGTGTCTTAATATCTCTTTGTGGTTCAGTGTCAATATTTTCCTTTAAAATTCTTCCGTGAAGCACCTTGGGATATTTCACTAGGTTAAAGGCGCTATATAAATACCAAGTTGTTGCTGTTATGAATTGATAACTTCCTCCTCTTTGTACGGTGAGTTTCTTGGTTACTCTAATCACACATTAGCTAAGCATCACCTCCATCTTCCCCGTCCCAAACCCTCACTGATACATTAGCATTTCGAATTTCCACTGTGACTGATATAAAGACGATGTTGTCCAGAGCCTTCAGTTTGCGCTCAGGTTACTTTCCCTCTGCTTGACACTTGAAAGAACAAATGATGCAAAAAGGCAGAAAAAATTGGAAAGCACAAGATGACTTGGGTCACATTTAGAATCAGAAATGTTACAACATGGAAGAAGGCCCTTCCTCCCATTGTGTCTGTGCTGGCTCTTTGAAAGAGCTATTCAATAAGTCCCACTTCCTTGCTCTTTCCCCATTGCTCTGTAAACTTTCCCTTTTCAAATATTTATCCAATTCATTGCCTGTCCCTAGCTGCCTTTCTTGCTTGGATCACTCCAGTCTGTGCAGTGCTAGGTAGGGAGTTGGGAGTTTGAGATGCAGAGCGATGAATATTGTACCAGGGGATCACTTTTGATTTTCTGTATTCTGCTGCTAAATTGAAGCTTGCAGCCAAGTTTTTTTTCCCTGACAGTAACTGGGACAAATTGCTGTACATGTCTCAAGCTGGCTCAGGCCAGCTGTAAGCGACCTACAGTAATCTCATTCATGACCCGATACCCGAGTGACGTCAAGGGGACAGTTTCTCTGCATCTGCCTTCTCCCTCACCCGCACCCCCCTCCCCACCCCCCCTCTCCCTCTCTGACGCAACTGAGCCTGGAGAGTTCCTGAAGGAGCTGTGGTTCACACATAAATATTTCAGTGTTGGTAAAATAAACAACCTCATTCCCCACAGTTTCCCATACTGGAGAGAAATGAAAGCAGCAGCAAAACTCTGGTGTGTATGATTTGGGCTTTCTTTCCGTTGCCTCATCTGTTCACCAACAACAGTGACCGCTTGCATTTACAAAGCGCCTTAATGGACTAAAACACCCCAAGTTGCTTCACAGGGATGATTGTGAAATATTTACATTGAAGCACTTAGGAGATACTGGGGCAGGTGGCAACAAGCTTGGCCATAGAGGTAGAGTTCCAATGAGCATTTTAAGGGAAGAGGGCGAGAGTTTTAGGGAGAAAATTCCAGATCTCAAGGTGTAGGCAGCTGAAGGCACAGCCGTCGGTGGTGAATAAGGCAGGGTGAGACATCCCAGATGGTATTACCAGGTCTGCTTGAAGTTTTAGGAAATGTTCTTCACTAACTAACTCCCCTCTATCTTCCCAGATGTTTTCTCTCTCTTTTGTCCTGAAGAAACTGACCCTTGTTGAGGTATCACTCCTCAGCTGCACTCTATAAGTACCTCTAAGTCACTCTATAAGTACCTCTAAGGCTCTCCAAAATGGTGCAGGGAACATGGAGAGGCCCTGACAATGTAGCAGTGTGGAATTCAGGGGCATTCATGAAGTCTCAGACCTGCCCATATGGCCAGCCTGCTCTGATAGACATTAAATGTTGGCAACCAGTTCAATAACTTAGTTGTCACTGGATTTGGTTACACACATATAGACATTTCAACAAACGGGTACACATATACCCCCGCCCACATGCGCACTCATGCATAAGTATGCAAACACATGACAGACTTGAGTTATTTGGAGAGACAGGAGAAGCTGGGATTATTCTTCTTAGAGTGGGGAAAGTTAAGAGGAGATTTGACAGAGATGTTTAAAACGATGAAGGGTTTAGGTAAAGTAAATAAAGCGAAACTGTTTCCAATGGCTGAAGGGTTGCTAACCAGAGAGCACAGATTTGAGGCGATTGGCAAAAGAACCAGAGGCAACACGAAGAAAAACCTTTTTACGTAATGAGTGGTTAGGATTCGGGATGCACTGCCTGATAGGATGGTGGATGTAAATTCAATAATGGCCTTCAAGGTGGAATTGTATAACCACCTTGAAGGAAAATAATTGTGGAATATGAGGGAAATGTGGAGGAGTGGGACTAACTGCATTGCTCTTCCAAAGAACCAACGCAGACTCAATGGGCCGAATAGTTGTCTCCTCCTGTGCTGTTCTATTCTATGATTCTGTGATTCTCGAGTCTCTCACTCAAATTGCCTGGTCTTTGCTCAGTTGAACGCCAACAGCTGGGCTGCTTGTGCACCACAGAGAACGTACAGTACAGAGATTGACCTCTTAGCAGAACTATTCTGTGCCGGCATTTATACTCATATGAACCTCTTCTATTGTCCCCAATATCCCTCTATTCCCTTCACCCTCATGTATGCATCGACTCCTCTTGAAGGTTTCAGCGCCCTTTTGCTGGGGATGGGAAATCAGCCAGAGGACCTCTCCCATCCTAGCCCCCTCAATTGCTGTCAAGTGAATTCTCCTGGCAAGTGTGGACAAGCACCCTTTTGATGCTGGCTATCAGGGCTTATCAAAAGTTGGATGGAGAGCAGCCAGCATCCATGGAGTCAGCACCTTGAGGAGAGAAGAGAGAAAACCTGTAAGGGTTAAAAGGTGATGGGTGTGATCACAGTGCAAAGCTCGTATGATGGCAGCTGAGGCCTGTAAATAAATTCAGGCCTACGTGGCACAACAACCATAAGTTATTTTATTTAAAAGTCTAGAATGACTGTGCTGGTTTGAAGAACACCTAAGATTACCAATTAGAATATATAATCTCTAAGCATCATCATCACCCAGGACCATCAAACAGCTAAAAGCCAGCAAAAATATGATTGGTTAAATTTTCTGCTAATCGGTGAGATTATTGTTGATTTGAAATCCACGTCTTCATTCTCCAAATTGCTTGTAATTATTCTCTTTCAGGTTTAATGACTCAAGCTAATGAGAGTCACAGAATAATTTATTCCCCATTTGAAAGACATAGATTCTCTCCTTCCTTTACTTTGAATTTTAGATTCTTGTTTATATTTAAATAGAAAAACTTACAGCGATTTGGGAGCTGGCAAATTAGGGTTGATTGGATCAGAGTACTCAACTGTGACTGCCAATGATTTGGAGGTGGGCGCGTCTTATAGCAGGGTTTACAACAATCAGTATCTTGCAGTAAACAGACTCTGTGGAGTAAAGAGACTTTATTTAAAGCAGTTTTTAAAGACTATTGAACTCATGATTGAAGCAGATGATTTCTTCAGCAAAATGCAGTGAGTGAAGGATAGTTACATAATATAAAGTATGCGTGTGGAATCGATCCCAGTCATTTAGAGGAGTGCTCTGTTTGCGTTGTAAATACACTTTGTAACTCCTGGAATAGTGCTGTCACTATATGCAGCCGAGGAAGTTTCCCTGCAGAACAAGAAGTTGGGAGACATAAAACTGAGATGGCTCAGTGCCACTAGTGACAAGATGATGTAATTACAGCGTGACATGTTTACATTTACAGTTTCCATTATGAATAGGAATTTATAAATGTGACGATGCTGGCTTTATAGACAGGATTATGCATAGATGTAAAATGTTTTACTACAATAAATAATTACATACATATAATAATGTGTATTTATTCCCCCATTCCCCAGGTGATGACAAAAAAACAGTTCTGTATTTGGATTTGAAACGTCAAAGAGACGATATTGTTAGACAAACGGAGAGTGAAACATGGGGAGAAAGAAGATACAGATCTCCCGGATTGTTGACCAGCGGAATCGACAGGTATGGAATTCCCACTGGTGGAGGGGGGTTGGAGAGAGGAAATGACATAACCTTGAACTCTCTATGCAACTGATCCCTGTCCACAACCGACTTCCCTGCCTAATTTTCCTAAACTTTCTGTTGCCGAGTCATTCCTAGTATTTCACGTGAAGCACAGCCATCAACAAGCTATTTGGCAGTGGTGGGAATCACAACCAAGTCCACATCCTTACACATTGCAGCTACACAGCGATCAAGAGTGGGGACCTGGATAATACACCTCCCCTTCCCATTCCAGGGCATTCCAAGCCAATGATGGCACCCCTCATGATACATAACTTTGTATAGCGGGCATCGAACCTGGAAGGCTCTGTATCACACTGCACATTGAATTTACCAACTAATGTACCCAACAGGTTGCCAACAAACTTTCTTGAAATCACTCCCCACTCTCCTCAATTTTTTATGCGGTGTGCCCCTTTACCAGCGTTGGCTTTCTGCCAGTGTTATTCTGCCATTGGCCACCTGTCTGCACACGAGAGCAGGCTGGGAAAACCTGGGTTTTGGTTGGCCCACAGTGAAGTGAGGTGACATCAAGTACATGGAAAAAGAGCCCCAGATCAGAAAGGAAGGTGTCAGATTTAAGGAAGGAATTTCCTTTACAATTAACTGTGGGAAGATGCTCAGTTGGGGGCGTTTTCCTGGATTGGCACCAAGACTCCCCCAGGGAAAGTCGACCATCTGCTCGTGTGAGGGTCGGAGGCAGAATTCCCAGGTTGCTGGCATAAATCTAAAACTAAAACAGGAATCTTCAGTTCAGTTCAGAGGCATTAAGCATTGCAGGAAAGGAAGTTTTCTATTTTTGTGAAGAGAGGGTCACGCCCTGGGTCAGTGATAACAGGGGACCATCACTATATAAGGGAGCTTTTGATTAAGTTAAATCCCAAGAGCCTCCTGGAATAGATTGTTCCACGATCCCAGTTGAAATTCCACCTTTTTGGCCTGGGAATGCTAAAGTGACAGGAGAAACTTGCATAGAATTTTACAGGACAGAAACAGGCCATTTGGCCTGACTGGCACATGCTGTTGATACAGCTCCACGCAAGATTCCTCCCAGCCTTCTTCATCTCCCCCTATCTGCATATCCTTCTATTCCTGTCTCCCTCATGTGTTTATGCAGCTTCTCCTTCGATACAGTTTGCCTCAACTAATCCCCGCAGTAGTGAGTTCCACATTCTCACCACCCTCTGGGTAAAATTTCTCCTGAATCCCCGATTATGTTCATTCATGCCTAGCTTATATTAATGGTTCTGGTTAATTTAAGAATAAAAGTTACCAATTTACCAGCTCCTTCCATGGCTGCACTGACAGGTGCACGACCCAGGGTGGCACTGTGCCACACAGCATAGAATGGTATCAGGGTTTCTCCCCTCCCCTCATCTGGATCAGCAAGGCCCAGCTGCAGTAACTGGGCGACCGCAATGCCAGCTATTGAGAGAAACACACCCAGAGGTCCTGCTTCCAATCTCCACCCAGTTGCTCTGGCTGGAAGGTGAGGATGTTGTGGTTTGCCATTCATGGCTGAATAGTCTTGGCTGACACCTAGCTGCCTGCCATATTGCTGTTTGTGGGAGCTTGCTGTGCACAGATTGGCTACGTGACAACAGTGACTGTAACTCCTCTTTTGGGTGAGATGAAAACTGAAGCCCTATCTGTGCTCTTGGGTGGAGAGGGAAGATCCCCATAGCTCTATTTTGAAGAAGAGCAGGGCAATTCTCCCAAGCGCCTTGGTCAACATTTGCCCCTCAATCAATGTCACTAAAAGAGATTTTCTGTTCATTATCATATTGCTGTTTGTGGGTGCTTGCTGTGCACAAATTGTGTGTTGTGTTTCCTTCATTATAACAGTGACTGTATTTCAATAAGCACTTCATTGGCTGTAAAGAGCTTTGGGGTGTCCTGGGGATGTAGAAGGCGCTATGTAAATGCAAGCTCTATCTCTATTTCTCTGAATGTCCTTTGGCCCAGGTTAAGCTCCCGGGGGACCACCCACTGTTTTCAAGTCCATTTATAAAGAAACGACAAACAGATTTGCATCAGATTTGCCTAATCTCTGGTTGTGAGTCAGCAAGTCATAAGACTGACGAGTCAGTGCCCATTCAGTCAATGTTCTAAAGCTGTCAGAGCTTCTCATAGGTGAATTCCCAGGCACGGGTAATCACTCACCATGTGCAAAATCTTTCGTTTCTCTTGGCTATCTTTGGCTTGTGGTATTCTCATCAAAGTATCGGTTTCAGTCCCTGTCAATTAATATTAAACAATTTTCTTGTTTATGATTTCACACTGTCATCACAGAGTTCTCTCTCACTGGCTATATAAAGCAAATTCATACATTTCTTTATTTGTTCTTGAACTGTGAGCATTGTTGGCAAAGACTGGCCAATTGTCCATCCCTGGTTCCCCTGAGAAGGTGGTGTTGAGCCACCTTCTTGAATTGGCGGCACAGGTTTGATAAACCTGAGTGCAAGGCCACTTTAAAGGAAGCTAAGAGTCCTAGTTATGGTCAGCCGTGTCTCAGTTGGTGGCATTCTTGAGTCAAGAGGGAAAATCATCTTAAAGGGAAAATCATGTTGAACTAACTTGCTGGAGTTTTTTGAAGAGGCAATAGAGAGGGTTGATGAGGGCAATGCTGTTGATGTTGTGTACATGGGCTTCCAAAAGGCATTTCATACAGTGCCACACAAAAGACTTGTGAGCAAGAAGCAATATGAATACGGAATTGGCTGAGTGGCAGGAAGCAGAAAGTAGTGGTTAATGGATGTTTTTCGGGCTGGATGAAGGTTTGTAGTGGAGTTCCCCAGGGGTCAGTGTTGGGACTCCTGATATATATTAATGACCTAGATCTTGGTGTACAGGGCAAAATTTCAAAGTAGATAGGGAGAAAATATTCCCGCTCGTGAAAGAATCGAGAACGAGAGAACGCAGATTTGAAGTAATTAGTAAAAGAAGCAATAGTGATATAAAGAAAAGGTTTTTCAAGCAGCGAGTGGCTAGGATCTGGAATGCACTGCCTGGGAGTGTGGTGGAGGCAGACTGAACTGAAGCACTAAGGGAATTAGAGTGTTTCCTGAAAAGGAAGAATGTGCAGAGTTATGGGGAGAAGGCCGGAGGATGGAACTAGGCGAGTTGCTTGTTCACAGAGTTGGTGCAGACACAATGGGCCAAATGGCCTCCTTCAGTGCTGGAACAATTCTGTGATAAGGATGTGGGTTCAATTCCCATTCCAGCACTTGGATGCAACAATCTAGGTTGACATTCTCAGTGTTATAGGGAGGGAGTGCTGCACTGCTGAGGTGCCACTTTCCGATGAGACATTAAACGGACGCCCTTTCGGGTAAAAGAGCCCATGGTACTTTTTCAAAGAAGAGCAGGGGAATTCTCTCAGGCGCCCTGTCCAATATCTACCTCTCAACCAACATTACTGAAAAAAACAGATTATCTGGTCATTATCATATTGTGGGATCTTGCTGTGCATAAATTGGCTGCCATGTTTCCTACATTACAACAGTGACCACACTTCAAAAAAGTACTTTGGCTGGAAAGCAATTTGGGAGGTTAAGTGGTTGAGCAAGGTGCTATTATAAATGCAAGCTTATCTTTCTTTTTAGTGTGGGACTGGAGTCATATGTGGGCCCAGACCGGGTAAGGACAGCAGGTTTCCTTCCCTAAAGGACATTAGTGAAGCAGTTGAGCTTTTAAGACAATCCAACAGCTTCATGGTCACTTTTACTGATCCCAGCTTTTTATTTCTAGGTTTTGTTTTTTGAAACTGAATTCAAACTCTCAAATGGACGTGGCGGGATTTGAACTTATGTTCTCTGGGATATTATTGCAGGTCTCTGGATTACTAGTCCAGTAGAAATCTCCTCTCTGCTCGTTTAGGTTTGCCAACTCTCTCTGAGCGTATTCCTCATGTGTCCAACTGTCCTACCCAGTCAAATAACCTTTTCTCCCCACCACCAATATTTGTACAACTCAAACAAAGTATGTTAAAAGAAAATTGTAAAAACACACAATCTATTTTTAATGCCCCTATTTTTTTTTTTGTGCTGATTTGTCCAGGAGATTAACCTTTGATTTCTGGAGACTCCTGGACAATACTGGAGGGTTGGCAACACCTACAATGATGATTTGTATTTACGTAGTATGTTGAATGTAGTAAGACATCCCGATGCTTCATAGCAGTGCAATTCGACAAAGTTTGACACAGACAATTAAATAGATATTAGGTCAAGTGACCGAAACCTTAGTCAAAGAGGTAGGTTATAGAGCGACCTAAAGTAGGAGAGAGAGTAAAGAGGTAGAGAGGTTTAGGGAGGGAATTCCAGAGTTTATGGACTTGGCAGTTGAAATTACAGCCACCAATGGTGGTGTGATTAAAATTGGGGATGCTCAAGAGACCTGAATTAAAGGAATATCGATATCTCAGAGAATTGTAGGGCTGGAGGGGATTACAGAGATTTCTCGACAAACTAATTTATGCATCAGGCATTGCTTTAGCTGCAAAGGTTTTTGTTGCTCTTCTCTCCTCTCTGAGCCACTCACTGACTCATACTGGGAAACGGTTGCCTGGGCGCTGTCTAAAGTACACCAATTGATGCAGACTCTGCACAGGAGCAGAGTACACAGTCGGACCTGTGCAGTCTATATTGTCAGACTTCTGCTGGACGTGCGAAGCCACAGTCACCCTGCAGGACGCTTGTTGTGGTCTGATGCCACCTCATTGTGTTATGTCTCTTTAGCACCTCACCTTTGTGTGAGAGGGTGTCAGAGTGGAGACTCAGTTTCCTTCAATGTGACATGGTCTGCACCTATTCATCTCTAACAATAGTCAGAGAATCCATTATAGAACCTCACAACACAGAAGGTGGCATTCCTTTGCTGGCCCATTGAAAGATCTGTCCAATTAGTCTCACTCCACCCTGTTCTCAGAATCACAGAACTGTTACAGTGCAGAAGGAGGCCATTCAACACATTGTGTCTGCACCGGCTCTCCAAATGAGCATTATGACTTAGTGCCATTCTCCTGCCTTTTCCCTGTAACCCTGCACATTGTTTCTATTTAAATAATCATCTAATGCCCTCTTGGATGCCTTGATTGAACCTGCCTATACCACACTTCCAGGCAGTGCATTCCAGACCCAAACCACTGTGTGAAAAAAAAAATTCTTATATCACATTTGCTTCTTTTGCAAAATACATTTATCCCTCTCATTCTCAATCCTTTTATGAGCAGGAACAGTTTCTCCCTATCTACTCTGTCCAGGCCCCTCATGATTTTGAACACTTCTATCAAATCTCCTCTTAACCTTCTTCTCTCCAAGAAGAACAGTCCCAACTTCTCCAATCTATCTTGATAACTGAAGTTTCTCATCCCTGGAACCATTTTTGCAAACCTCTTCTACACTCTTTCTTATGCGTCAACATCCTTCCTAAAGTGTGGCACTCAGAACTGTACACAATACTCCAGCTGAGGTCTAACTAATGTCCTCTAAAAGCTCAGCATAACCTCCTTGCTCTTGTACTTTATAATAAAGCCTAGGATACTGTATGCTTCATTGACTACTCTCTCCACCTGTCCTACCACCTTAAATGACTTATGCACATATACATCCAGAACCCTCTGCTCCTGCTCCTTTAGAGTAGTGCCCCTTTATTTTATATTGTCTCTCCATATTCTTCCTACCAAAATGCAGCACCTCTCACTTCTCAGCATTGAACTTCATCTACCACCTATCTGCCCAGTCCACCAACTTGTCTATGTCCTATAGAAGTTCTACACTGTCCTCCTCACAGTTTACACAGTTCTTTTACACATTTTTCTTTTGCACATTTTTTCCCTTCAAATATTTGAAGTTTTGGGTGTTGTAATATCTCTTCCCCCCGCACCTCCCATCACAGGGATTGTGCAATAGAACTTATAAGTGTTTGAAGTTGAGTGTGTTTATTCCCTCCCCTCTTGAAGGAGGTGACTCATATTGGGACACAGTTCCAGGGCCACTGGCAGGTTTTTATCCCTTGTTCAGCAGACTAGACAGTAAGTGTCGGAAGGTTGTTCAACCTGAATTGCGTGCTGCGCTTTCACTGAGTAACAACTGGCCTCAGCTGGCAGAACCTCTCACCTGTGGTTCAGTGGGTAGCACTCTTACCTCAGAGTCAGAAAGTTGAGTTCAAGTCCTGTTCCAGTGCCATTGAGCATATAATCCATGTTGACATTGCAAGTGCAGTACTGATGGTGCACTGCATTGTCAGAGGCACCAACTTTAGTGCAAGCCAAACTTTCCCTGTTCTGGTGGCTCTTGTGGGTGGACATTAAAGATCCGATTATCTTATTCTGAGAAGAGTAAGGCGGTGGCCTGGCCAGTATTTATTCCTCACCAATAGCAGGCTGACTGGCCGTTCATCTCATAGAATTGGCATGAGAATGTGGTACACATTAAATATCACAGCGTTCAAAGCCAGTTGTTGCACGTAACAACCCTTGGCTTGAAATGTGGTAAAGTGCAGCACAAATTCAATATTTTCTATTCAACTGTGTGGAGAATCACACTGAGGTTGCAATCTTGCCCCAACTCAACTTCCCCATGTTTGTGTTTTCCAGCAAGACTCACTTTTTTATTTGTTCTTTCATGGGGTGTGGGCTTCGCTGGCTGGGCCAGCATTTATTGCCCATCCCTAATTGCCCTTGAACTAAGTGGCTTGCTAGACCATTTCAGAGGGCAGTTAAGAGTCAACCACATTACCGTGGATCTGGACTCACATGTAGGCCAAACCAGGTAAGGACAGCAGATTTCCTTCCCTAAAGGGCATTAGTGAACCAGATGGGTTTTTATGACAATCGATGATAGTTTCATGGTCACCATTACTGAGGCTAGCTTTCAATCCTAGATTCATTAATTGAATTTAAATTCCACCAACTGCCATGTGAGATTTGAACCCATGTCCCCAGAGCATTAGCCAGGACCTCTGGATCACTGGTCCAGTGACATTACCACTACACCACAGTCTCCCTTCCTCATCGAACCATGATCAGTGATTGATGCTCCAGTGAAGCAGCTTGAGGTGTTTTACATCAAACTCTCTGGCAGCCATCTGTCTCATGAGACATAAGATGACAAGAATTAGGAGCAGGAAATTCCTCTTCATCTCCATTTCGAATGGGAAGCCCCTTATTCTGAAACTGTTATAGTTCTAGATTCCCTCATGAGGGGAAACATCCTCTCAGCACCTACCCTGTCAAGCCCCCTCAGGATCTTATATGTTTCAACAAAAGCATCTCTCATTCTTCTAAACTCCAATGAGTGTAGGCCCAACCTGCACAACCTTTCCTCATAAGACAACCCCAGGCATCAGCCTAGTGAACCTCTGAACTGCTTCAGATGCAAGTATATCCTTCCTTAAGTAAGGAAAGCAAAACTGTACACAGTACTCTAGGTGTGATCTCACCAATGCCCCATACAGCTGACGCATGTCTTCCCTTTCCTTTATACACCATCCCCCTTGCAATAAAGGCCAACATTCCATTTGCCTTCCTAATTATTTGCTGTATCTGCATGCTGACCTTTTGTGATTCACACACAAGGAAACCCAGAGCCCTCTGTACTGCAGCCTTCTGCTATCTCTCTCCTTTTAAATAATACTCTGCTTTTCTTTTCTCCCTGCCAACGTGGACAACCTCACATTTTCCCACATTATACACCATCTGACAATTTTTTTGCTCACTCACTTAACCTACCTATATCCCTTTGCAGACTCTTTGTATCCTCCTAACAATTTTGCTCTCCTACCTATCTTTGCATCATCAGCAAATTTGGCTACAAGTAGTGAGCCCCTTTATCAGGGAGAAGATGGTTTGCTCCTTGGTGGTCAACTCTGTGTTCAGAGGAACTGGAGTGTCCTCTCCTGAGTGTAAATCTGGACCAAATCTATGGAGACCAAACGGCGACCTCTTTGATTGGGTCCAAAGGAATGTAGAGCATCGACTCAGTTGCAGGGGTTACATATTTGGACATCAGTCCGCCTTTGGGCTCCATTCCAGATTTTTTTGCCTGGGTTTACTCCCTTAGCCTTCAACTCCCCCGAGGTATCCACAAGGCAGTGGAGTTATTCCCCCAGAGCTGGGAGTTTGGTTCATGAGTTTCAGGGAATCTCCACATGCCGGTGGGCCTGGGCACTGAATGCCTGGGGGCCAAACCTTCTCCGAGTTCCTCTGATGCTTTAACCTGGGGTCATGAGGGACCTTGTTTCTGTGTGTCACCACGAGGAGACCTAGCTGAAGACTTGCTGATGAAGAGGCTCTGTACTGACAGGGAGAGGCTTACACATTTGGCTCTCCTTTTCACATTGCTGCTAGCCAGTGGGATCGGTTGAAAGTGAGAAGCGCACTAGCTAGCACATAAAAAGCAAGAAGTATGCTAACTCTCTTCAATCAAATGCAAGACACATCACATCGACCTGATGGGCACACTCTTACATTAAGGCACCACATAAATGCAAGCTGCTCTCACTTTACGTGGTTCAGTACTACAAAAGGATGTGCATTTACCTACATCAAGTATAGGGTGGGGGACCACTGGACTGTGTGTTTAACTTAAAGAAGAACCATTGAGTGATTTTGGGTGAATTTCACCAATGGGACTAAGTTATGTTGCTTTGATAACATTCATCAACCTCAAGTCATCTCTGACTTCTCTTATTTCTCTTTCCCCTGCCTCGCCCCCCCACCGCCTCCCCTCTCCTGATAATATTTCACCTTTCCCCTATTAAGGCTGACACTCCAGTGTTGTACCAAGAGGGTGCTGCACTGCTGGAGGTGCTGCCTTTTGGGTCAGATGTTAAACCGAGGCCCCCATTGGCTCTTCGGAGGATGTGGGGAAAAAAAACCCCATGGCACTGTTTCAAAGAAAAGCAAGGGAGTTCTCCATGGTGTCCTGGCCAATTTCTATCTCTCAATCACCATCACAAGAATAGATTATCCGGTCATTTCTACAATGCTGTTTGTGGGAGCATGCTGTGCACAAATTAGCTGCTACATTTCCTACGTTACAACAGTGACTACACTTTGAAGAGCACTTCATTGCTGCAAAGCGCCAAGGGTTGTCCAGCGATCGTGCAAAGCACTATATAAATGCAAGTCTTTCTTTTCTTTTTCTTGCAGGTGACCTTCACCAAACGGAAGTTTGGCCTGATGAAGAAGGCGTATGAGCTGAGCGTACTGTGCGACTGCGAGATTGCACTCATCATCTTCAATAGCACCAACAGGCTCTTCCAGTACGCCAGCACTGACATGGACCGGGTGCTGCTCAAGTACACAGAGTACAGCGAGCCGCATGAGAGCCGCACCAACTCTGACATCCTAGAGGTAAGGAGATCACCAGTCATGGGCAATGGGCCAACCCATCAACTCCTCCATGCAACTCCCGTCATCCACAGTGGAGTCTTCTTCCAACTTGCCTTCATTGTTGGTCAGATAACGATGGGCTGAGTATTGGGGGCACAGAATTACAGAATAACAGGAGTTTTACGGCACAGAAGCAGACCATTTAGCCCATCGTGTCCGCAGCAGCTGTCCGATTGAGCAATTTACTTAGTGCCATTCTCCCATTGCCCTGCACATTCTTCCTTTTCAAATAACAGTCTAGTTCCCTTTTGAATGCCTCAAATGAAACTACTTCCACCACACTCAGGCAGTGCATTCCAGACTCTAACGACTCCCAGCTACCATGTTAGTTGCAAAATAATTCCAAGCTAGATCTATATATGTGAAGACGCGTGCAAGCCATTAAGTTGCCAACAACAAAAGAGAGGTGTGAAGGGACAAGACCCACCAAAAGAGGATAGAGTAGGTTTGCTTCATTTACACAGCATTTAAACTCAGATTTCAAAGTTAATGCTCCTTCATTTGCTGTGTCACATCCTATATTTGATTAAGAATCCTAAAAGCATATCAATTTCCCTTCAAATATTTGTGGCTGTTTTCCAACTTTGTCAAACATAATAAGGATAAATTCTGAATACTGAATGCTGCTTGGGGTCTAAGTTGGGCATGGACTACTAGGAACCTAGGACTTAGGAACAGGAGTCGGCCATTTGGCCTAGTGTCTTCCAATGCCGCCTCCCAGGACAAATCTTAGAATTTCCCATAAACCACCACCACTCCCCACACCCGACTACCCCAGATAAAGCCTAAAGTCTCCATTTTAATGTTAACTCTACCCCTATGCTCCCTTCCCCATTCTCCAGTTTCCCCAAATGATTTAACTTTAAACCTGCGTTTTAAATTCTTGGAAGGATTGAATCCTTTTAAATGTTCAGTAGTTCGTTGCCATGCAGAGTGATTGAGGTGGATAGAGTAGATGCATTTAAGGATAAGCTAATAAACACATAAGGAGAAAGGAATAGAAGGATGTGTCGATGGGGTGAGATGGAGAGGGTGCGAGGAGGCTCATGTGGAGCGTAAATCCCAGCATGGACCAGTTGGGCTGAATGGCCTGTTTCTAAAATGGCCTGTTGTAAAACTAAACTTTGTTTTATGACTTTAAACTGGGGCGAAGGTAGAAATAGGGAATTTTTTCTTTGCCTTTCTTTAATGCTCGTTTTGGAAACGCAGGCCGGGATTTTCTAGCTCAGCCAGCAGCAGGCATCGTCACAGGCGGGACAGGATCCAAATTTTCCCATCCCGCACGCAATGATGCCTGCCACTGGTGGGGCCAGAAAGTCCTGCCCATGGACTTCACTGACAAAGCTGGCATTTATTGGATATTCCTAGGTGGTGATGGTCTACCTTGAACCGCTCACTGTTTGATACAATTAAAGATCTTGCTCGACCATTTTGTTTTGTTGTGGTGTTTAATGGGAGTGGCTTGAGAGCTGGCATGGGTTGCCAGCCCTCCAGGATTACCCTGGAGTCTCCAGGAATTGAAGATTGATCTGCAGGACAATGCAGTGAGCAACACCCAACGGAAAGATCATAGGGGGCATTTAAAAAATAAGCTGGAGCCAGTCTGTCTTCAACATAGGTTTATCCACAAAACTCGGTGTAACAAGTGCAGACTACTTTTCCCTTTTATGCAGTTTTCCGTCCACACAGGTGGAAACTGGTTCTTAAAATTTTCCCTAACCTTTCCCCAATTAGTATCAGCTATCCTTAATCTCAGCTAGGACAGGCACTCAATTGTCACAGTATTTGCAACATTAACGTGCTCTGTGTATGTTATCATATTTATTCTTGAGTTGTGAGCATCACTAACAAGACCAGTATTTATTGCCCATCCCCAATTGCCTTTGAGAGGGTGGTGGGGTGCCACCTTCTTGAACCGCCATAGTTCAGCTGGTGTAGGTGCACCCACAGTGCTTTTTCTGTAGTGGCTTGGTAGACCGTTTCAGGGGGCTGTGGGTCAGGAGTTGCATGTAGGCCAGACCAGGTAAGGACAGCAGATTTCCTTTACTAAACAATGTTAGTGAACCAGTTGGGTCTTTATAACAATCGAGAAGTTTCATGATCATTAATTTGATCATTAACAATGAAACTAGCATTTTATTCCAGATTTTTTTATTCATTAATTGAATTTAAATTTCCCCCAGCTGCCACTGTGGGATTTAAACTCATGTCTACCGGACAATGGTTCAGGTCTCTGGACTACTAGCTCAGAAACATAACTGCTATGCTACCGTACCCCCTGTACTAATAAAGGTCGTTCAAAACTCAGCTGGTTGTTAATAAAGTTTTCACTGGGTTCTGATGAGCCTCACGTGTTGTACAAATAAAATATCAACCTTTTCACATCACAATGTACCAGTAATGAAAGCAGAATGTTTTGTGTAGCAAGTTCTAATCTCTGTGCTTTTCTTTTCCTGTCATTTGTACAAGCAGCAGCAAAACAATTACACCTATAAGCTGCCAATTGTTGCCTTGGGTGCCATTTTGGTGGTGGGCATTCAGAAAAATCAACAGGGAGCATTCTCCTCCCTTGCTGCCACTTAGAAATTTAAAACATCAGGGGTGTTAGCTTAGCACGTAGTCTGGATTTTGAGGGAGCATGTTTTGACTTGCTGATCAGAATTTTCTAAAGGACAAGTGGGCATACTTTGGATATAGGCCCGTTTCCATGCCAACCAAACATTCTGTACAGAATCTGCTGGTCACATATCTAAAATTTGGCCTTTATCTTGCCTATGAATTCATTTGTTTGAGTCTCTAGCAAGATAGAATGACAGAAACGTACAACACACAAGGAGACCATTGGCCTGTTGTGTCTGTGCTGTCTCTTTGAAAGAGCAGTCGTGCTTAGTACCCTAGCCCCGCTTTTTGACATTAACCCTGTAAGCTCCCTATCACGTACCTGCCCAACACCCTTTTAAAATTATGAATGGAATCAGCTTCCAGCATCTTTTCAGATAGCGCATTCTAGAACCTGACAACATTGAGTGAAAAATGATTTTCCTTATGTCTCCTGTATTTCTTTTTACCGATTTGATTCTAAATCTACAACCTCTCATTATTGACCCACTCACCAGCGAGAATAATTTTTCTCTATCTCTCCTTTCATAATCTCTCATCACCTTGACTATTGGGTCACCTCTTAATCTCTCTGTTCCAAGGAGAACATCCTGAACCTTTCTGGACTCTTCTCAGTTTGGAACTCCCTCATCCCTGATAACATCTTGACAAACCTCCTCTGTTTCCTTTCTAAGGCTTTTACATCTTTCCTGAAGTGTGGGGCCCAGAATTGTCCACAATGTTCCAGCTGAGACCTGAGCAGTGATTTATAAAGTTCTGGCAGGATCTCTTCGCCTCTATTTATAAATCCAAGTAACCCCCTATGTTTTTTTTAACCACCTTATCAATTTTCCTTGCCATCTTTAAGGATTTGTGTGTATGGACACCAAGGCCTCTCTCTGCTCATCTGCACTTTTCAAAATCATGACAAGGTTGCCAAAGAGTTTACCCTGGGAAAATATTCAGGATGTGGTGCTGAATGTTCCCTTAAACTGTGATTTCTACCTAGACGCTGAGAAAAAAGGGTTTAAATGGATGTGAGAGTCCAGATCTGGAGATTGATGACTCCGTTGAGCCAAGCCTGGAGGCAAACGACAAATACAGAAAGTATGAAGCGGTGAATCACATGAACAACAGACAGAGGGTTTGTGTAAGTAGCTTGGAATGGTTTATATTTTTTTTTGTAGAATTTATTTTCTCTTCCTCCTGAAATCTCCCCACATCACATACTTTTTACAACCAAATGGCGCCTACTTATAGGCCTCAAGCCTCAATCTCTGGCCTCTCAAAACTTTATGTGAGGGAAACGCTGACTTTCTTCCTGGTTTCTACCTGCCCCCTATGTGAAGAAGTCGGGCCTTCGTTTACCATCATCAACCCACAGGAATAAATCTTCTCTGGAATCACAAAGTACAAATTGGATCTGAATGTTCTGGGGCAATTTTATCCTCTCGCCTTCTTAAGCTCCTTTGTTGTGTAAACAAATCTCTAAACAAATTCTGTATATTCTACACCAATAAATTTCTGTTGGAAGAATCTTTCAAAGATTGATACGTTCCCAGGGACTCCTGTCCTAACCTCCAAATGACGCACACGTACCCAGAAGATATTGGGCATTGCAGGAGACATTTATTAGCTATACAGCGGCAAGAGCAACTTGCATTATGCAACACCTTTAACATCATAAAGCCCCCCAAGGTGCCTAACAAGAGCAGTACGAATAAAAACATTCTTGACACTGAGCCACGTAAGGAAATATTGGGATGGGTGACTAAAAGCTTGGCCAAAGAGGTTGGTTTTATGGAGCATCTTAAAAGAGGAGAGGAGGCAGAGAGGGAGGGAATTCTGGAGCCTAGGGTCTCGGCAACTGAAAGCACAGCTGCCGATGATGGAGCGATGAAAACTGGGGATGGGCAAGAGACGGGGTGGATGTGGAGAGGATGTTTCCTCTTTTGGGAGAACCTAGAACTAGTGGGGGGGGGGCACTGTTTTAAAATAAGGGGTCGCTCATTTAACTCAGAGATGAGGAGACATTTTTGCCCTCGGAGGGTTGTGAGTCTTTGGAACTCTCTTCCTCGAAAGGCGGTGGAAGCAGAGACTTTGAATATTTTTAAGGCAGAGCTAGATAGATTCTTGATTAACAAGAGGGTTGAAAGATTATCAGGGGTAGGCAGGAATGTGAGGTTGAGGTTACATTCAGATCAGCCATGATATTTTTGAATGGCAGGGCAAGCTCGAGGGGCCGAGTGGCCTATTCCTGCTCCTAATTCGTATGTTTGTACCATAATTGGGGAAGGTAGAGATCTGAGGGTTGTATGGCCAACAATGACAATGTACAAGCACCTCAGTAAATAGAGAAACAATGCAGAATATAGAATGTCTAAGATGTTGAGCTCATCATAAGGGCAGAAATCCGGTCATTTCCCAAATCTTAATTTTATACATGAACTGCTATATGGGAGAGGTCCAGACCAGCATTGCTGGTCCAATGGAGATGCAATATTACAGTTTTTTGGCACATTGTAATCCTACATTGCCGTTCACTAGCAGTATCAAGTGGCAGGAACTGGGAACTACATGAAAAATAAGTTACCGTACCCTGAATATCACAAACCTGTGCACTCAGGACATGAACATTTCAGAGGTGCTATAGGATTAGATGTTAAATCCAGGCCCCTGAGTCTTCTCTCAAGTCAATGCGAAAGATCCTGTGGCACTATTTTGAAGAAGAGTAGGGAAGTTATCCCTGTGTCCTGGTTAATATTTGTCCCTCAACCATTTGTGCTAATAGGCATTATCTGGCCATCATTTCATTGCTGTTTGTGAGATCTTGCTATGTGCAAATTGGCTGCCACATTACAACAGTTAGTATGGTACAAGGGAGTTCTTGATTGGCTGTAAAGCCTATGGGACATCCCGAGCTTGTGAAAGGTGCTAGATGAATGCAAGTTCTTTCTTCCTTCTGCATTTGAGTAATAGTGAGTCTTATGGTTCTATGGTTCCAAATTAGAATTCCTGTCAATGCCAAATTGGCTCATGTGAGGGGCTGCAAATGGTTTCAATGGACCTGGGCTATAGGGAGATGGTAGCATAGTGGTGGTGTCACTTGACTAGTAACCCAGAGGCCCTGGGTAGTGTTCTGGGATCACAGGCCCAAATCCCATCATGGCAACTAGTGAAACTTAAAATCAATTAATTAACAAATTCAATAAATAAATCTGGAATTGAAAGCTGGTCTTGGTAATGGTGACCATGAAACTATCATCGATTGTTGTAAAAACCCATCTGGTTCATTCATGTCTTTTAGGGAGGGAAATCTGCCCTCCTTACCCAGTCTGGCCTACATGTGACTCCAGAGCCACAGGGATTTGGTTGATTGGCAATTGCGAATCACATCCCATAATAGAATAAAGGGGAAAAAATCAGCTGGGTTCCTGCTCCTGATACTTGTCCAGTGATGCTATCTGGAAAGCTCCTGTTATCGGAGAGCTGTAATGTATAATGACCTGCAAACACTCCTGTCAATGGCTGCACATTAGGAGTTGCTAATTTGGTAAGGCACGAGAGAATAGTCAGTACCTATTGCTCCTCATGCCAGTCAAAGCCCTTGTCTACAGGGGAAGAAAGGTAGGGACAAAAAAACCCCATTTAGGTTATGAGAGATGATGTATTGCAAGCTGTCCCCTACTTTACTCCAGATACCATGGTGCCTGAGACCTTGATCCAAAATCTTAACTGAACCATCAAATTCCCTGGCAGGCTGCAAGTATATTTATCAGTACTGAGCACTGCAAAAGACCAGACTATATAAGGACACAAAAACAGTCACCCACAGCACAGACCTGCAACCCTGAAAATATTCAGACGATCAAACTGTTGGAAATATTCCTTCATTACTCCAGCTAAATCCTTGTGCTTCCTTCTTGTCAAATGGACTGACCTCTCATGATGTTGTGTGTTGAGTCTTGCATTACCAGCTCACTTTGTGATGTCCCTCAATGGAATGGCCCATTTGGAAAGATGAGGGTGGGAGGAGTGGCATGGAGCAACCTAAGCTAGGGGAGTTGCATTGGAGGCAGTACAGCCAAGGTTCACTAAATTGATCCCTGGGATGAGGGGATTGTCCTGTGATGAGAGGCTGAGTAAATTGGGCTTATATTCTCTGGAAGTTTAAAAGAATGAGAGGTGATCTCATTGCATCCTGCAAAATTCTAAAGGGGCTTGATAGGGTGGATGATAAGAGATTTTGGTCAGGGAATCTAAAACACAGGGGCACAGTCTCAGGATAAGGGGCTGATCATTTAGGACTGAGATTAGGAGAAATTTCTTCACTCAAAGGGTTGTGAATCTTGTGAATGTTGAATGCATCTAAGGCTGGGACAGACAGATTTTTGGTCTCTCAGGTAATTAAGGGATATGGAGAGTGGGCCAGAAAATGGAGTTGAAGCCCAAGATCAGCCATGTTCGTAATGAATTGTGGGGAAATAGTTTCTCTTTATTTGCTCTATCAAAAACCCTTGCATGAGGTGATGTCTTAGGTGCATAAATCCCTGCAGAAATTCCTCACTTAGGATATAGTAAGGGATGTACTTGCATTGAAGGCAGATTTGAGAAGGTCCATTAGGTTGATTCCTGAGATGAGCCATGTGGCCTACTCCTGTTCCAATTTCTGATTTTCTTCATGGAGATTCAAGATGGCAACTTATTTTGTTGCGTTTCACACTTTATTTTCTCTACTGAAGTCTTGCAGAACCCATGTTCCCTTCCCAAACTGGACACTCCTCCCCAACTTCCATAAATGTGGAGGCTATAACAGGCACTGAGACAGAGACCTGGGGTGGGGTGCACCAGGAGCAGTAGGAAATATGCCACATTCAATGGAACTCCTCATATTATGCCTTCTTGTCACAGAGAATTGTGATTGTAACAGTTATTCCTGGCACTTTGTTTGCTTGCTTTTGCTGGAGAGTGAGACAATGCAAGTGATCGCAATGGAGAGAGGAATATCCCAGCATTCCCAGCAATAGCGAAAGTCTCCTATTTAAACTACAGGCCCTAAGGTGAGCAAGCAATAGTACACCCTGCAGTCAGGTGGACTGTGGAGAGGAAAGCAACATCAAAGAGAATGCACAGAAGGATGGAAGAATATAATAAAGTCATTTTGCCATCCTTGTGGCCCAAATAATGGAAGTAACTTGCTTAGAATCATAGAATGATATAACAAGAAGGAGGCCATTTGGCCCACTGTGCCTGTGCTGGCTGTTTCAAAGGCCTATCAAACTGGTTACACTCCCCTGCTCTTTCCCCATAGCTCTCCAAATGTTTCCCTTTTCAACTGTTTCCCGAATTCCCTATTGGATCTGCTTCCACCACCCTTTCAGGCAGTGCATTCCAGATTATAATAACTTGCTGCATGAAAAATGTTCTCATCCCTTCTCTGATTACCTTAAATTTGTGGCCCCTGGTTGCTGACCCTTCAGCCACTGGAAATAGTTTCTCTTTATTTGCTCTATCAAAAACCCTTGCATGAGGTGATGCCTTGGGTGCATAAATCCCTGCTGAAATTCCTCACTTAGGATATAGTAGGCATTGAAGGCAGATTAGAGAAGGTCCATTAGATTGATTCCTGAGATGAAGGGTTTGTCTTATGAGGAAAGGCTGAGCAGGTGGACCCTATACTCATTGGAGTTTAGAAGAATGAGAGGTGATCTTATTGAAACATATAAGATTCTGAAGGGGCTTTGACAGGGTAGATGCTGAGAGATGTTTCCCTCGTGGGAGAATCTAGAACTAGGGGGCCCAGTTGCAAAATAACGGGTCGCCTATTTAAGACAGAGATGAAGAGGAATTTCTTCTCAGAGGGTTATTAATCTTTGGAGTTCTCTACCCCAGAGATCTGCAGAAGCAGCATTATTGAATATATTCAAGGCTGAGTTAGTCAGATTTTTGAATGACAAGAGAGTCAAAGGTTATGGGTTACAGGCAGGAAAGTGGAGATAAGGCCGCTATCAAATCAACAATGATCTATTGAATGACAGAGCAGACTCGAATGATCTACTCCTGCTCCTATTTCTTGCATTAACTTATTTGTAATAGTCAAACCTTTCAATGTTGACTGCCCCCTAACCTCTAAAAGGGCCTGGCTTCTGACCATTGACTTTCACAACACCAGTGATTCACTGATGGAGGATTCTGGAAATGGACCCTATCTGCTCTGAATCGACCAATTCTTGGCGTCCGAAAGGGAAGACGTATTTTTTATTGGTTATGATGCTATATTGACTATTCCAATGTCCTACAGGCCGGCCTGCCACCTTCCATCCTCTGTAAACTTGAGCTTGCCCCAAGCTCTGCTGCCTTTCTCTAGACTTGCACCAATTTCTGTGCTCCAATCACCCCTGGGCTCGCTTACCTACATTGGTTCCTGGTCAGCAATTCCTCAATTTTAAAATTCTCATCCTTGTTTTCAAATCCCTCCCTAGCCACCCCTCCCTACTTCTGTAACATCCCCAAGCCCCCCCAAACCCTCCAAGATGTCGTTGCTCCTCTAATTCTGGCCTCCTGCGCAGCCCCCAATTCCATTGCTCCAACATTAGCAGCCCTGCCTTCAGCTGTCTAGGCCCTAAACTCTGGAATTCTCTCACTAAACATCTCCATCTCTACATATCTCTCCTCCTTTAAGATACTCCTTAAAACCTACCTCTGACTAAGCTGTTGGTCATCTGTCCCAATATCTCCTTTGTTTGATTACACGCCTGTGAAGCCCCTTGGGACGTTTTACTACCTTAAAGGTGCTATGTAAATACAAGCTGTTGTTGTTAGTTATCATGGAGTTTCATTTAACAATGAAGCGTTAACATTGCGATTTCTTGCTTTTGTTCCACCTTCTTGTTTCTCTCTCTCTCTGTCTCTGTGTCTCTGTCTGTCTGTCTGTCTGTCTGTCTCCCTCTCTCTCTCTCTCTCGCTCTCTCTCTCTCTCTTCCCTTCTCAGGCAGGCACACTGTCTAACCATGAAGTGTCCATTCTGGCTGCAGCACAGAGTGCCACCAGTTTGGCCTACAGCAACCCGACCGGGTCCATCCTAAATCGAGCTCCACTGCCACAGCCAATTGTACCTCGAAGTGCTCACTCGTCAGGGTTGACATCACAAGTGTCCACAATTTCTCATTCAGGTATGTTGCTGAAACCGTACTGGTCTTGACACGCACTTGCAAATGTTCCCTTACTTCAGTTACTGTCAATGCCTCGTTAATTTGGGGACATTCTCTTAGAATCTTACCGTGTAGAAGGAGACCTTTTGGTCCATCGTGCTTGTGCCAGCTCTTTGAAAGAACTATTTAGTTAGCCTCATTGACCTACTTTTTCCCAATAGTCCTTTTCAGGTTTCTATCCAATTTTCATTTGAAAGTTACTGTTGAATCTGTTTCCCCTGCCCTTTCAAGTGATCCATTCCACCTCGGTGTCTAGTTGTTTAGTAACAATTTCACTCATATTACTAATTATCTTAAATCTGCATCCTCTGATCTCATTGTGTCCCATTTCAGACACAAAATCAAGACATAAAAATCTAGGCTGACACTCCAGGGCCAGTGTTGAGGGAGTGCTGTTTTTTGGATGAGGCATTAAACCAACGCCCATCCATACCTGTCCTTTCGGGTGGATGTAAAAGATCCCGAAGGCACTATTCCACAGAAGAGCAGGGGAGTGATCCCTGGTGTAGTGGTCAACCTTTATACCTCAGTCAACATCACTAAAAAATAGATTATCACATTGCTGTCTGTGGGATCTTGCTGTGCGAGAATTGGCTGCCGTGTTTCCTACATGACAATGTGACCACGCTTCAAGAATGCTTCATCGGTTTTAAGTGTTTTGGGATGTCCTGAGGTTGTGCAAGGTGCTATATAAATACACATCTCTCTATAAAGCAGCCAACCCAGTGCAGGGACGAGTATAATTATTTCCTTCAATTTTTTCAATGTTCTCATGAGGCACTGTAATGTGATTGAGTTTGTAACAAGCTGCCATCCTCTGCGATGGGAGATTGGAACCAAGCTGGGCCTCCGCTGTGCACCTGGTAAGTTCATGGCTGAATTTGGCCGGGTTGCAATGCTGTAAGCCAGTCAGACCTGAAAAGGTAGTAGGCATCCCACTGAGGCCTGGGATGCTTCTCACATTAGCTCTAGCTGACCCTGTAGGCCAACATCTTAGCACGTAGGGTAGGCTTAGCTGGGCTTGCAGCGAGGATCTTAGACTCATAGACTATTACAGCACAAAAATATGCCATCTCTCCCTTCATGTCCATATGCATCAAACCTGGACAATATGTATTGGGCTGATGAGTGGCAAGTAACATTGCCCGCCACTTGTGTGGTGGGAATGACCATCTCCAACAAGAGAGAATCTAACCATCTCCCCTTGACATTCAATGGCATTACCATCGCTGAATCCCCCAATATCAACATCCTGGGGCTTACCATTGGCCATAACCTAAACTGTACTAGCCATATAAACAATGTGCCTGCAAGAGCAGGACAGGGGCTGGGAATTCTACGGAGCATAACTCACCTCTTGATTCCCCAAAGTCTGTCCACCATCTCCAAGGCACAAGTCAGGAGTGTGATAGAATACTCTCCATTTGCCTGGATGAGTGCAGATCCAACAACACTCAAGAAGCTGGACACCATCCAGGACAAAGCAGCCCATTTGATTGGCACTCCATCCACAAACATTCATTCCCTCCACCACCGACGCACAGTTGCAGCAGTGTGTGTACCATCCACAAGATGCACTGCAGGAATTCACCAAGGCTCCTTAGACAGCACCTTCCAAACCCACGACCACTACCACCTAGAAGGACAAGGCAAGCAGATGCATGGGAACACCACCACCTGCAAGTCCCCCTCCAAGTCACTCACCATCCTGACTTGGAACTATATCGCCGTTCCTTCGCTGTCGCTGGGTCAAAATCCTGAAGCCCCCTCCCTAACAGCGCTGTGGGTGTACCTACACCACATGGACTGAAGCTGTTCAAGAAGGCAGCTCACCACCACCTTCTCAAGGGCAATTAGGGATGGGCAATAAATGCTGACCTAACCAGTGATGCCCACATCTCATGAACGAGTTTAAAAAAAAAAAAATTTCTGCACTGTTGTTTTTCTTCACTTCAGCTGCATCGCCTATTCCTGCTCTCCTGTCAGCTCTCCCATATCTTTCATTGTTCTTTCTATTTTCAGGCAACTAAGTAGTTCCCATTTATAAGAATGAGGTCGTTGAGCCATTATATGTGGGCTTTTAGTCAGTTTTAGTTCTCCCACAAACTGTGGGATAGTGTCAAAGTTCTGGAGGATGGGCATGCAAAATCCCTAATTCTCAGTTATTATGTAGATACTGTACAATCTACCAAGGCTTGAATATAAGTGGATAAGATGCCAACAGGAAGAGAGTGTGCATTGAAAGTCAGGCCAAGGTAGAGTCTCCCCATTTGAATTTCTCAATTGTTTGGTATGGGGATCCCGAAAAGAAAAAAAAGGACTGCATTTCTGTAGCACCTTTCATGATCTCAGGACACCTCAAATCAGTTTACAGCCATAGAAATATTTTTCCGAAGGGTAGTCACGATTGCAGGAAACATGACAGCTAATTTGTGCACAGCAAGCTCCTATAAATAGCAATGTGACAACAACCAGATAATCTGTTTTAGTAATGTTGATTGAGGGACAAATATTGGCCCAGGAAGAAGTCACCTGCTCGTTTTTGAAATAGTGCCATGGGATCTTCCACATTCACCCGAGAGGGCAGGCGGGGGCTTCGGATTAACATCCCATCCAAAAGACAGTGCCTCTGACAGTGCAACACTTCCTCAGTACTGCAATGGGCATGTCCGGCTAGATTTTTATGCTCAAATCACTCAAGTGGGACTTGAGATGAGAGTGCTACCCAATGAGCCACAGATGTTACATCATGTTGGGTTTCTGCCTAAAGAGAAATGTCATTTTCCTAACCTGTGGAAGAGAATCAATGATCTCTGCTGGTTTATTGAGAAATCATCAGTGTTTGATTACTGGTAAAGCCTAGTGTCCCTTATATTTGGTAATGTTCCTGGCATCAGAAAGTCTTGTTTCTGTTCCTGAATCTGACTGCTATTTTTATGTCCTCCGAACCCTAGCTACAACGCTGTATCACAGGCATCCTTCCTTCAACTCACATCTGCTTGGGTTTCTTTGAATGAAATTTACATGAAGCCCACACAATTTGGAGAGCTCGGTTTGGTCCATTGAATAGCAAAACATTATTTCGCTTTTTGAAATGTCCATGGGCCTTTCTCTCTAGCTGGGATCAGCATGTCAAGTGCAGTAAAGGGAAAACTAATGGCACGAGTTTAGGGAATGCAGTTATGCCCATACAGAGAGAGAGAGACACACACCCCTACACACACACACACCCACACCCCTTCACACACACACCCATACCCACACCCCTACACACACCCACACCCCTACACACACACACTCCCCTACACACCCCTACATACACACACCCCTACACACACACACACAACCCTCTACACACACCCCTACACACACACTCACACCCCTACACTCACACCCCTACACTCACACTCCTACACTCACACCCCTACACACACACCCCTACACACACACACACACACAACCCTCTACACACACACACACACACACACACTCCCCTACACACCCCTACATACACACACCCCTACACACACACACACAACCCTCTACACACACACACACACCCACCCCTACACACACACACCCCTACACACACACACCCCTACACTCACACCCCTACACTCACACCCCTACACTCACACCCCTACACACACACACACACACACACACACACAGACATGTTCCAGTAGAGTTCACTGGACAGTGGTCAGGTACAGACTTCTGTTTGGTTCACCCCTTTCCCTTCCTAGCCCAGGAGAGTTGAAGCCACCTAGTGCTCACATAGTACCTGTTCTGAGTTCAGCTCGCTCAGCACGGACTGTTAATTGAAGCTGAGAATGCCTGGGCTCCATTGCCCAGTCAGCTGCCTTTACTAAAATCCATAAAGAGAGCTCACAAATCAAAACTCTGGTGAGATTCTCAGAGAACACAATCCGACAGCCTCCTATTCATCCTTCAACTGGAAGAAATAAAGCAAATATTCAGACTTCAGGGTTGAGCGGAATCTACGTAAATTTGAAAACAGATTTATTTGCAATGCAGGATTGCATATTTAGGGCTCAAACGTGTATTGAGGATCTAAATAATCGGCAATATAGAGGCTGGTTAGAAAGAAAAATGGCTTTAATACAGGGAAAATAGCCAATAAGCAATGACACAGCCAATAATCAACACCTTGACCAACAATTAGTGACACTAGACTACAATCGGGACTGGACAAATAAAAGGGGCAAAAGCCAAAAACCCAGAGACTGGTCGAATACAACAAAATAAACCAACAATTGCTGGGGGCAGCTAAAAAAACATGATCTCCTCAATGCAGAGAGTATAGGCATGAATTAGTAATGTTAATCACCAACTGGGAGACTAAAAATCATTCAGAGTAGATGAATCTGGCTCTGGTCCTGAACTGGGGCAGAGCCAGTTGTTTGTGAAACAAAGGAAGGGGTGAAAGGGCCAGGTTAACATACAAGATCTGCCAGCTTTTATTGAGGAAAGACCTCCACAGGTGCTGCCTGACCTGCCGAGTGTTTCCAGTATTTTTTATTTCTATTGCAGAATGCAGCGTTCTGCGCTATTGTGCTTTTGTTTTACAGCCTCTTAGCCAGTCCCTCGGGATCGAGGATGACTTGCTGCCACTCCGGTTCGATGGCCTCTGAGGTGGCTGATAAGTCCAATTTGCGATGGGCAGGCTCTGCCACATGCAGGGTATTTGGTGCTTGAAGGGTTGGGTAGATGGGCTGCTTAGAGGATTTGTGCGCTCCCTTTGACGACTCAACTCAGCCTCTGCACATTCCCAACGAAGTGTCTCAATGTGTGCGGCGCTTTCCTGGATGAACCTGCTGCACTTTGGTCGATCACAAAGCAGGGATTCCCAAGAGTCGGCGGGGTTGTAAGGAGACATAGGCCGTTCCAACTAGAGAAAGTTGCATTTCTATATCACATTTCATAACCTGAGGACATCCCAAAATGTTACACGGCCAATACAATACTTTTTGTGGAGTCACTGTTGTAAAGTAGGACATGCGGCAGCCAATTTGCACACAGCAAGCTCTCACAAACAGCAATGTGATTATGACCAGATTATCTGATTTGTTGATGTGGGTTGAGGGATAAATATTAGGCAGGAGACTCGGGAGAACTCATTTATTCCTCAAAATAATGGCCATGGGATCTTTTACTTCCATCTAAGAGGGCAGACAGGGGCCTAGTTTAATGCCTTATCCAAAAAAGGCACTTCCAACAGTGCAGCACTCCCTTTGTACTGCACTGGGAGTGTCAGCCTGGATTATGTGCTCAAGTCTCTGAAGTGAGACTTGAACTTTCTGTTCATAGGCAAGAAATGCTATCTAGCTGAGCCATGGCTGACCCAGAGTCCCTTTCTCTTAAGTAGAACAGGTGTATGAGAAGGTAGGACTTTAGCAGGAACTGGGTTGGAAGACATGTACAAACCCACTGTAAAGGAAGAGTGAGAGAGATAGGATGTGAATGGGTTAAAATCTGCTTGCTGACTCATCCAACCACAGTGTACAGTACTTAGTACCATTTCCTGCTCTGGTTGCTTCAGGAACAAATGAGCTCATTAACTCCATGAGTGCCGCACAGTTTCCAACCCATGGGTTTTATACAAGAATATTTTAACCCCCTCCTTTTGATTCAGACATGAGTGAGGGGGCAGGAGCACTGTGGAACTTGAGAATAACCATATTCCTTCACAGTGGTGACTGTGCTAACGTAACATGACATGATAAGGTAGGGGTTGCATTGTGCGAGCTCCACAGTTGTGCAGTGCTCAGCGTGGGCCAGCCTCTTGCCCAGCAGACAGAGTGGGCTGCTCGCAGATGGCTCTCACATGCTTCCTGTGGGCTAGTTGCAGAGAAACATTAGCACAGAATGACTCACTTTCCTGCCTGAGAGAGAACAGCGCAGTGCAAAAAGATGAAAAATTACTGCATTGAATTAAGTGCTCAGTGAGTGCGAGCAGCTCTGTTTATCTTGGGTACTGTTGGAGCAGGAGTAGGCCATTCAGCCCCTCGAGTCTGCTCCACCATTCTGATAGATTATGGCTGCTCTCTACTTCAAATTCATTTACCCACCTGGTTCCATGTCCCCTGATGTCCTTACCTAATAAAAATCTATGAGGCTCCATCGTGATCACTTCAATTGACCCCAGCACCTGAGGTGTTTGTGGAGAGGGAGTTCCCAATTTCCACTACCCCCTGTGTGGAAAAGTATTTCCTGAGGTCACTCCTGAACGGCCTGGCTCTAATTTGAAGGTTCTGCCCCCTTGTTCTGGATTCCCCCAACCAGAGGAAATATTTTCGCTCTACCTACCTTTTGGAATTCCCTTGTCATTTTTAACACCTGCATTAGAATACCCTCCCAAACTCTGTCCATTCTCTCAGCTTCTTCAGAACATCTCAAGCTGCTTCACATAATAAATCACTTTAGATATTTTTTATTCCTTCATAAGCTGTGGGCGCTGCTGGCTAGGTTGGCATGCCTTCACCATCCCTAATTGCACTTCGGAGGACAGTTAAAGGTTAAACATACTGCCATGGGGCTGAAGTCACATACAGGCCTGACCAGGTAAGGGCAGCACGTTTCCTTTTTTAAAAAAGCATAGAAAATTTACAGTGTGGAAGGAGACCATTCGGCCCATTGTGTCTGTGCCAGCTGAAAATGAGCCATCCAGCCTAAACCCACTTTCGAACTCTTGGTCTGGAGCCTTGTAGGTTTTTTTATTTATTCACTCACAGGATGTGGGGCTTCGCTGGCTGGGCCAGCATTTATTGCCCATCCTTAATTGTCCTTGAGAAGGTGGTGGTGAGCTGCCTTCTTGAACCGCTGCAGTCCCTGTGATGTAGGTACACCCACAGTGCTGTTAGGGAGGGAGTTCCAGGATTTTGACCCAGCGACAGTGAAGGAACGGCGATATATTTCCAAGTCAGGATGGTGAGTGACCTGGAGGGGAACTTCCAGGTGATGGTGTTCCCATCTATCTGCTGCCCTTGTCCTTCTAGATGGTAGCAGCCGTGGTTTTGGAAAGTGCTGCCTAAGGAGCGTTGGTGAGATTCTGCAGTGCATCTTGTAGATGATACACACTGCTGCTACTGTGCGTCAATGGTGGAGGGAGTGAATGTTTGTGGATGTGGTGCCAATCAAGCGGGCTGCTTTGTCCTGGGTGGTGTCAAGCTTCTTGAGTGTTGTTGGAGCTGCGCTCATCCAGGCAAGTGGGGAGTATTCCATCACACTCCTGACTTGTGCCTTGTAGATGGTGGACACGCTTCGGGGAGTCAGGAAGTGAGTTACTCACCGCAGCATTCCTAGCCTCTGACCTGATCTTGTAGCCACAGTATTTATTTGGCTGGTCCAGTTTAGTTTCTGTTACAGCATTCTAAGTGCGTTCTAAGTGCGTATCCTAGTATTTTTTTTAGTGTGATCAGGGTTTCTGCCTCTATCATTCTTTCAGGCAGTGATTCCAGACCCCCACCATCTCTGGGTGAAAAAATGATTCCTCAAACTTCCCTCTAATCCTTCTACCAATTACTATAAATTCATGCCCCTGGTTATTGACCTCTCTACTAATGGAAATAGGTCCTTCCCATCCACTCTATCCAGGCCTCTCATAATTTTATACACAAAAGGCATCAGTGAATCAGTCGCTTTTTTTTTTGTGCAGCAGTCCAACAGCGTCACAGTCACTTCTACCGATACCAGATTTTATTCTCAGGTTTTTAAACTGAGTTTGAATTCTCAAACAGCCATAGCGGAATTTGAGCTCAGGTTCTCGGTTATTAATCCAGTCTCTGGGGAGAATTTTCTCTCCGTCGGGCGGGCCGGTCAGGAGTGGGCTTGGGCGGGTTTGGAGCCAATCGCCGCCCGCGATCGGCTGCGTGCCTCCATTTTACGTGGACGGGTCAATTAAGACCCGCCCAGCGTGATGCACGCCCGGTAGCGCTCGCTACCTGTGCGGGGTGGGGGGGTGGGGGGGGGAGGAGGGAGAGTTGGGGCCTGCGCTCTTTCACACATACGCGCAAAGGAGCGCAGAAATCTCCCTGAGGCACAGAGCTGTCTCAGAGAGATTAAGTTCAATTTTAAAGTTGGAAAAAAATAAGAAAATAAAATTATTCAGACATGTCCCCCATGTGACAGTGTCACATGAGCCGGGACATGTTAATGAATTTTCATAAAAATTAATTAATAAAGCCTTCATGAAACCTCATTCCGCCCGTGGATGAGGTTTCATGAAAAAGTCGAAGGCCGCCTGGGCTCTTCGCCTGCCCCCCGCCAGCCTGAAGATTGGACGGGCAGCTTTCTCAATTGGGTTAATTGTTTTATTAATGGCCTTAACTGGCCTTTGACAGTTCGGCGGGCGCGCAGCCGACTCCATCGCGCACCCGCCAAACAAAAGATTGGAATGACCCGCAGTGACGTCGGGACACACGCCCGACATCACCCTGCATTGTTTCACGCGCCGACAGGCAGGGGCACGGAAAATGCTGGCCTCTGTATCGCTCGTCCAGTAACCTGACCGGTACACTGCCAAAACTAGATTTAAAACAGAAGTGATTAGCCTCTGTGCCAGTACCTTCACCACCAGCTTCTCGAGGGCAGTTAGTGATGGCCATTAAATGCTGGCCTAGCCAGCGATGCTGGATCACGATGCATGAGATACCAGGACCCCCTGGGACAGGCTCAGTGGATCTTTTCCCTGTCCCACATTTTGGTCTAAATTTCTCCGCTTTCTGTTCTCCTTTGAAGGTTTCTTCAAAATCCAATTCATTAAACAAACTTGTGGTATCCCCTCCTAATTTCTCCTTTCATGGATTGCCATCTGTTTTGCATCAGGGAGGACCGGAGGACATTTTTTTTTTCGATGTTAGAAGTGTTAATTTAATAGAAGCTCTTGTTGTTGGCACTCACTATGTTGCACTGAGGAACACGTTATCTGAAGTATCGGGTGGATTTTAATCCAGGTGATGGCGGTCTTGCCCACCAGCCAGAGGGCCCTCCACCGAGCCTGTCCCATGGGGGTCCTGATACAGGCACTTACCTGACCTCGAGCCTCATCATTTCTGGGCAGGGGTGAAAAATAGATTTTAAAAAGCAAGGACAATTAGGGATAAAAACTCAAATGCCTCTCAGACTCCAATAGGAGATCGAAACTAGCCCAGGCGATTACGTTGACCCTGATTTACACTCTAGGATACCTGCCTCTTGTGCAAAGTGATCTTCAACCCTGCCAGAAAAAGATGTAGCTTTTGCTTGGAGGAATTCAGTTCACTGGCATGCTGGCAGCTCCACTCTATCCTGAGAAAAGAACCACTCAAAATCCAACATCTACTCTTGTGTAACTATTTCTATAGGGAGGGAAGTCCAGACTGGCTGAAGGCTTTCCCTCCAATGGTTTGATGAAGAGATGGGGAGAGGGGGTGAGAATTTGGGTTCAGCCTAAATTACATGCCCAAGTCCTGGACTGGCCTTGAAGCCACAACTTCTGATCCTGAGGCAAGAGTACTAATGACTGAGCCAGGCTGTCATCCAGCCAAGAGAAGACAAGAGAGTGGACAAGATTGGACAAAGAGGAGGTGTAGGTCTGTCGGGCTGAATGGGGTGTTTCTGTGCTGTACATTCTATGTCGTTCCCATTTTGGTTTCCTGTCTGTGAAGGAGTGTCCCCCACACTTCTGTCCACCATGTTCTCTCAATAGTTGACAAGGGAATTATAAGATAGTCAACCATTCCTAGTTGACCATTTTCCCTACTCGGCTATGCCTATTTACAACAAGTTACAGTGTCCTTGTCCTCTAGACGTACTGGCTGAACTTGGTGCATTTTTGTTTGGGAACAGGACCGATAACAGATTGAGAAAAACAAAATACAGTTACGGACAAGGCCAGAGTGTATTGGGGTATTTGGGGGTTTATTATAGAGTGAGCGGTCAGTGTGTTTGTGGAGTCCTCGCGGTATTCGGAGAATCCTTTGTCAGGGCCTGATCAGCTTTCAGTCAGGGTAACTAGATTGTATCGTTGTTGTTGCAATCTGGAACACACTGCCTGAAAGGATGGTTCAAGCAGACTCAATAATAACTTTCAAAAGGAAATTGGATAAATATTTGAAAGGGAAAGATTTTCGAGGCTATGGGGAAAGAGCAGGGGGTGGAACTAATTGGATAGTTCTACCAAAAAACCAAAAGGCTGCCTTCTGTGCAGTATGATTCCATGATAATTGTTTCTTCATCATCCAGACTCTGATATTTGCACAGTAGCATCAGTTACCCTCAAGCTTCTTGGTGGAAGGAGCTGTGCCTGACGCTTGGGAGCACTGGGAGGGAGGGAGGGAAAAAGAAGTGGATAGACAAGTTGAAAGTGAATTTTCTGCAAACAAATGATCTGTTTCATGGTCAAAGGTTAGAAGTAGGAACTGGAATTGAGAGAGAATTCCTTGCAGAAGGCAGAAATTAGCTGGCAATAAGAGTCCTTGGGATCACCTGGATACTGCAGAATGGTTTGCATCAGTCCTTTTTGTCTGGAGGCTCAGTAATAATTCTCTGAACCCTTTAGGCAATCGAAACTGGTCTGGGTTATCACATAGGCTCTGATTTATATTTTGAAAATGATAAATGTCCTTCAGCAACTGTGGGTTTCAAGGTAATTAGTCATGTGAGAGAAGGCTTTGCAATCCCTCTGCTATGGCCCAGATTCTCGGTAGCCTCTCTCACTTCAGGCCAAGACTTTTTACTGTAGTGGGAGACAGTCAGATCACTCCCTGTACATTACTGAAACTTTAAATGAGTCTGGAAGAGCACCAAAAACACAGAGAATTGCAGCTATGGTGAGAAGAAATAATCGGGCAATTAACCTGCAAATAGTTGATGAACCCTTTAAGCCCCCTTAAATGATCTCGGTGGGGATGGTGTGTTATGTAATTGAGGTTAAGAGAGGATGTTGGCTGGAGCGTAGAGCTCCAAAATGGCTATACTGGAGCCAAATCAGCGTTGCACGCTGGTAGACCTCATGGTCTGCCTGCTCTGCACCTCTGACTCTGGTCGTTATGTGTGCGCACACGTGTCAGATGCCATTTTTGTAATTTAACAAGAATCATGGCATCCAAAGTGCAAGACCCTCCGAGCCAAACTTCACCGCACCCCCAACACCCCTGACAAACTTACTTCTTTTGTTTCCCTGAACAACACCAGGAAACACTGTTTGGATCAACCCCTGACTGGGTAACCCCTGGTGCCATGGGAGGACCCTCTCTGCTGGCCCCTTCTCCTTGCCTGGCTCAATGATTTATATTCTGCATCCTACAAGAGAGTAACCCCCAATACAAGTTCCTAATCCAGGACTCGTGCTCACAAAACTAGCCTGGCCTCTGTACTTCCTTTGCCTAGCCATTGGTGCTGGTGCCTTCAGCTGCCTGAATCCCATTTCTCTGGAATTCCCTTCCTTATATAAAAAAAATTACAAAAAGGCAGGTCGGATGTTAGCATTCTTTTAATTGTTCTTTTCCCAGAGAATAGTGGACGTGTGGAAGCCATGGTCAGGCCGTGGAGTGACTGGGTATGTTTTTAGGCGTCGCTCCTTAGGAAGGATATATTGGCTCTGAACGGAGTACAGCACGATTCACCAGAATGTTACCAGGGCTCGAAAGGTTAGGTATGAGCAGAGATTAAAATCTGACTTGGTTATGTTTTTTTTTAGGATTGTGAGAGGGATTATTATGGTGGGTAGAGAGGAACTCTTTCTGCTGTGAGGGCGTCTAGGACAAGAGGGCATCACCTTAGAACCAGAGCCAGGCCATTCGGGAGAGAAATTAGGAAACACTTCTTCTAGCAAAAGGCGGTAAAATGTAGAACTCTCTTCCACAAAATGCAGTATTTGCTAGCTTAGTTAATAGTTTTAAATCTGATATCAGATTTTTGCTTGACAAGGGTATGAAGGGATATGGAACAAATGTGGCAGATGGAGTTGGGATACAGATCAGCCGTCATCACTGAAAGGTGGAATAGGCTTGATGGGCTGAAAGGCCTCTTCCTGTTCCTATGTTCCCATGTCGCAGGCTTGTGTGATGGATACTGATTCGCTGTATTCAGTACAGTGGGTAATGACTTGAAATTTACATCCAACACAAGTTGCTGTAGGGAGGAAGGGTGGAGGGAAGTATTAAACTCAGCGCCTCTCTAAGACATCCCCTGGAATCTTTCCCTGCTAATTAGAAGCTGCTTCCGTTTTTCTGTTCCGTTGCACTTTCTCCCCTGCTCTGCTGCTCTTGCAGGGCTGTACCTCCATGAGCTCCAGCAGTCCTCTGGTACCAGGGTTAAGCAGCCAATCACAATAGGAACTGCGTTCCTGGATATTTGTCTGTGGAAGGCTTCATGGGAGAGCCACACCACAGTCCCCAGGCGCACTTCCCAGCTGGGGTTTGCTGTAGAGGGATCAAGAACGCTAATTTAAAACGAATCTGGCTAAATTCTCCCATGCCAGACCCAGCAAAATTGCTTTTTATTTTTGTTACAGCTTTTTCTTTCATATATATATATATATATATATTTATATATATATTGAGAAACCAGAGTGAAGAGCCACGTCCAAGGGTGAAAAGATGAGCTCAAGCAGGAAGCAGCGGTTATATGATGCCAGGCTTCGGTTTTGAAAATCTGAAGCTTGTGGGTAGAAGGGAAGACTGAAGGTTGTTTTAAAAAAATATTTAAAATTATCACTGCATCCTGTATGTATGTATCCTCCCACCATATGGGAGCTTCGTGCCATGGTGCGCTGAGGTTAGCTGTGTTCAGTAGACGTGCCATGTTCCATATTCACAGGGAGACATAGGAAAGATCAGATGACACTAAACATCTGCATTTCGAGAGCTTAAACTGGCTCCTTTTAACTTCAGCAGGAGAATCACAGATCCATATTCTGATCAGGGTTATCTGTTCCTGGAACATTGGCTTGTTTCACAATACATCGATGGGCAGAACCTTATGTAACAGCACCTTAAGGGAGGGGAGACAATCTTTGGTTAAGTGGCAGCCATTCTCGCCGCTCAGTCTGAAGGTAGAGGGTTCAAACCTCACTCCAGGCAGCCTGGAGTTCCATTCTGAATTTTGGCTTGACATTCTGTGGAATACCTGTACCTAGTAGGTGCCCCCCCGCCAACCCCTCATGGCATGGGCTGCAGGAGCACATCTCTTCCCTATCTCCCTGCCTGCCCCAACACATGGGCTGTAAAGATGTTCACAGTCATGGAAGGAATGTTTGCATTGAGACCTGTCAGATTGTTAATCACCTCTACGACTTCTTCCATAGCTGCCCACTGTTCTCCCAGTGTGGAGCAAGTGGCAGCTTTCTGTATCATAAGACTATGGTTTGCACCATGGTGGCCCACGCTGTGTTAAGCATTATCTGGTGTAGCTCTGGATACCCACTCCGGCACGGCAGTCTCTGACGCACTTGCTGTAGAGGAAGACGGTGGGCTAAGGAGGTGCACAATTCGCTGGCCTCTGTTTTCTCTGGGCCCTCTTCTCGGCCAGCTGAGCTTTTCGTCTCTGCTCACCTCTTCCAAGGCCCTTCCGAACAGTCAGCCTGCAGAGGTCTCAGCCATCAGTGACTGTCTCCCAGTTGTCGGTGTCAATGTCCGACATCTTCATCTCTCGCTTACCTGTGTCCTAGTGGCGGAGGTATGGCGACCCAGTGGCTAGCTCACTGTATAGAAGATTTTTGGGCATACGGCCGTCATCTATCCAATCCATCCCAGTGAAGATGCAAAAAATAAATTTAAAGGGATACTGGAGGCTCATAGATTAGAGGCCATTAGCAAAGAGTCAGATTGGCCTTTCATTTCAATGAAGGGAGTGGGAAGGGTGGGAGGACTTGGGACTTTAGAGGAGGAGGGGGGAGTTAAGAGGGACAAGACTGATCAGGGAGGGGTGGTGGATTAGCAAGCTTGTGGGAAGGAACAGCAGTATAATGTTAGAACAGACACAGGAAATGAAGGGGACAGCTAGCCCAGCCAGCAGAGGAAATCGGGAGGGAACAGGAAGGTGTTTGTTTGAAATATTCTCCTAATCAAAGACTATCAGAAGTGATGATGTGGAGAATGTTGCAGTGTCAGCTCTGAGCTCAATATTCCATCTCAGACTTCCCAAGGGGCTAGTTGGCAGATTCAAAGGGTTTTGTCTTTCTGACTCAAACTGTCACCTCCTCCACAATTCTCTCACATTCCACAAACCCATTTAACACAACAACCGCTTGCATTTATTTAGCACCTTTATTGTAGTAAAACGTCCCAAGTCAGTAGACAGGAGCAATTTCAGACAAAGTTTGACACTGCGCCATGTTGGGAGATATCAGGACAGCAGCCAGAAGCTGGAGTCAAAGAGGTAGGTTTTAAGAAGCATGTTAAGGGAGGATAGAAAGTAGAGAGACAGAGAGGTTTAGTAAGGGAATTCCAGAGTTTGGGGCCCAGACAGCTAAAGGCACAGCCATCAATGGTGGAGCAATTAAAATCAGAGTTGCCCAAGAGGCCAGAATTGTAGGAGCACAGATATCTCAGAGGGTTGTAGGGCTGGATGACATTCCAGAGATTGAGGGGTGGAGGCCATTAGGGAGAATTGAAAACAGTGACGAGAATTTTAAAATCGAGATGTGTTTATTACGGGGAAATAGTAATGAAGAAAAATTTACAGGGGATTAAGGACTAAAGTGGATATCTTTCTCAGACAACTGGTTCAGGGAGGATGAGCCAAATAATTTCCTTTTATGCGTTAGATTCTATAATCCCGATCTGGAAGGCGCTTTCTTGGAATATGGCTTCGCTGCATCTTCCAACGTCCCCCACTGCCCCTTGCAAGTGCTCATACACCATGTGCTGGCCTTGGTGCTAAGCGTTGGCAAAGCAATTCGGCCACAGTCAGCATCACAGTTGAACCAGATCACCGGTATTTTCAATTTAATGTTCGCACACACGCCAACCTTCTTGGGATGTCATTGGGTGGCGATTAGTGAACAGGAACCCCATATGCTTTTCCTCTCCCTAGACCATGAGGACTAAGAAAAATGGTAGCTCCCAACTGAGATCCGATTACTGCCAGCAGAGCTGGGATTGAATTTATCTCTTTTTTTTTGGACTGTATGCCTCAGTACCTCACTGCGTGACTTGTTTACCCACTGGTGGGGGAAAGTGGTGGGGAGCATGAGTGCAAAGAGGGTTTGTATGCGGGAGAGATGTGAGGTGCTGATTCATGGGAATCAATAGGAGGTTGTCATTGTTTAACACCTTGTGGCTCACGAAAGTCACAACTAAGATTTCTAGCCAACATCAAGGGATCCGCGATGAACTTGAGTATTGCTGAAAAAAGGGACATGCTGTTGAAGCTTTTCATCTTGCACTCATCAGGACAGATGCAAGAATACCAAATTTCAAAGGGAGCAACAATTTATACAAGAGAAAATGGTGCTGATTGGGTGGTCAGTCGACGTTGCCATGCAGAATACACCAGGGAACTATTGTCCCCCACGCTTTTGTTTAATTCAAAAAAAGCACAAGGCCTTGACCAATCAAAGTCGACTTGCCAACCAGTCAGCACCCTTTCCTTATGCAGCATAGGTTCTTGCTCCCTTTGAAATTTGGTATTCTTGCATCTGTCCTGATGAGTACAAGATGACCATTGATGGCTGTGCCTTTAGTTGGCTGGGCCCTAAGCTCTGGAATTCCCTTACTAAACCTCACTACTTCCTATCCCCCTTCAGCAGCATGTTTCTTTTTTTCAGCAAAACTGTGGTGAATTTAATTTAATGATTCCCAGGACGTGGGCATTAATAGCAAGGCAGTCATTTTTTTCCCATCCCTAGTTGCCCTGAGATGGTGGTGAGTTGCCTTCTAGAACTGCCCATAGCAGGGTAGGCGTACAATGTCTTGCTATCCTGCTTCAGAGAGCAGTTAAGATGCTGGTGTGGGACTGGAATCACATATGGACGCAGACTGGGTAAGGACAGCAGGTTTCTTTCCCTAAAGGAACATTAGAGAACCAGTTTGGTTTTAACAACAATTTGACAGCTTCAGGGCCACTTCTACTGAGACCGGATTTTTAATAATGTTTTTAAATTGAATTCAAATTCCCAAACTGCTATGTGGGATTTTGAACTCGGGTCCTCTGAATTATTTGGCCCAAATAAAAAAAATACATGCGTTTACGTGGCCCTTTTTATGACCACTGGATGCCTCGAAGTGCTTTACAGCCAATGGAGTACTTTTGAAGTACAGTCACTGTCGTCATGTAAAAAACACGGCAACCAATTGGCACGCAGCAATATCCCACAAACAGCAGTAAGATTGTGACCCGACAATCTGGGCTGAATTTTACGGCAGCGGGATTTTACATTCCCACTGAAGCCAATGATGTTTAGAATGTCTCGCCGCGTTTTATGGCCCCGTCCCCGCCAAAACGGGGCCGTAAGGTTCTGCCCTCTGTGTTTGTGACGTTGATTGAGAGATAAATATTGGCTAGAGTATTGGGATAACTCTTTTCAAAATAGTGCAGCAGGATCTGTAAGTCCACTGAGAGAGCAGATGGGCCTCAGTTTAACATCTCATCTGAAAGACTGCCTCAGTCCTGCACTGTTGTGCCGGGCTGGATTACCGTGCTCAAGTCCTGGAATGGGATTTGAGCAGAGAATCTTGTGATTCAGAGGCAAGAGTGCTACCTACTGAGCCCCAGCTGACACTCAAATAACATCACCACTAGCAGCTTTTGTCTCTAAACGAACCTGCAGTCAGAAAGGGGCTTTGACATTTATTCCCCCAACTCCCCCGCAATTCCCTGCCCCCACGCCCCCCACCCCCCACCACCCCCCAACAACCCCAACCCCATCCCTGCCCCTTCCCCCACATCTACCCAGCAGCAAGAAAGTGGGCAGGAGCAAAACACTTTAAAAACATTCTGCTCAAAGTTTTCAAAGTTTCCAGCTGGCACCTTTCAAAATGTGGTTTCCCATCAGGTCAGGATTATACCTGCAGTGGGTGGGAACCAGCCATGGTGCCAGATATCTTCTTGAACAGAGGGTCGCCCCACATGACTTTTTTCGTGTGGTCAGGCTTTATCTGAGTTACCCATCTCCCTGCCGCGTTCACACCCACGCAGAGCAATTTCACATCTACAACAACAACAGCGAGCGATTATTTAGCGCCTTTGTTAAAACTGCCCAAGACACTTCACAGGAGCTGCATTAGGCACAATTTGACACTGAACCACATCAGGAAATGTTAGGACAGGGCTTGATCAAAGAGGTAGGTTTTGAGGAGCATCTTAAAGGAGAAGGGAACGTGGTGAGAGGTTAGGCAGGAAATTCCAGAGGTTAGGGCCTAGACAGCTGAAGGCACAGCCACCAATGGTGGAGCGATTAAAATAACATTGACACAAAAATTGATAGCACCATGCATCCAGGCCTCCCGCAGCTGTGAGGAAATCCTGGGGGGGTCAGGGGAGGGGATGAGTCTCAGTGAGAGAATCATGGATAGACCTTGAGAAGTCCCAGCATTCCATGAAAGAATCATTAACTGTCAGGTGGGGAAATCACATGGTTTTTGCAAGGCCGCCTGTCTGATTTTTGTTGGTGAACTTTCCCTAAACAGAGTGTCTAAAATTTGTTATGCCTTACTGGCATTTCTGCGGCTATAAACTTATTTTTTAATAAAACTTGCAACAAAAGTATTATTGTTCCTTTGGAAGAAAGAGAGGCACTCTTTGCATTTGTGTAGCACCTTTCACATCCTTGGTGAATTGTTTATTCCTTTTTTTAATTCATTCCTGGGATGTGGGTGTCATTATACCAATGGGAAGGTCATTATACCCTGAAAAGGTGCTGATGGGCCTCCTTTCATTAGGTACAACTGTGGGGAGTTGGTGGTGTAGAGATAATGTTACTGAAGTGGTGATGCAGATGCTAATGCCCTGGGGACATGGGTTCAAATCCCACCACAGTGGAATTTTAATTGAATTAATAAACCTGGACTTGAAAGGTAATGGTGACCCATGAAACTATCATCAATTGACATTTTTTCATAAAGTCTCATCTGGCTCACTAATGTCCTTTAGGGAAGGGAATCTGCCACCCTTACCTGGTCTGGCCTAGTAAGCCAGTTAATTAGGGATGGGAAACAAATGCTGGCCTTGCCAGTGATGCCCATGTCCTATGAAAGAATACATTTAAAACAAGTTGAGTGGCATGCTAGGCCACTTCAGAGGGCAGTAAGGAATCTACCATCTTGGCGTGGGGCTGGAGTCACATATGGGCCCAGTCAGAGTGAAGATGGCAGGCTTCCATCCATAATTGCATATTGACGAGTCAGCTGAGTTTATATGACAAAACCCACAGCTTCAAGGTTATGTTTACTGTTCCCAGATTTTTATTAAAAGTTCAATAACTCAAACCGGCATGGTGGGATTTGAATTTGTGCTGTCTGAATGATTAGTTTAGTCTAATTTTAAAGTCTGTCCACTGGTTAATCGCAAACATGGCAGCCAAGTTACACACAGCAAGATCCCACGAACAGCAGTGAGTTAAGCAGTTTTTGCTGTTGGTTGATGGGGAAATGCCTGAGCTTCTTTGAACAGTAGCGTGATATCAGCTACTTCCAACTGAATAGGCAGTCAGCACCTCCAACAGCGCAATACTCGCTCAATACATTGGTTGTCAGCCTAGTCAGCCATGGCTCAGTGGGTAACACTCACCCCTCTCCCGAAGAACATTGTAGGTTCAAGCCCAAGTCCAGAAATTTAAGAACAAAATCCAGACAAACTCTCCAGTGCAGTCCTGAGGATGGTATGTTAAATCAAGGCCCCATCTATCCTCTAAGGTTGTTGTGAAGGATCTCATGGTACTATTTCGAAGAACAGCAGGGCAGTTCTCCCCATGTCCTGGTCAATATTTATCCCTGAACCAACATCGCTTAAAACAGATTATCTGAGATTATTGTCATGTTGCCGTTTGTGGGATCTTGCTGTGCATAAATTGACTGCCGTGTTTCCTACCTTACAACAGTGACTACAATTCAAAAAGTGCTTCATTGGCTGTAAAGCGCATTGTGATGTTCTGAGGTTTTGAAAGACGCTATATAAATGCAAGTCTTTTTTTGGACTATGTGCTCAAATACTGACTGAGGTATGAATCTACATCCGTCTACCTTGTAGCAACTCAGTCAAGCTGAACCTGTCTTTAGGATGTTACAACAGAAAGCTTAGCCATGTATTAGCATTTATAGGGGATCCCCATAAATGTCTTGATGTTCACAGGGGTCTGCAGGAATATCTGCTAGAATTTCCAATTACGTAGAGGCCCCCCCATAAATATCTTAATATTTAAAAGGTGGGGGAGCCAGGGAGCCTATTAATATTTCTGGCATACCCTCGTTGGGAGTGTGTCAGTATTAGCCTGATTTGAAGCCAGGCCTCAGAGGTGAAAGGCCAGTGTGGTTAACCCACTGTGCCCCCCCAACTCCTTCCAAGAGTACATTGACTGAAGTTCCTAATTGAAAGCATGACTCAATTTTGTCAACAATGGGGAATCAGCACAAATATTAAAAATTCGAGGGAGAAGTGCTTTGAATAAAAAGAGTTTCACCATAAACTGAATAAAGAAGGCGGATTTGACCTGAAATGACATGAATCTAATCAGTGACTTTGTTGTGGCTGGAACTCTCTGGTTCACGTTGGAGCTGGTCTTGCCTGAGAATACACGGAGGCATCAATGGCTGTCTGTCTGACTGACTCAGATGGAGAGTGTACAGGGCAGCAGGCACGCAGGTACAGAACAGCAACTGTGCATAAAATGAACTGTGTCACATTTCATAGAGCTGCCAAGGACTCTCCAGAAATTGAAGATTAACCTCCAGGAAACTGATCAGCGCAAACCTAAGGAGAAAGCAAGAGCAGAAATGTATATATTAAAAACCATTTTCTTTGACCACTTATGTTTTTTTTTTAACAGCTAATAAGCCATAGGGCTAGATTTTTGCAAAGCCGGGACCCATGCGCGGAAGCCCCAATCCCATTTCTGACGTCCCATTTTTGCCGGCAGGGAGAAACAGGTCGGGCATGATTCACACAGGCCAAAGCCCAAGCTCAGGAGGACCATTTGAACCTAGTGTTGAGTTCAAACAGACCCTATTCTGATGTTGCTAAGGCCTTAACCTACACTGTGGGAGTCACGAATTGACAGAGTAGACGTAAATGCTCGTGAAGGCCAGATAAGCTCTGTTTAAGTGTTAAGATCTTAAGTTTTTTATATCCCCTCATTAAACATGAAAAAACAGGCTTAAGCTGTCAGCGATAGTTTAAAAAAACCCACTGCTGGACTGCTTTGATTGAAAGGCCATCTGGTGTAAGAAAAAATGTTACTACCTGATCGTGCAGTTTCTGTAGAGGTCTTTGCTAACATTTCCCCAGGGGATAATATTGTGCTATTCTGAATGCTTGGCTTAGTTTCAAAGCTACAATTATCTTAGCAGGGTTCACAGTTTGAACTGAGTTCACCATTTGATTTACAGTTTAAAGAGGCAATTAAAGGATTAGCCGCCTTTGATGTAGGGTCTGAATAGAAGTTTGTTTTTATAAGAGATTAACCACTTGAGATTTAAAAGCTTTGACTGAGTTTCTTGAATGGAAGTTTTTTTTTTCAATATCAAGAGTTCAGGAGTGAGAGCTGTATTAGATTGTTAGAGGTCTTTTTTTCATCTCCACATGGCCCCTGAGGTCTATCTTTGGTGGATACTGGGTGAGTGGCTATGAAAGTGACATGGGAGTATGAAGGGGCATGGGCATATGAGGGGGCATGGGGGCTATAAGAGAGATTGGGGGTGCGTGGAGGCATTAGTTGTCATGGGTATGTGAGGAGGTATGGGATGGGTGGGATCATGTGCTGGCATGGGAGTATTAGGGGGCATAGGAGTATGAGGTGGCATGGGGGTGGATGGGGGGGCATGAGTTAGCATGGAGGTGGCACATGGTGTATGAGGGGTCATGGTGGAGTGTATGGGTGGGTGAGGGGGTGTGAGGAGTGAGGATTGGAGCACCTAACACTGTCTAAAACCAGTAGCCTTCTAACCAGCCAGCCTCGGCAATCATCAGCTCCCAGAGCCACCTAGGATCTGCTTCTGGGATTGGCGGGCCTGAGACAATCTTGCTCCTGGAGCGAAATTTGGTTATGGGGTGAGAGAGGTTAGGGATAGAGAGAGAGAGATGAGGCCATGGAGGAATTGAAAACAAGGATTAGAAATTTTAAAGTATCATTGTTATTAGTTGCTCTTGAAACAACTAAATCAGAGGTGACAATTTTTAAAAGTCCCAATTAACTTTTTTTTTATGCCAATTTTCTCCTTGGTGTGATGTGTGGTTTCATGGCACCTCACCCAAATGGCCCCTTGATCAGTATGCACAACCAACACTTAAACAAACAATCTGGCACTGCTGTCTGTGGGATCTTGCTGTGTGAAAATTGGCTGTTGCTATTCTCTACGTTACAGTAGTGGTTACAGTTCAAATGAAGTATTTAATTGGCTGCAAAGCGCTTTAGGAGACACCAAGGTTCTGAAAGGTGCTGTATAAAATCAGAGTTCTTTCCTTTTTTTCTAAGTGTCGGGAATGTAATTGTAGCTCATCTGGATTGTCAATTAGTCACATGATGGCCAATGCTTGTATATGCGAACACGCAAAAAAAAGAAAGGGATAGACCGGGACTGTATATTGAGTGATGTTTTGAAGATACCTCAGAATGTTAGTGCTGCCGCTCCAGGGAGGGATTTTAAGAAGTTCAATTGTATCATCTGTGGGTTCTACGTCAAAATGAAACTTGACATCATTTTCACAGTTGTATCTTGGCGAGCACGCCGGATTTCCTGTTGAGCATTACTCAGTGCTATGCAGCTCCACGGTTTCAAATTGAGCCAGTGCCTAGGAGAGGCTGGGGTTAGAGGACGAGCTGACTGTACCACTGCCTGAATGATTTCACTAGTGCAACGCACAGATTCACACTGAGTCACCACGTGGGCTCTCCCTCGTTAAGCAGAGCGCCTGCTGTACCGGTTAATTAAAAGGGCCTGCGTTTATATAGCACCTTCCACACAGTAAAAGACCCCAATATGTTTTCCCTTCACGTGAGCAAATATCAGACAAAGTTTTACACTGAGCCACATAAACAGATGTTAGGGCTGTTTGACCCTAATTTGGTTAAACAGGTAGGTTATAAGGGGTGCCTTAAAGGAGGGGAGAGAGATAGGGAGGCCAAGTGTTTTAGTGAAGGAGTTCCAGGGCTTGTTGCTCCTGATCCTAAAAACCTCTAGGTACATTGCTATTATTCCCAGCCCCAGGTCCCCTACAGATCTAGTATTATTGTAATGTTATTCCAGTTCTGGTATGCCTACAGTCTTGTACAACAGCACCATTGTTCCGAGCAATAACCTTATACCGTTCTCTACTAGAACACTCCCAGTGCAGCACTGAGGGAGTGCTGCACTGTCAGGGGTCCTTTGAATGAGAAGTCAAATTGAGACCTACTCTACCCTTTGAGGACATCAAAGATCCCATGACCCCCATTTCGAAGAAGAGCGTAGGATTTACTCCCAGAACCCTGGCCAATATTTATTCCTTAACCAACTTCACTAAAAGATAAATTATCTGGCCATTATCTCACTGCTGTTTTTGAGAGCTTGCTGTGCAGGAATTGAAAACTGTGATTCCTACATTATGACAGTGACTATGCTTGAAAAATATTTCATCAGCTATAAAGCACTTTGGGATGTCCTGAAATCATGAAAGATGCTATAGCCATGCTATTTTTTAAGAAAGAGGAAATAAATCTGTGAAGGATTTCCTCCTTTTCTGATTGTCGGTTCTGTAAACGGGGATGAACTGGTGCTTTGGTAGAAATGAGGGAAAGCTCTTTCTAGTTTGAGTCTTTGCTGCTAAATAGCTGTAAGACTTCTATCTCGCATCAGCATGAACTTTTAACTTGAAAACTAAAAGGAAAGAAGCTGTGTGGTAACTATGGAAACGGAAATCTGGACATAATCCACCACCCACAAAAATCAGCAAATGATAAAAATAGAACCTATGACAATTCTCATAATGTACTGGAGCAGAAAGATCCAAAACTTCTCGCAAGGGTTAACTCTGGCTTACGAATATTTTCCATTCCTAGATGGAAGTGCACAGTAATATCGCGCCTGGTGTGGGTGTTGTGTAGGCCGAAGCCTGTGATTGTAGCCACAGGGCCGTGGTGTGTACAGGAAGTGGGTTTGTTCACAATGTGCAAAGGGTTTACATGAACCATAAGTCTCGCCGTTGCCTGATCTTATCCTCTATGTGGACCCGAGCTGAGCTGAGCCCTAGTCAGTGTACTCTCTAATGTTTTGTCAGGCACCATCACCCCAATGATCTTGCTTGAGGACAACTCCCAGGGATGTTGTAACATGCTGGGAGGTGGACTGATGGGACCTGAGTCTTTAAAATGCGGTTTCCCACACAGTAAGAATCACAGATGCAGAACTGTGCCCCAGTTGCCAAATAGAAGCCAAGGATTATCCCACGGAGGGGGGGAAGGGAGGAAGGGGGGGAAGGAGGAAGGGAGGAAGGGAGGGAAGGAGGAAGGGGAGGGTTGGGGATAAAAAAAAAAGCTTTAACACCATTATTCCATTATAAAACGTGCTTTTATTTGCTATTTGGGGAAAAGGATAATCCTGTTGTGCATCAAGTGTTCTGTTGTCGTCTTTTGGGATTCGACACTAGTCCCTCTCACAGTTTCTTAAACGAGATGGGATGGCATTGAATCCCTTCTTGACCACCATTGCAGAGCTGGTGAATGCACGAACAAAGGAGTACAAGAACGGGGAGCAACTTCTCAAGGACAATTAGGGTTAGGCCGTAAATATTGGCTTTGACAGCCATACCCACATCCTGTTAAGACCATAAGACGTAGGAGCAGAAGTTGGCCATTCGGCCCACTGAGTCTGCTCCGCCATTGTTGGCATTTATTTCGAGAGGACTAGAATATAAAAGCAGGGATGTGCTACTGAGGCTTTATAAGGCTCTGGTCAGACCACATTTAGAATATTGTGAGCAATTTTGGGCCCCGTACCTCAGGAAGGATGTTCTAGCCCTGGAGAGGGTCCAGAGGAGGTTCACGAGAACGATCCCAGGAATGAAAGGCTTAACATATGAGGAACGTTTGAGGACTCTGGGTCTATACTCGATGGAGTTTAGAAGGATGAGGGGGGATTTGATTGAAACTTACAGAATACTGAAAGGCCTGGATAGAGTGGACGTGGGGAAGATGTTTCCATTAGTAGGAGAGACTAGGACCCGAGGGCACAGCCTCAGAGTAAAGGGAAGACCTTTTAGAACAGAGATGAGGAGAAACTTCTTTAACCAGAGAGTGGTGAATCTATGGGATTCATTGCCACAGAAGGCTGTAGGGGCCAGGTCATTGAGTGTATTTAAGACCAAGATATATAGGTTCTTGATTGGTAAGGGGATCAAAGGTTACGGAGCGAAGGCGGGAGAATGGGGTTGAGAAACTTATCAGCCATGATTGAATGGCGGAGCAGACTCGATGGGCCGAATGACCTAATTTCTGCTCCTATGTCTTATGATCAATGAGATCATGGCTGATCTGATAATCCTCAACTCCACTTTCCTGCCTTTCTCCATCACCCTTGATTCCCTTACTGATTAAAAATATGTCTATCTCAGCCTTGAATATACTTAATTACCCAGCCTCTACAGCTCTCTGCGGTATAGAATTCTACAGATTTACTACCCTCTGAGAGAAGAAATTCCTCCTCATCTCTGTTTTAAGTGGGCGCCCCCTACGCTGAGATTAGGCCTTCTGGTCCTAGACTCTTCCACAAGGGGAAACAACCTCTCAGCATCTACCCTATCAAGCCCTCTAAGAATCTTATATGTTTCAATAAAGTCGCCTCTCATTCTTCTAAACTCCAATGAGGACAGGCCCAACCGACTCAACCTCTCCTCATAAGAGAATCCCTAGTGAACCTCCTCTGGACTGCCTCCAATGCCAGTATATCTTTCCTTAGATAAGGGGACCAAAACTGTTCACAGTATTCTAGGTGTGGTCTAACTAGTGCCTTGTATAGTTTTAGAAAGACTTTCCTATTTTTATACTCCATTCCCTTTGAAATAAAGGCCAACATTCAATTTGCCTTCCCTATTACCTGCTGAACTTGTATGTTAGCTTTTTGTGGTTCATGCACAAGGACCCCCAAATCCCTCTGTACTGCAGCTTTCTTCTGTCGCTCTCCATTTAAATAATATTCAGCTCCTCTATTCTTCCTGCCAAAGTGCATAACCTCTCACTTTCCCACATTATATTCCATCTGACAAATTTTTGTCCACTCACTTAACCTGTCTATATCCCTCTGTAGACTATTTGTGTCATCCTCACCACTTGCTTTCCCACCTATTTTTGTGTCATCTGCAAACTTGGCGATAGTACATTCACTTCCCTCATCTAAGTCATTAATATATATTGTAAATAATTGTGGCCCCAGCACTGATCCCTGTGGCACTCCACTAGTTACAGGTTGCCATCCTGAAAATGCCCCCCCCCACCCATATCCCAACTCTCTGTCTTCTATTAGTTAGCCAGTCCTCTATCCATGCTAATATACTACCCCCAACACCATGGGCTCTTATCTTATTAAGTAGCTTTATGTGTGGTACCTTATCGAATGCCTCTTGGAAATCCAAATATATTACATCTACTGGTTCCCCTTTATCTATCTTGCTTGTTACCTCCTCAAAGAATTCTAATAAATTTGTCAGGCATGGATTCCCCTTCATGAAGCCATGCTGACTCTGCTTGATTATATTATGCATTTCTAAATGCTCTGCTATTACATCCTTTATAATAGACTCCAACATTTTCCCAATGACAGATGTTAATCTAACTGGCCTATAGTTACCTATTTTTTGTCTCCCTCCCTTTTTGAATAAGGGTGTTACATTGGCAGTTTTCCAATCCTCTGGGACTTTTCCAGAATCTAAAGATTCTTGGAAGATTACTGCCAGTGCATCCACTATCTCTGCAGCTACTTCCTTTAATATCCTAGGATGCAACCCATCAGGTCTAGGTGACTGATCGGCCTTTAGCCCCATTAGCCTCCCTAGCACTTTTTCTCTAGTGTTTGTTATTGTATTTATTTCTTCCGCCCCCTCTCTTTTGCCCCATGATTATTTGGTATTATTGGTATGTTATTAGTGTCTTCTACTGTGAATACTGATGCAAAGTATTTATTCAACTCCTCTGCCATTTGCTGGTTCCCTATTATTATTTCCCAAGCCTCAAAATCTAAGGGGCCTATATTGGACTTTGGCCTGTCTTTTCCTTTTTATATATTTAAAGGAGCTTAGTCCGATTTTATATTATTTGCTAGTTTACCCTCAAAGTTTACTTTCTCCTTCTTTATTTTTTGGTCATCTTCTGTTGGTTTTTAAAACTTTCCCAATTCTCTGGCTTACCACTAATCTTTGCCATATTGTATGTTTTTTCTTTCACTTTGATATATTCCTTTTTAAGAACCCTGGACCAATGAAGGCCACGTAGGGTCGCCAATCCTGATTGAATATATTCCTAGAACTTTGATCACATGACCCCCTACATCCAAATACCCCCTGTATACCCCACCACCCCACCACCCCAAACAGGTGGATGGACTTGTTGGGCCATTGACTGCCCATGTCGATCTTGATGGCGCCCTGCTTTTCAATGGACATTTGAAAAGTGAATAGACTAACCCTAACCCATTACTACCTAATTGGACGATTCTCCACTGTCAACCATGCAGCTCATTCATCCCCAGCTAGTCTAACATTTTTATAACTAATAAACAATGACTAACAAACAAACATTCCTGTTGTTGACCCTATGATACTTCTTTCCAGAGGTTGCTTGCTACAGTGTCCAGGAGATTAACCTTTAAATCTGGAGCCTCCAGGGCAATTCTGGAGGGTTGGCGACCCTCCACCAAGGTTAAATGCAGGAGGGTCACTTGGCTAGCGTGGGCAGGTTGTGGGGCAGTGGTTAATGCTCTTGATCATCTCTTCCTCCCCTTGGGAAACCTGCCACTGTGACCCTTTATTCGACAGTTTCTAAAAGAATATTCATCAATGATGCCATGACCACTGAAATTGATTTTTAAAGAAAGTGTTAAAAGTGATAATAAGGTTTACCACAGTCACATACAATTTCCCTTTATCATCACATCTGCTTAAAGTTCATTCCTATTATGATTTATACCGAGAAAAATGGATACCTGGGAGAGAGTTACAGGCTGTAATCTAATCGAGAGGTTGAGGGGGGTTTTATACATCGAATAACAGATTCCCAGGCATGAGTTACAGGCTGGAATCTAATCCATGGGATTGGGTGGTTTATATAGAATAACAGATAACTGGGAGTGAGTTACAGGCTGGGATGTAATTGAGCGGTTCAGGGGGGGTTTATATATATAGAAAAACAGATACTCGGGAGTGAGTTACAGGGTGGAACCTAATCAAAAGGTTTAGCTTTTTTTATATAGGATAACAGATCCACGGGTGTGAATTATAGGCTGGAATCTAATCCAGGGGTTTGGGTGGTTTATATGGAATAACAGATAACAGACACCTGGGAGTGAAAGACAGGCTGAAATATCATTGCGAGGTTCGGGTGGTTTATATTTAACATAACTGATACCTAAGTCTGAACAAATTAATTTCAAGATGTGTACAGAAGTCATTGTCCAAGTATTTTAAGTACAGCATTTGTCTGAGTCGGGGTGAGAAACTAGAGGTGACCATAATCTATTTTTAGCACTAGCAGTGGAGAGTTAATGTCTTGGTTTCACCCCTGTACTTTGATATTGTGTCCCAGTGCTCAGTAGAAACCATCCCTTACCTCTGTCATCTGTTATCAAAAGATATGTACCATCTTCACAAAGCAAGAGATTCAGGTAATGCCCCAAGCCACAAATTCACAGATTGAGGAGTCTTTAAGCTGGTATTGCTACTCAAAGATTTATTTTTACTGGTGTGGCAAGACGACAAGGAGAAAACCTTGTAAAGTTATAAGTGCAGGGGGAGTAAGACTAATTAGATAAACTCCTTTGAAGAGCTGACACAATTACGATGGGCTGAATGACTTCCTGGATTGTGTGATTCTATGACAGCTTTCTCCAACCTTATCTCAAGTGACCTTTCTGTATCTGCTGAGGCTCAGTGTGTATCCCTCTTGCCTTTGAATCAAAAGGTTGTGGGTACAAGTCCCAGTCCAGAGGCTTGAGCACAAAAATCCAGACTGAGGCTCCAGTACTGGTACAGACTGTTGGGGTGCTGTCTTTCAGATGAGTTGTTAAACTGAGGCTCTGTCTGCACCCCCAGTTGGATGTAAAATATTTCATGGTGCTATCTTGAAGAAAAAGAGGGAAGTAATCCCCGGTGTCCTGGCCAATATTTGTGTCTCAATGAAAACCTGAAACAGGTCATTATCTGGTATTAACAGATTATCTGGCCATTATTACATTGCTGTTTGTAAGAGTTTGCAGTGCATATGCCTGTTGCATTTCAGTAGTGACCGCACTTTAAAAGTGCTTCATTGGCTGTAAAGTGCTTTGGGACGTCCTGAGGTCATGAAAGGCGCTACAGAAATGCAAGTCTTTCATTTTTCTGTGTAGGCCAGACAATAAGTGAAGTCCCAGCTGAGTACAGTACAGATCAGGAATTGAACTTAAGCCTACTGTCAACTTCACGCAGTATAACTGTTGTGTATTCACAGGGGTCGGGGTGTTAGTGCTGGAGAATGAAGCGCATTCTATTTTGAGCAGATGGTGTCAGCGTCAAACACTCACAGGTCAACCCTGAACCCAAATTAGGGTGTAGCAGTGCAGTGGTTATTTTAAAGCTAACCGAGAGGCCTGGCTACGGCAATTCAAATCCCATCATGGCAGTTTGAGAATTTAAATTGGTTTCAAAGGAATGAAATAAAAGGCTGGCATCAGTAGAAGTGGCCACAAACCTGTTGTCAAAAACCAAACTGGTTCAATGATATCCTTTTAGACAAGGAAACCTGCCGTCCTCACCTGACCTGGGCTTATATGTGACTCCAGTCGCACACCAGCATGGTTGACTCTCAACTGCCCCGAGTGGCTGCCCGGAACTCAGGGCGACTAGGGTCGGGCAGTAAGCGTCGGACTTGCCAGTGAGGCCTATATCCTGAGAATCAATTTATTAAAAATTCCCTGATCTACCAGGCTCTTCCTCTGTCAAGTAAACTCAATGCACATCAGAAACAGTCAAACGTGGCCTCTTACGACAACTACCTGCATTTATATAGCACCTTTAACATCGTAAAACGTCCCAAGGTGCTTCCAGGAGTGTAATCAACCTGAAACACTCAGCAGGCCGGACAGCATCTGCAGAGTGAGAAACAGCATTAACGTTTCAGGTCAGTGTAGAGAAAATATTGGATGCTATCATTCAAGGACAGCCAGTCTGCATTATAAACCACCCATAATTTGCCACTAAATTAGTAACCTTGCTCAAAATGGCCACACAGGTGACTGGTATGAGGTTAAGGCTGAGATCCATTGATGGGGCAGAGCAGAGGAAGCTTTAGTGTGGATCTAACCAGTGCTACATTCTGCAATAGAAACAGAAAATGGCAGAAACACTCAGCAGGCCAGGGAGCACCTGTGGAGAGAAACAGAATTAACGTTTCACAGCAATGTAATTGCAAACATACAAAATAGGAGCAGAATTAGGCCATTCGGCCCTTCAAGCCAGCTCCACCATTCAATAAGATCATGGCTGATCTGTTCGTGTTTTGAATTCCACATTCCCATCTTCCCCCGATAACCTTTGATTCCCTTGCCTAACAAGAATCTATCTCTGCCTTAAAAGCATTCAATGACCCCACCTCCATCGCCTTCTGAGGCAGAAGTTCCAAAGTCGCACAATCCTCAGAGAAAAGATTTCTCCTCGTCTCTGTCCTAAAAGGGCGACCCCTAATTTTAAAACAGTGCCCCCTAGTTCTGGACTCACCCACAAGAGGAAACATCCTTGCCACGTCCACCTTGTCAATACCGTTCAGGACCTTATATACTTCAATCAAGTCACCCCTCACTCTACTAAACTCCAGTGGAAACAAGCTCAGCCTGTCCAACCTTTCCTCATAAGACAACCTGCTCAATCCAGGTATCAATCTAGTAAACCTCCTCTGAACCGCTTCCAACGCATTTACACCCTTCGTTAAATAAAGAGACCAAAACTGCACACAGTATTCGAGATGCGGTCTCACCTATGCCCTGTAAAACTGTATAAAAGTAACATCCTTACTTTTATGTTCAATTCCTTTCATAATAAAGCCAAAGAACAAGATATTAGGACAGTTGGCCAAAAGCTTCGTCAAAGAGTTAAGTTGTAGGGGGGGGTCTTCAAGGAGCAGAGAAAGAAACAAAAAGAAATGGAGAGGTTTAGGTGGGGAATTCTAGAGTTTAGGGCCTAGGTGGATGAAGACACAGCTGCCAATGGTGGAGCAAAGGAATGGGGAGATGAACAGGAAGATGGAATTGGAGAAACACAGGAATCTCAGAGGGTCGTAGGGCAGGATGATGTTTTACCTTTGCTCCCTCCAACAATCTACATGATTCTAATATCTAAGCTATAATGTCTAAAGGGGTGACGTTGGCATAGTGGTAATCCAGAGGCCCAGGCTAATGCTCTGGAGACATGGGTTCAAATCCTACCACTTCTCGATATCCCTTACCTCTTCACCTAATATTTTCACCATTGATTTTGTCTTCTATTGTGAGCCTTGGCCATTCACCTAGATTTCTCCAGTTTTAAAGATAAACCAGCAATGTAAATGTGGTCAAATCGAGTTTACCTGTTTATTTATCACCATATGCTGGTTTCCTTTTGTGTGACAGGTGCTGGTTACTTGAATACCCATGTCTCACCAGGGATGCTGGTCTCCCCTGGTAACCTTAATAGAAACATGGCAACAAGGTCCCCGACCCCTGTGAACCTTGGCCCCGACAACCGAAGAGGTGAAATGCACGTGGTCTCAACTGGCTCCAGGAACATGGTTGCTTCACTGGTGAGTGCTTAATTCCGATTGGTTGGCCACTTATTCCTACATTTCGCTGGTTACCAGAATCCCTTTGACTTTCCTCTGCAGTTAGATGATAATCCTGGGAAAACACACACTGGCAGTGGGGTAACACACTGCCCTTTGGGGACATGGATGAAAAGCCTTAATAATATCACAAGAACATAAGAAATTGGAGCAGGAGTAGGCCATACTGCTCCTCAAACCTGTTGCACTATTCAATAAGATCAAGACTGATTTTCAACCTCAATTCCATTTCCCCCGTCTGACACCCTTACATTCCAAAAATCTTATATCCTCAATCACCGATCATCCACAGATCTCTGGGTAGAGAATACCAAAGATTCCAAGTGGAGAAATTTTTCCTCACCTCAGTTTTAAATGGCCCACCTCAACCTGAGACTCTACCCCCTAGTTTTTAGACTCTCCAGCCAGGGGAAACAGCCTCTCGAACTCCTTCAGAATCTTACATGCTTCAATGAGAACACCTCTCATTCTTCAGAGAGTATAGACGCATGTCTCCCCATAGAACAACTCTCTCATCCCAGGAATCAATGTAGTGAAGCTTTGTCACACCCTGTCTGAGGCACTGATTGGATGAATGTCTCACCTATCTGATAGGCTGTACCATTGACTTTGGACAATCCCACTGGCGGAGGCTGTTGGCCAACAGAATAATATGGGTGCAGATTTGAAACAAGTTGGCCATAGCTAAAATTGAAAAGCCACTCCCAGAGGTGTGAGGGGTAGTATACTGAGTCTGAGCCAAAGAAGCGGCAGGATAGAGGAAGCTTTTTCCTTTGTCTAAATGTAGTGTAACTGACCTGGGAGTTATTGATTCATCATTGCAGAGGTGACATTGGTCGCTTTCCATCAGTACTCAATCCAATTTCCCGTGCCAAGTCTACATTATAAAACTACCTATAACTTTACACTAAATTGGCAACCTTGTTCAAAGTGGCCATTCAAGTGGCTGGAAAATGGTTCAGACTGAGTTTCATTGATGGACAAGAGGGAGCTTTACATTGGATCTAACCCATGATACAGTCATTGAAATACTCAGCAGATCTGGCAGCATCTATGGAGAAAGAGACAGTTAACGTTTCATGCTGATGACCAGCGGGGTTTTTGGGAGGGTGGGGGCAGGGGGGGGAGATAGTTTTGGGAGCGGGGGCGGTGGCAATAGGAAAGAACAAAAGGAAAAGTTTGTAAGGGTGGAGGGCAGGAATTACATCTGACCAGGCAGAGCTTGATTCTGACATGGAAGCATTTGATGTCCCATTTTAGGATATTTCATATACAATTATGCAAGAAATAAATATTCTGACGTGAAGAATTTTATATGCTATTTTTAACCTTCCTTTCTCTCACCAGAGAACGAATACTTCAACTCTACAACCCACCTCACCGATGGTTACCATGACAACTCCCAGTCTAACTGGCCATGGATTAGGGGGTTACTCCTCCAGCCTAACTGGTAGGAATATTTGCTGATTAGTATACTAGTATACATGTACTCCCTTGTGATTGTTCCATCCCCACCCTCACTCCCACATTACAGGGCAGTAAAGGCAACTCTAATGCTTTGGCAGGTCAGTGCTTCCTTCTGTAAGCCTTAGAGAGCAGGAAGATGTCAGGCTTGATTGTCCTTGACCTATACTGAGTTGACTGATCATAGGCCAATGATAAGGTGCTAGAACTAGTCTCATCTGTAACACATTCAGTCAAACAGGCTGACAACACCCACTACATAGGCTGTCGTGTGAAAAAGGTGTCAGAAGATAGCTAGGGCTAGTGGAAGTATATCCCTGTGCCCTATGTGTCAACCTGGCTCAGTTGGTAGCTCTCCTGCTCCTGAGTCAGAAGATTCTGCAGAATTGGAGAATATAATCCAGGCTGATATTCCTCGTGGTAGCACTGAGGAAGTGCTGCACTGTCAGAGGTGCTGTCTTTTGGACGAGGCCCAGGCCCCATTTGCCCTTTCTAGTAGGTGTAGTAGGATCTCGTGACACTGAATAAGAGCAGGGGAGGTTTTGCCAGTGACCTGGCCAATATTTATCCCTCAATCAATACCACTAAAAACAGATTATCTGCTCATTGCTATATTGTTCCTGTAACTGTGTGCACATTCGGGAATCACTTTAATGTTCAGTGAGAATGTAAACCAGCCAATAAGGAATTGGCTGCCCATTAAACACTCCATCTGACTCCTAACCTATACATCAAATACAGAGCAAAGCTCCCTCTGCATCAGGCTTGTCCAATCTTTTTGCGTGGGGTAGGGGGCACACTTCAATTTTCCTCACACTCGTGGGGCTGATGAACAATTTTCAGAAAGATAAGGTTCAGCACAACATTACATTTTTTAAAAATGCTGATGTATGAAAGGAACAACTTGCTGAGCACAAAATAGTCACAACAATAAATTGATAATTTTTTAAAATGAGCAATAAATAAAGACGACCATAAAGAGGCCGCCCACCAGTCTGAAAAGATGGGAGTGTTCAGCTCACTCCCAGTCTCTGGGTGCTCACTCAATCACCCTCGCCCACTGTGAGAGTGGGTGAAGTGCCTCTTGGTGTGTGGGGGTGAGGGTGAATGAGAACCCTGAGACTAGAATGAGCCATACATACACTCTCCCACCCCTCTCTAAAACACACACATCCCTCTTTCTCTCTCTCTCTCTCACTCACCCTCTCTCTCACACATACACTATCACACACACACATTCACCTCTCACACACGCACGCACACTCACACTCACCTCTCTCTCTCTCTCACACACACACTTGCCTCTCTCTCTCTCTCTCTCACACACACCCCAACCACACAACCCCCCCAGCTCAAATTTGCAGTGAGGACGCCCACCCAAAGTCCGGCCTGACCCCCACTACGCCCCTTTGGCACAAAGTCGCAGTTCCGAGCACCCCACTGAGTCAATTAAATTCGAGGCCGCCTGGGGTCCGGCCCCACCAGCTCTGAGAACGCGGAGAAAAATAAAAGGGAGGCCCCTCGACATCGGGGCTGCCGTCTCCACAGCGTCGAGCACCTGCAACCCCCACTCCCCGGTGAAAATCAAAACCAAGGCCGCCTGAGCTCCGGGGTTCCAGAGATCGCGTTCAGCTGTGCTTCCCCCACCACCACCACCCCCCTTTCCCCAATGGGCCCACCAGCTCCGAGCACCCCCAGACCCTTTGCAGACGCCCCCCACTGAACGTACCTGTTGCTCTGAGCTCCTCTGCAAGGCACTGAGACATTAAAACTTAACTGGCAACTGATTACGTGAAGCCCGTCCAATCACACGCTGGTTCCTCCCTGCATTGGCTGCTGATAGGGTCACCAGTGGCTGCCAATCAGCAGCCAATACGGGGAGAAAGCAGCCTGTGATTGGATGGGCAGGCTCTCAGCATTTTTTCAAAATTCTGTCGGGAAAGTTGAGTCCAACGATGTGGCGGGTCAGATGAAAATGCCTCGGAGGGAGTGGGGCTGCATCCAACCCAGGACAAGCCTGCTCCGCACTGTCCCCATCAAACACGCCCAGGACAGGTACAGCACAGGGTTAGATACAGAGTAAAGCTCCCTCTACACTGTCCCCATCAAACACTCCCAGGATAGGTACAGCACGGGGTTAGATACAGAGTAAAGCTCCCTCTACACTGTCCCCATCAAACACTCCCAGGACAGGTACAGCACGGGGTTAGATACAGAGTAAAGCTCCCTCTACACTGTCCCCATCAAACACTCCCAGGATAGGTACAGCATGGGGTTAGATACAGAGTAAAGCTCCCTCTACACTGTCCCCATCAAACATATGAATTTGGAACAGGAGTAGGCCACTTAGCCCCTTGAACCCGCTCTGCCATTCAATAAGACCATGGCTGATCTGATTGTAACCTCAACCTCACATTCCTGCCTACCCCCGATAACCTTTCACCCCCTTGTTAATCAAGCCCTGCCTTTAAACTATTCAAAGGCTCTGCTTCCACCGCCTTTTGAGGAAGAGAGTTCCAAAGACTCACGACCCTCTGAGAGAAAAAAATTCTCCTCATCTCTGTTTTAAATGGGCGACTCTTTATTTTTAAACAGTGACCCCTAGTTCTAGATTCTCCAACAAGAGGAAACATTCTCTCCACATCCACCCTGTCAAGACCCCTCAGGATCTTAAAGGTTTCAATCAAGTCACCTCTTACCCTTCTAAACTCCAGTGGATACCTAAATTTAGCAACCATTCCTTTGGTCCCTTCACCCAAGTTATTTATATAAATTATAAAATGTTGAGGCCCCAACACTGATCCCTGTGGTACACCACTCATCACATCCTACCAACTAGAGAAACCTGTCCAACCTTTCCTCATAAGACAACCTGACCATTCCTGGTATTAGTCTTGTAAACCTTCTCTGAACTTCTTTTAATGCATTTACATCTTTCCTTAAATAAGGAGACCAGAACAGTACACAGTGCTCCAGATGTGGTCTGACCAGTGCCTAGTACAACTGAAGCAAAACCTCCCTACTTTTGTAATCAATCCTCCTCACAATAAATGATAACATTCTATTAGCTTTCCTAATTACCTGCTGTACCTGCATAGTAGCCTTTTGTGATTCATGCACTAGGACACCCAGATCCCTCTGAATCTCCGAGCTCTGCAATTTCTCACCATTTAGATAATATGCTTCTTTTTTATTCCTCCTGCCAAAACGGACAATTGCACATTTGTCCACATTATACTCCATTTTCCAGATCTTTTCCCATTCACTTAGCCTACCAATGTCACTTTGTAGCCTCCTTATGTCCTCTTCACAATTTATTTTCCTATCTATCTTTGTGTCATCAGCAAATTTAGCAACCTTTCCTTTGGTCCCTTCATCCAAGTAATTTATATAAATTGTAAAAAGTTGAGGCCCCAGCACTGATCCCTGTGGTACACCACTCGTCACATCCTGCCAACCAAAGAAAGACCTATTTATGCCAACTCTCTGCTTCCTGTTATTTAGCCAAACTTCTATCCATGCAGATATGTTACTCCCTACATAGTGAGCTTTTATTTTCCACAATAACCTTTGATGTGACACTTTATCAAATGCCTTCTGGAAATCTAAGTACAGCACATCCACCAGTTCCACTTAATGCACAGCACATGTGACTCCATCAAACAACTCCAATAAATTGGTTAAACATGATTTCCCTTTCACAAAACCATCTCTGCCTGATTGCCTTGATTTTTTTCTAAGTCACCTGCTATAACATCTTTAATAATAGCTTCTAACATTTTCCCTATGACAGACGTTAAGCTAACTAGTCTATAGTTTCCTGTTTTCTGTCTCCCTCCATTTTTGAATAAAGGAGTTACTTTTGCTATTTTCCAATCTAGTAGAACCTTCCCCAAAATCTAGGGAATTTTGGAAAATTAAAACCAGTGCATCAACTATCTCAATAGCCACTTCTTTCAAGACCTTAGGGTGAAGTCCATCAAGACTTGGGGATTTGTCAGCCCGCAGCCCCAACAATTTGCTCAATACCACTTCCCTGGTGATTGTAATTTTCCTGAGTTCCCCCTCCCCCTCCCCTCCCAATTTCCTGATTTGCAGCTACTTCTGGGATGTTACTTGTGTCCTCTATAGTGAAGACAGAAGCAAAATACCTGTTTAATTCATCTGCCATCTCCCTACTTTCCATTATCAACTCCCCGGCGCACTCGCCATAGGACTAACGCTCGCTTTGTTAACTCCTTTCTTATTTAAATATCGATAGAAACTCTTGATATCCATCTTTATATTACTAGCTAGCTTTCTCTTGTACTCTAATTTTTCCCTCCTTATTAATCTTTTTGTCATTCTTTGCAGTTCTTTATATTCTGTCCAATCTTCTGATCTGCCACCCGTCTTTGTGTAATTATATGTTTTTTCTTTAAGTTTAATACTGTCTTTAACTTTTTTAGTTAACCACGGATAGTGGGCCCTCCCCTTGGAATTTTTCTTTCTCATTGGAAAATATATATTCTGTGTATTCTGAAACATCCCTTTAAATGTCTGCCACTGAACCTCTGTTGACCTATCCCTTAACCTCATTTGCCAGTTCGCTTTAGATAGCTCTGCTTTCATGCCCTCATAATTGCCCCTATTTAAATTTAAAAAGCTAGCCTTGGACGCACTCATTTCTCCCTCAAAATGAATGTAAAATTCAATCATATTATGATCACTGCTACCTAGGGGTGCCTTGACAATGAGGATATCAATTAATCCTGTCTTGTTGCTCAATAACAGGTCTAGTATAGCCTGCTCTCTTGTTGGCACCAGAATGTGCTGCTCTAAGAAACTATCCCGAAAACATTCTATGAACTCTTCTTCCATGCTACCTTTGCCCATCTGATTTTTCCAGTCTACATGTAGACTAAAATCCCCCATGATTATTGCTGTACCTTTCTGACAAGCTCCCATTATCCCTTCTTTTATACTCTGTCCTACTGTGTGGTTACAATTAGGAGGCCTGTACACCACTCCCACAAGTGACTTCTTGCCTTTATCATTTCTCTTCTCAACGCAAACTGCTTCTACATCCTGGTTTCCTGAATTTAGGTCAGCCCTCTCTAATGTGCTAATACCATCATTAATTAACAGAGCCACCCCTCCACCTTTTCCTAGCTCCCTGTCCTTCCTAAATGTCGCGTATCCTTCAATATTTAGGTCCCAATCTATGTCAGCCTGTAACCATGTCTCTGTAATGGCTATCAGATCGTTCCTATTTATTTCTATTTGCGCTATCAGTTCAACTGTTTTGAATGCTACGTGTGTTTGGATACAGAGCTATTAGTTTTGTCCTTTCATTATTTTTGCAGCATCTAGCCTTATCTGCTGTTTTACTCTTAGATCTGTCCCTTCCTGTCACGGTCTGTTCATCATTTCCCACATTAATACCTTTCTCTCTTGCCTTGCCTCTACTCTTTGGTTTACTACATCTTCCCAAATTTGATCCCTTGCCCCCACACTCGCAGGGTAGGTACAGCACAGGGTTCGATACAGAGTAAAGCTCTCTCTATGGTGTGCACACAACTGAACTCTAACTTCACAATAGCGGCTCGCAATGTCAGTGTGACTGTTCTTAATTCCTTCAACAGCAGCCATTCTGCAGCACTGCTGATAGAAGACGTGGCAGCCAAATTGCACACAGCATGGTCCCACAAAGTGCAGCATGACCCTTGTCAATTCATTCCAATTTAGGAGTTGTTCTGTGGCGTTGACCACACCAATGCTAGGAGCAGGGGTGAATGTGCAAAGTCCATTTTGCATTGGTCCCTTACAGCCAGAAGATAGAGGAGACATTTTTGCTCATCACTCTGATCTGAAATAGAACTTTTTGATGTTAACGGAACTGTGCTTGCTGCTGCTCGCAGGCTCATACCTGTTTATAATTAGCTTCCCAGACAGCAGAGAGCACACACACAGAGTTCCTTTGCGGCCACATTTCATTGTGTGATGCTTTGTAACCTAAGCCTAAGAGGTGAGCACAATGCAGACATTGGTTTCAGACTACAAATTTAACAGTGAACAGGGACAATGTTAAGTGGAAGTTTGATGTTCCCTGACTAATCTTGCTGGACTTGTTGTTTACTACTGCCACCTCATGGCTGAATGAGGCTAGGACAACTGAATCCGGTAAACAGCCGACATGGAGAAAATGGAAAAGGAGTGGAACTTGCATCCGCTTGGATCTGATCCGCCATTTAATTAGATCATGATCAATTTCCTGTCTCAACTCGACTATCACCCACCCCCCCACCCCCATTCTTGGATTTTTGGGCGCTAGTGGAATCAATCATCTGTCTTAGATATACTCAATGGCCTGAAATTTCCCCTCGTCGGGTGGGCTCGGCGGAGACGGGCGGGGAGACGACCACCATTCGCGATCAGCCCCGCACCGTGGTTTCACGTCGGGCGGGCCAATTAAGGCCCGCCACTGCATGGATCGCAAACGCAAACGGAGCCCAACCTGTGCAGGGCTGGGGGGAGGAGGAGGGAGAGTCGAGCCTAGCACGCAGTTCGCGCATACACGTGAAAGAGTGCTTCAGTCTCCCTGAGACACGGAGCTGCCTCAGGGAGATTGAAGCGCTTAAAGATATTAAAAACTTAATGAAACATGTCACATGAGATGGGACATGTTTTTATTTCCAAAATAAAGGTTTTATTTAGTTCGTGTTAGCTTTAGGAAACTTCATCCCGCTCGTGGATGAGGTTTCCTAAAAAATGTAAAGGCCGCTTGGCCTTTTCGCCTGTCCCGCCGACCGTTAGGCTGGACGGGCAGCGTAAGTTTCAAGTTGACTAGGTTCTTAACGGCCTTAAAAGGCCTTTCAGTTATCGGTGGGCAGGCGGCCAACTCCGGCACGCGTTCCGATCATCACAGGCTGAGAATTGGATCCTTGTTTCCCGTGGAGGCTAATTTTACTGTTGACGTTGATCATGGTGCAGCCCATTAAGGGGCAAAGTAAAGTCTCTTTGCTCTTGGGCCAAGTTTAATTTTGTCCCCATCGATGATGGCTTTAAAAGAGGCTTCACTAGCATCAATAACCTAAATTAGTTGGTTTGGCTGCCGCCTTGGTTCCAATTAGGATTGTCTCCTCGGTTGCCAACCCTCCAGGATTGCCCTGGAGCCTCCAGAAGTTAAACATTCGTCACCGGGGTCACTGGCTGAGAGCAAATCCTGGGGTGGGGAGTGAGGGGATAGGTGTTTATTTTATTTCCATTGAACGTTTTTGTTTATTAATTAAAGAGGATCGTTGGGGGAATGGCAGGAAAGTATGAGGGCTGTTTGACCAGACAGGCGGTTGGAGAAGAGAGCTCACATCACAGGAATTGGACAGAAGTATGTTCAACCAGAGTTGGCAATTAGTTCTATGGTTGCTCACCCCATTTTGTCACCTTTTGTGATCCCTGGATCAGCCTGCATTTGGCTCTGTTTTACACCCGCCTCTGCAGCTTGTCATGTCGACTGGCAGGAGAGTCAGGGGCCTTTGATATGCGCCAGTGGTTAGACTCACTTGCATTTATATAGCGCCTTTCACCACCCCAGGATGTTGCATTTTACAGCCAAAGAAGCGCTTTCGCAATGTGGTCACTGTTATAATGTGGGGAAATACAGTAGCCAATTTACACAAAGAAAGATCCCACAAACAGCAGTGACATTTTAAAAAATATATTCTTTCATGGGATGTGGGCATCGCCAGCACAGCCAGCATTTGTTGCCCATTCCTAATTGCCCTTGAACTGACTGGCTCTCTAAGGCCATTTCAGAGGGCAGTTAAGAGTCAACCACTTTGCTGTGGGTTTGGAGTCACATGTAGGCCAGACCAGGTAAGGACGGCAGATTTCCTTCCCTAAAGGGCATTAGTGAACTAGATGAGTTTTGTTTTTTTACAACAGTCAATGATTGCCTCATTAATGGTGACCATAGGACTAGCTTTCAATTCCAGATTTAATTAATTGAATTTAAATTCCACCAGCTACCGTGGTGGGATTTGAACCCATGAGCATTAGCCTGGGCCACTAGTCCAGTGACATTACCACTTCTTACACACCATCTCCCCCGATGGCCAGATCATTTTTTTTAATGTTTGTTGAGCATGAAATATTGACAGGATATCATGAAGAACTCTCTGATCTTCTTTGAAATAGTGGCCATTGGATCTTTTATGCCCACTTGACAGGGCAGATTGGCCTCGGTTAAATGTGTCATGTGAAAGCTGGCATCTCTGACAGCGCAGCACCCCCTCAGTACCTGCACTAGGAACATTAGCAAAGCTTTTGTGCTCGAGTCTCTAGCATTCTGACTCAGATTCGAGAGAGCCACTAACAGCCATGGCTGATGCTGATTAAATAAATAGAAGCCTAGAATGCAGAAGGAGGCCGTTCAGCCCTTTGTGCCTGTGCTGACTCTTTGAGAGAGGTGTACAATTAGTCTCACTCCCTCTCTCTTTCCCCACAGCCCTGCAAGTTTTTCCTTTTCAAGTTTTTCCCGTTTAAAAGTTGCTATTCGGTCTGCTTCCACCACCTTTTCAGGCAATGCGTCCCAGACCTCAACAACTTGCTTATTCTAAAGTTCCTCCAATCTCACATACAACCACCGAGTTTAATTAAATGTCACCTTCTTTTCCTGTTCCCTGTTGATCTACAGGTTACTCACTGAATGACAATGCTTCTGTCTCTGTGTACAACTCACCGGGTGGAGTCCATCAGGACCAGGCTGCTATTTGGCAGCCGCGGCAGCACCAACACCATCATCCGCACCAGAATGACCTTCAATCTTCAGCACACCCCCATTTGGGGTAAGTCATATACTCTGCCAGTAACCATCCTGAGTGTCAATGGGCAGCTCTGTTCGCCAAAGAACTGGAGGCAGACAGGCGCTCTTTGCAAACAGTTTATTTTACAGCAGCAAAACTAAACAAAGTCTATTTAAAAAGAGCCTCGGCAAACTACAGCAAACAGACCTCATGATCTAAACTACAGCAACTTCTGATAATAGCAGGGTGATTTATCTAGCAAGGTTCAGTGAATGGAGGATAGTTACATAACACAGATTGTGTGTGTGTGTGTGTGTAGAATCCATCCCAGTCACTTGCAGCAGTGTGACCTTCAGGTGTGATTGACAGGAGAATTACCCATTCATCTCCATCTTCCGCAGGACCTGTAATGTCACTATACGCAGCCATAATCATCCCTTATCTGTTCCCAGGCCCCACCTAATGCTAGTTTGATTTTTAACATGGAGCCGCCAAGCCTGGAGTGAAAGCATTGGATTTGCCTCCTGCTTTTGGCCCATAAACATGGGCGAGCTTGAAGAATGTGCACTGTACACATACGGGGCCTGGCAATAATCACACTGCATTGTGTCAGAAACAAATCACATCATGTTTCTTTAGGACTGTAACTTAAAACCTGATGACCTTGATCCTGAACTTTATTTTTAATTTTTTTTTTAAATCGTGCATTTCTTTTTGAGAGACTATTCCCAAGCCTAGTTTGATTAAGCCTTAACATCAAGGCGCCTGTCAAGTAGAACGGAAAGCAGATCATTTTTTACACACTGTTGAGTAACCTCAGCTCCTCACACAGTGACTGCTGGGACAAAGGTGCTTCACGAAAGGTTCAAGGATTAGATGGATTCTCGGCTGAGGCCACAAGGTTAAATTATGAGGACTGTTGCACAGACTAAGCCTGCATTCCCTCCAGGATAGAAGATTTAAGGAGGTTACAACTGATGTGTTTAAGCTGATTAAAGGAGCTGACAAAAAATAGATAGCGAGAAACTATTTCCTCTGGTGGGGGGAGTCCAGAACCAAGAGGGGCATAATGTTAAAATGAGAGCCAGGCCATTCAGGGGTGATGTCAGGAAGCACTTCTTCACACACAGGGGAGTGGAAACCTGGGATGAACTCTCTCGCAAAAAGCTGTTGAGGGTCAGTAGAAAAGAGCAAAACTTTTGAGGTTCATGGGTTTTTATTAGAGAAAGGTATTGAGGGTTACGGAACCAATGCAAGGGGGTGCGGGGTAGATGGAGTTAACATGTACGTCAATCACTACCTAATTTATTTTTCCCTTCTCTCTCTCTCTCTCTCTCTCTCTCTCTCTTCCCCCCCCCACTAGGGTTATTGGCAACTCCCACTTGAGCCAGAGCTCCAGCCTGACCTTGCCCACCTTTCAAACAGTCAACATCAAGTCAGAACGTGCCTCCCCCCACAGCGATGGCGGAGGAGGGGGCGGCGGAATGTTCCAGCACCACGAGGGACGATTGGCACTCAGCGGGCTAGACGGCGCCCACAGCCCTTGTGAAGAACCCAAGGATTACGCCAAGGGCTACCAGTGCCCCATTGTGCTGACCCGGCCCCCGGCCAGGGATGAGGACAGCCTCACAGCCAAGCGGATGCGTCTTGTGGACGGCTGGCAGAGATGACACTCCGCGGTTATGCCGAAATTTACCATTTTAAAAAAAAAACTGATGGAGGCAGCTCCTGGATCTTGCTTTTATTGTTTTGCAGTTCTTCCTGTGTTCTCCATCATAGGGGCCAGGGATTAATTTACCATCGAATCGGCCAGCCCTTTGAGAACCAGGCTGGCATTTACCACTTTGATGGGGGGTGGTGTGGGGTTGGGGGAGCAGGAAAAGGGGGTGTTCCCTGCTCCTCAGCTTCTCTTTCTGTCCCTCTTTGTGGCTTCTCCCCAGAACCTCGGCTGGCTAGAGGCCTTCACGCAGGTTTCTGTCGCTCTGTTTCTGTCCTTAGATGCATTTATTTTTTTTTTTTTTTTGTTCCTTCTCCCTCCCCACCCCCTTTAATATCTGCGGCTCATCTCTGTGGAAGCGTGTGGTAAATGTGCCTCGCGCACCTCCCCTCCCCTCCCCCCACCACCCCCCGTCCAGGTGTTTGCTTCCACATGGACCATGAAAGATCCTAAGCTCAATTCTTGGACCGTGGCTGAGAGGGGGGAGAGCCAGACAGGCCACCCTGGGACGATGGTTTCTCCGGGTGCTGGGCATCTCTGGTAACACCTGTCCCAAGTGGCCCTTCCTCACGTGTGTAATGGCAGGCTGTTTGACTATATGTGGCATCGCGGCCACGCGCAGTCCTCTTCTCGCCTGATCTCCATTGAAGCACACACAAGGGAATGCTGGGTAGTGATCAGGCGCAGGAACTGAGGCTGGAAGTTTCCCCCCGTTTACCCCCTAGGGTGGAGAGGCAAAATGTAGTCCCCCACAACCCCCTTCACCATGCGACCTGCCCTGGCTAAAATTATGCTACCTTGTACATTCAGGAATTGATACAGGCAACTTCCTTGGTTTTACATGGATGGGGAGGGGTGCATTTCCCCAGTAAGCCATGGGTGTGGGTGTCCAGCAGCAGAGGGTTACTACTTTCTACTCTGAGCTCATCCGCAGCCAAGATCAGGAATTCATCCTTGCCTGCCTCGCATTGGCATATTTGCACCGATCCACAGTGCCACAAGGGCAACATAGGAAGACAGCTGGTAATCCAACATCTGGCCATTTTGAGAAGTTGCGGGGGGAGATGGGACAGGGAGACGCAATTGAATATGGAGACCATTGGAGCAATTCTTGTTCACGCCCCACAGATCGTTCTCACTCCTGCACCCATCAGACATGGTGTTTTCGGAAGGGTTGAGGGCTCATTTTAACCTAGGCCACTGGGCAGGAATCCCACAGGATTGGGAGAAACACAGGCTTTGCATCCCTTTTGATATCACCCCTCGCTCACTCCAACCAAAAGTAAAATGAGGTAGGGCGTAAAAACTGGTGTTACACCTGATCCCATCAGGCATGCAGGTTAGGTTAAAGCAGCCTTTCGTTAGATCATAGAGATGACACATTCTATCATTTATTCCGTGGATATCACAGGCTGGAAATGTGTTTCTGTAAACTCTGGGCATCGCAGTTCACAGTTAATCTAACCATGGAACAAAAATAAAGCTCTGGGTTACCCCGCTTTCCCGGATGCAGAGGGAATGTATCACAGGTTCTCAATGCTCCTGAATATTCGAGTCTGGAGGGTTAAACCGCTCCCCCACCCCCCCACCCCCAGTTTCAAATGGGAAGTTGTTGATTTGTTAAATATTGTTCGGTTTTATTTTTTAAAAGTGAAGGTTTTTCGCAGTGCGAATAGATTTCTGTGTCACTCTAGTCTCTGTGGTGTGAGACCCGTTTAAAGGTGGGGGTAAAAGGGAACGTGTGTGGCAATTTTTTTTTGTACAAACAGAGAGAGGGTGTCTGTGCCACGTTTGTGTCACCAGGGTGTGATTCTGTGAGTGACACAATGCCTTTCAAAAACAGGTTCCTGGTCTGGGAGCAATCATAAGGCAGCTTGCCAGCTGCATTTAAGATAAATTCCCCCCACCTCCTGTTTTCTCCCCCTACTCTCCCCTTGCCACCCACCTCTCCCCTCACCTCCCCTTCCCTCACCCCATCTCCCCTTCCCTCGACCCACCTCCCTTTCCCTCGCCTCCCCTTCCCTCGACCGACCTCCCCTTCCCTCGCCTCTCTTCCCTTTCCCTCGCCTCTCTTCCCATTCCCTCACCTCTCTTCCCTTCCCCTCGCCTCTCTTCCTCTTCCCTCGCCTTTCTTCCCCTTCCCTCGCCTCTCTTCCCCTTCCCTCGCCTCTCTTCCCCTTCCCTCGCCTCTCTTCCTGTCCCCTCACCTCTCTTCCCCCCTCGCCTCTCTTCCCCTCCCCTCCCCTCGCCTCTCTTCCCCTCCCCTCGCCTCTCTTCCCATTCCCTCGCCTCTCTTCCCCTTCCCTCGCCTCTCTTCCCCTTCCCTCGCCTCGCCTCCCTTGCCCTTGCATCGCCTCCCTCCTCCTCCTCTCCCTTCCCTTCCCCTCTCCACTTCCTTCCCATCCCCTCAACTCCCCTCTGGTGTCTGGGAGACAGTACCTCACTGAGAGCCAGTGCCTTTGGAACAAAAAGGAGCATAGCGATTCAATGAAACATTCCCTCAGAAATCCCAATCGGCTGATAAAGGCACCAAACATCTTATTTTGTTGAAAGGGAATGCTGTTTCCCCCCCCCCGCAATGATTGGTGCCTTGATTGGTAAGAGTTTGTATAAATTTTTGCAGAATACAAGGGTGTTTTAGAGCTCAGATCCAGGTTCCCTTCCCCACTCCCGCAAACCCATCTGAAAACTATCCGTCACCTTCTCCCACATCCAGTATTGTAGTCACGATAAAACCTTTTATCCTACAAAAGTAAGAAGATCTTAATAACTTTGTTGAATCCTCCAGCTCTGTTATCCTGTCCCTCTCTGTACTGCCCAAGGGAAAGCAAATATAGCAACAATCTGGATGAAAGTGATGACAGTTATTGCTGAGATTTACAGGGCAGCAAGAAATTTCAGTACTTTATCAGTTAATTTATAATGAGAGTTACTTAAGGTGTGTTGCAAACTCTGAACACACTGAGTTTCAATCTTATTTTTGTATTTAAAGCATGTAAAAAAAAAAAGCACAGTTCTTGTATTTAGCTGCAATGTCCTTTTATCTGTGTCTGATATCATCTCAACCCTTTGAGGCTTACTGTGCTCTCGCTCCCTAATAAGATCCAAATCCATCCAGTGGAAAGTTTCTTCTAACACTTTCCTCGCATCTTTGGACCAGGTGCAAGAACAAGTTTATTGCCCTAGCCGATCCCTCTCAGTTTCATTTCCAAACTCTCTCTCTCTCTCTCCATTGTAACATTTCTAAACTTTCCTCTCTTTTTTTCCTCTCAAACTCCAAATCCCCAATTGTACCCACCCTTCCCTGCATCCTCACTGCGATGAAATGAAGACTCATCACAAAATCACTTCATCTAACTCATTTTCAAAACAGTGACACTTCTCCTACCTCTCAGCCCTCCCTTCACCTGACAGTCTATAGACCCTCAAAGCCTAAGCTTTCTGTCACCTGACCACTGCTTCTTGGTTTGCTTCATCTTCCAGGCAGGGGAAGAGTGTTGGGGAGAGCGTTACAAGCAAGGAAAGAGTGGAGAGGATGCTATAGGCAGGGTTATTGTGGGTGGGGGAAGGGTGTCAAAGGCAGGGAGAAGGTGTTGCATCAAGAAATGGAGAGGATGCAGCAATTCTGAATCGGCATGGCATTGGACAGTTCAGTGTGTCTTAGGCTATTATATTTGATGGCAGGAAAGATATAGGCTGCAGGTAGATGAGGGGATCTGAGAATCTGCATGTAATTGGGAGGCGATGTCCAGCACTCAAAGGGTCTGTTTGTTCAGTTTGCTAACGACCATTAATAAAAAAAATCGATGCAGATGATCCAACAGGAGACAGTCTTACTCAAGCTCCACTCCCACCCCACCTCCCCATTAGTTTGAATGAAGCGTAATCCCTATGGAGACTCCCTCTGATGCTCAGTGATGTTGTTTATTTTGCCCATCCAAGCTGTGTTCTTTGCTGCCGTACCATTTCAGAATGTTTGCGACCTTTCCAGAAGGTTCTGCGAATTGGCTTTAGAGATTCCATTTGAATATTGCAGTGTTGTCTTTCTTTTCCACCCCTCAAACCTCCAGAATTGGGCCTGTACATAAAGATAGAGGCGGAATTCTCCAGGGATAACTTAAAAAAAACAAATAAAAGTTCTTACCATGCTTCATTGTGTCCCATTGCTGTCCTTCCTTAAAGCAGAACTGAGTGAGATGTGGGGATGAAACACAGAGCCAACTAAAGCAGAAACCTGGAAACTTAGAAGCAACTAAATTAGCGCCGGGGTCGGCGGGGGGTAGGTGGGGAGGTGGGGTCATTTTAACCCTCAGCTGGCCAACAGAAAGGAGATGGGTTTGGGTCAGTCGCCAGTTATTATACCTTGTCACTGGCCTCAAAAACAACAACCAGCATTTCTCTAGCACCTTTAACACAATAAAACATACCAGGCTGCTTTACAGGAGCGTAATTAGACAAAATTTTGAGGGGGAGCTATTGGGACAGGTGATCAAAAGGTTCATCAAAGAGTTAGGTTTTAAGGACCATCTTAAAGGAGGCAAGATGCAGAGAGATGAAGGGGTTTAGGGAGGGAATTCCAGAGCTTAACGGCTTGGTAGCTGAAGGCACAGCTGCCAATGGTAGAAAAACTAAAACCAAAGATGAAAAAAGATGACAATGGCACAGCCAGATTTATTTTCCACTCCTAGATGCTCTTTTGTCAATGAGAGACTTCAAGAGGGTATTAAATTCCAATCACAAATAGTAAGGGAGAACCGTAATGGGTAGGACAGACACGTTGCCCTCTCAGTAGGATATTGGTGAATCACTCGAGGTTTTATGGGCATCGCAAGCCCACAAATGACCAGATTTATTAAATTCAAATTCATAAAACTGAGGTTTGGACTCCAGAAAGCTATTATCAAAGCCACCATGCTACCATAGCCCAGGGAGCCTTTCTCAGTTGAAACATGAGAAGGTCCATCCACCAAGGTCAGTGGGGAAGTGGTCATAACGTGTGAATTAAAAATGAAAAGTGCTGGAAAAACTCAGCAGGTCTGGCATCTTCTGCCAGACTTGTTGAGTTTCTCCAGCATTTTCTGTTTGTATTTCAGATCTCCAGTGTCCGCAATATTTTGCTTTTATTTATCATGATGTGTGATACACTGATAGTGTCGACACAGCACTGAGGGAGTACCACCCCCTTGGAGATGCCATCTTTCGGAAGTGATGCCAGGCTAAGATCTCATCCGCCATCTGTGGACCTAAGGTTCTGAAGAAGTGCCAACGTTTATCCCTCAATTAACATTGAGAAAAAGACAGATTGTGTGGTCGTTATCACACTGTGCTTTGTGGGAGCTTGCTGTTCATTGGTTGCTATGTTTCCTACATTACAACAGTGGCTGCACTTTAAAAAGTGCTTAATTGGCTGTAGAACACTTTGGGATGTCCTGAGATCATGAAAGGTGCTTTAGAAGCACAAGCCCTTTTTTTTTTTTGCTGAATGAGATGGGAAAAGTCTGATGGGGTTAACTAAATTTAGGAAGAGACCTTTAAGACCAAGAGTCCGGGTGGGTCAGTGAGTAGCTGTTAAATGCAGCAGAGCCCTGAGCAGCCGCAGAGAAATGAAACCCCAGGATGGGGTCTGTGCTGGATTAGCTAAGCAGTTAGAGCAGCAAAATTGGTGCTGCAGTTAAATTCAGTGCTCCTGAGCTAAGGAAGAGTAAATTAGGGTTTCTGCCCCTCTACTTATCCAATATCTCTAGACTACACATCTGTTTTTGTAGAGACAGGGTCAGACTTGAAGTGAAATTTCCCTGTGACTCTCACTGTCTGGGTTTACAGATATATAACAAGACACTTATATTTACCATAATGTATGATTTCATGATTAGCAGACATCTCAAAATGTTTTAAACCCAAAGTACGATTAAAGTGTAGTCACTGCTGTAATGTCAGAAATGCAAAAACCAATTAATGCATGGTAAGCACCCACAATAATGACCAGATAATTTTTTTTATCACGTTGATCAAGGAATAAATATTAGCCCAGAACACAGGGGAGAACTCCCCTGCTCTTTATAATAGTATCCATAATCTGTTACATCCACACAAGCAGGTGCATGAGGCATCAGTTTAACACCTCCTCCAAACAGCAGTACCTACATTCCCTCAGTACAGCTCTGGAATATCAGCCTAGTGTTGGAATGGGACTTGAACCCACAACCTTCAGGCTCACTGATAAGCGTGCTACCCACTGAGCCACGGCTGGATGAGATGGTGGCTGCAGTAGGTCCATGTGGGTGTCAGCATCAGGTAAAGATCTGATCAGGCTTGGGCATGTGGATAAACAGCCTGTGGATGCTCGTTGTCTAGGATCACACATGAAGAATTGGCTGAGGTAGGGCTGAACTTCAATGAGTTGGTGCTTGCCATGGAAAAGCAGGGGAAGGGAGAAATTCAACAAACAAAACAACACCAGAGGTGTTTTAGGAATTCAACAATGTATTTTGTATTTGACTGAATAGAATAACACATTTCAATCAAGACCACTGGATCTCAGAAATATAGAAAGTGCTGCCAGCGCACTAGCTGAAAAGTCCAGAGTCCCATTTCCGAGATTCCCAAACACACATAGTGGCAACCTTGGCTCAACGAGTAGCACTCTTGCCTCTGAGTCAGAAGGCTGTGGGTTCAAGTTCCACTCCAAATACTTTGCACAGAATACAGGCTGACACTTTCAGAGAATACTAAAGGAGTGCTGCAGTGTCAGAGGTGCCATCTTTCAGATGAGGTGTTAAATTGAGGCTCTGTCTGATCTCTCATGTGGACACAAAAGATCCTTTGATGAAGAAGAGTTGGGTAATTCTTCCGCATACCCTGGACTACATTTATCCCTCAACCGACATCACAAGATTAAAACAGGTTGTCTGATCATTATCACACTGCTGGTTACTGTGTGCAAATTGGCTGCCACATTTAGAATGGTAACTACACTTCAAAAAGTGCTTCATTGGCTGTAAAATGCTTTGGGATGTCCTCAGGTGGTTAAAGATGCTTTAGAAATGCAAGTAAAAACAGTTTATTTAGTCACTATAAGACATGTCCTTTCCTTGAGCAGAAACTTCCACTACTGTGACAATGAGGTTCTGGTGAAAGGTCACCAACTTGAAATGTTAACCCTGTTTCTCCCTCCACAGATGCTGCCATGACCTGGTCAGCATTTTCTATTTTTTTTCAAACATCTGCAATATTTGGCTTTGGCCCAGTAATGAGGAACTACTGCAGCATGTGTGTGGAGCCACTAGATGTCCTTGTGCACCATCATCTGGTGCAGCCGCATTGCAATTACAGTGGATGAATCACTCATTGGAGGAGATAAAGGCTCTGAAACTAACACTTCATGAAACGAACATTTGCTGAAATTAGCATCTTCTGAAATGAACGCTACACGAATTTAATGCTTGCTGAAATTTTTTACATGAGATGTTAGCAGAGCCATGATCCCTTTGAAATAATTATTTTTTTCCCTTTGTTCCCCGAACGTGGGCGAGACTGGCATTGTCCCGTGAAAGGGATGGCGGGTGCCCTTCTGCTTGAACCTCTGCGGTCGTTGTGCCGAACCTAATGCCACGATGGTGTTGGGTAGAGTTATTGATGTGAGGAACGTTGATTTATTTCCTAGCCTGACAGTTGCGTGACTTTGGAGGTGATGGTGACTCCCAAGGCGTCAGTGTTTTTCCCTAGATTTGACAGAGGTGGTGGACAGAGGTGGTCAGTTGCTACATAAGTGATTTGGGCAAGTTAACACCTCCCTTAAAATAACAATCATAGAAGCAAAGAAAATTTATGGCGCAAAGGAGACCATTTGGCCCATCACGTCTGTACCGGCCAGAGAAGAAATATCCAGCTCCATCCCACTTTCCGCCTTTTGGTCCTCGGCCTTGTCGGTTATGAAATTTCAAGCGCATATCCAAAATGTTTTTTAATGTAGTGAGGGTTTTTCCTCTCTCTACCATCCTTTCAGGCAGTGAGTTCCAGACACGCAGCACCCTCTGGGTGGAAATGTTTCTTCTCAGCTGCCCTCCAATTCTTCTACTGATCACTTTAAATCTCTGCTAATGGAAATAACTCCTTGCTATCCGCTCTATCCAGGACCCTCATAACTTTGTGCAACTCAGTTAAATCTTCCCTCAGCCTTTACTATTCCAAAAAAAAATAACACCAGTTTATACAATCTTTTCCGATAAATTTCTCCATTCCTCACAGCATCTTCATAAATCTCTTCTGTACCCTCTCTGGTGTGATCACATTTTTCCTGTAATGTGATGGCTAGAACTGTACACAGTACTCTAGCTGTGGTCTAACTAGTGTTTTATTCAGTTTTAGTATGATCTCCTTGCTCTTATATACTATGCCTCAACAAAGTGCCTTGAGCACCTGGCACGTCATAACATTCAAGGCAATGGGCCAAGTGCTGGTAAATGGGATTAGGTAGGTAGGTCAGGTATTTCTCACTTGTCAGTGCAGACTCGATGGGCCGAAGGGCCTCTTCTGCACTGTGTGATTCTGTGATTCTGTGAAATAAAGGAAAGTATTCTCTATGCCTTCTTAGCCACCTTATCTACCTGTCCTGCTGCCTTCAGGAATCTTTTTTTTATTCATTCATGGGACATGCAGTCCATGTGGTGTAGGTACATCCACAGTGCTGTTAGGGAGGGATTCCCAGGATTTTGACCCAGCAACAGTGAAGGAATGGTGATATATTTCCAAGTCAGGATGGTGAGTGGCTTAGAGTGGTTCTTCCAGGTGGTGGTGTTCCCATGTGCCTACTGCCCTTGTCCTCCTATGTGGTAGCAGTCATGGGTTTGGAAGGTGCTGCCTAAGGAGGCTTGGTGAGTTCCTGTGCAGTGCATTTTGTAGATGGTGCACACTGCTGCTACTGTGTGTCAGTGGTGGAGGTACACTCCAAATCTGAGGACATGCACTCCAAGGTCCCTCTGTTCCTCTACCCCTTCTACAACAAGAGCCAAGAGGCTCGAGCATGAAATAGTGCATGATGATGCAGGAGAGCATCCCGACGTCATCTCTCACTCATGATACTTTGGCTGGCGGGCACGTGTGAGAGTTGGAAGTGCACCCACTGACAATTAAGAGGCCTATTAAGGCCTCAACGGTGATTTTTCGCTGCCCGTCCAACATTACAGTTGGCAGGTGGGCGAATCTGCCAGGCGGCCTTTGCCTTCTTGAGGAAACCTCATCCAAGGGCGGGATAAGGTTTCCGATATAAATTTTAAAACAGATAAAAATGTTTGGACAGAATTTACATCACCATATGTTCAGGTGACTGATCCTGATGCGTGGACGTTTTTTCGGCATTTGAAAATCTTTAATTATGGCTTTTGAATTCTTCAGCCCCCTGAGGCCGGTCTCCGCCTTCAGGGAGCTTTCTGTGAGTGCTCCCCCGCACCCACGCTGACTTCAGCGCTCGCCCTCCTCCTGCTCCCGCCCCAGCAGCACTGAGCATTTCAGCGCGCCTTTCATACTGTCTGGCCGTTAATTGGCCAGCCAGCGTGAGATCGTGGTCGGGAGCCAATCGCTGACGTTGGCCCGTTTCCCAGCCGCTCCCAGGCCCGCCGACCACGCCTGCACACCAAACTCAAAATCCTGCCCATAAAGATTGGCATTTAAAAAGTGTCATCAGCTTCAATACAAGAACAGAGGAAATTTTGCTGCTGTGCTCGTTGTCCAATAGTTCATGCTGGACAGTGCGTGTGTCTGTTTATGTACCGTCTACTCTTAATTGAGACTTGCGTAATTCAAGTTATCTGATTATTCCATTTTTTAGCTCTACGTTCTTATTATCCTGTGTGATTTGGGTTTTCTTAATTTTAATTACTGGAAAACGTGATTTGTTTTAGTATAAGGAACACCGTTATACAAGGGTTAGATTGTACCTTTTCGTCTGTCTTTCTCTATCTCCATATTTTGCTTTCTCTTTCTTCTCTCTTTCAGATTCTCTCTCTTCATCTTTCTCTGTCCGTGTCTATTTCTCTGTGCTCTCTGTCTCTCTTTCTCTCTATGTATCACTCCCTTGTTCTTTGTCTCTCCTTTCTTTGTTCCTCGTTCACTCTCTCTCTTGCTGCATCTTCCTCTCTCTTTTGCCCTATCTCTCTGTCTGCTTCTCTCTTCCTTTACTACGTGTTTTTTTTCGCTCAGTCTTTGAATCATCTTAAAGCCAAGTTTACTCTTGTAACACAGCACAAACAGCATCTCTTTAACACCACTCACTTGGTCACAAAACACAAGGAGATGCTGAGGAGCCTTTGGCGCCTCCCCTGACAGACAGTCTCCTCAACCCACAGATTTCCCATTAAAAAGCTGAAACCCTCTGGCAAGGAGCGAGGGGTGTTGGGTGATAAGAAGAAGCCTGTTACAAGCCGGGCTAAAGATATAAACTGGGCTGCCTCCCTGTCCTTCTGTAACGTGCTGAACAAAATGTCAGTCACTTCAGCTCTTGACCAATCCAAATTCTTCCCTCCACCTGAGCAAAACCCCCGTGCACTCTGACCACGTAGGAGGTTGGGAACTTCTATTATTCAGAAAGCATTAGATAATTATGTCACTGAGTGAAAGAGATAACTCGATTTCTCAACTGAGAACACACAAGCCATTAAAAGCTATCTCCTTTTCCATGATCATTGAAAAATTGATAATGATGTATTATTTATACACAGATTGTCTAGCCTCTTGTGATTCCTAATTAATATATAGCTGTGATCCCACAGCAGTAACCACACACCTGCTCTTCTCTGGGCTATTCAAGATGGGCAGATATTTCTTTTGCCTTACCCCCTCAGGTTGTGTTGTTACTTTAAGGCAGTTTCTTGTTGAATTTGTGCTTATTTGCACTGCTGCTGATTTTTTTGCCACACTGACGGAATGAGTCACATTCTGTTTCGCTGTGAGTGATTATTTTTGTCCATCAATCCCTTCCCTTCCACTTACGGAGAAATAGAAAATTAATGTTAGTGCTTGTAATATGCAAAATGGAACTGCCAACCATGGGCTGGGTTTTACGGGCCCCAGTGATTCCCGCCAGGGTTGGGGGGAGGGAGGGGGGCATCCCACCACCTTCCCGAGCTCACCCCCATAATACAGGGGGTGGGCGGGCAGGCGGGCGCTCAAATCAGCAGCCTACCCACCATGTTTATATGAATAATTAAGGGTCAATCGGGCTTGTTATGAAGCCAATTGACCCTGATAAAACGCTGCCCACACCACGAAACGTTTGGTGTGGGCAGCCGGGCAGGAGTGGACAGCCCAATTTTTTAACTGAAATGTTTAAAGGGCAGGAAGGAAGGGAGGCTCTTTAGGGGCTGCCCTTAGCCAACCGCGGAGTGGCCTCCCCTCCTTAGGTCAAACAGCCCCTTCCTTCCTACCTGCTGCCTTCCTTAAACCTACCCCCTCCCCACCCACACCCCACCCTCTCTCTAACCTTCCCAAGCCCTCCTGGCCTGAGACCCCAGACCTAACTGCCCCAGGAACCCATGGGCCTCGATCTTCTTGTCCTTCTGCAGTCCTGGCAACAGCGCCTGACACCTTCCTGGCGTAGCCAGGACTGATGGAGCTGCCGGCCAATCCGATTGGCTGGCTGCTCCAGAGAGCGGGACTTCCACCCCAACAAGGAACGGAAGTCCCAAATCCATAATGGCTGCGGGGCGGGTCGCTTTCGGGGAGGGGGTGGCATTCACCCGCCCCCCCCCACCACCCCCCAGGTATTTTTCAGCCTAGTGGGTAAAATGCTTGTCTCTGAGTCAGCAGATTGTGGGTTCAAGTCCAAAGTCTCTAGAGACTCGAGCACAAAAGTCAAGCAGATGTCTGAGAACAGTACTGAGAGAGGACTGCACAATCGGAGGTGTTAATCTGAGGCTGTATTTGCCCTCTCAGTTGGATGTAAAACAACATAAGAACGAGGAGCAGGCATATACTATGCAGCCCCTCAAGCCTGCGACACCATTCAGTAAGGCCATTACTGACATTTGATCTCAACTCCACTTTCCCACCCTCTCCCCATTTGATTAAACCCCTTAAAGAGTTCAAAAATCTATCAACCTCAGTCTTAAATTTATTCAATGATGGAGCATCCACAGTTCTCTGGGATAGAGAATGCCAAAGATTCACAACCCTCTCAGTGAAGATGTCTCCCCTCATTGCAATCATAAATGGCCGATTCCTTATACTGAGCCTGTGACCCCCTAGCCCTAGACTCATTCAACCTGGAGAAACAAGGGGCAGAATTTTCCAGCTGGCTTTCACACCCTGACGTTGGGACAAAATGGGGATCCCAAGCCTGACAGCATGACCAGTGCTCAATTCTATGGGAGGCAGTCACCTAATTGGCCACTTCCAAACTTGTAATCCTGTAAAGAATGGGATTTCAATGCTGCATGTCAAATCAGAAGGCCGACACCTCTACAACCTTGGCAGCGCCACCAGGAAAGATGGATGCTGCTAACACAGGTCAGAAACTGCAAGAGATGCCCTCCCTGCTCTGTGCCTGAAATAGTAAAAAGTTGGGATACGCACAGGCAGGTGAGCCATCATGGAGAGGAAATCCCTCCACTGGACCTGAGCCTTTCAGGCATGTAGACCCCTGTTAGTAGCATGGAGCCTCCGCTCTGATGACCTTCTGGTCTGGCACAGGAGGACACATCCATTGAGCAGGTAGCAGGGGACGACACTGCCACTGGCAAAATAGTGGAGAGGCTGCAAAGTCACTTTTACTGAGGCCTTAACTATGCAGAGCGGGAGCCCGCCTCATTGCTGTGGGCAGCTGATCTCTTTCACAGTCCATTGGTGGGAAAGTTTCCCTGCAGTGGGAATGCACTGGAAAACCAATGCAACAAGGCTCCCCCCTATATTCCTGCTTCCTTTCCACCCACCCCGAGCATCCAAGCCCGCCATCATGGGGCCAAGAAGATTCAGCCCAATCTCTCAGCATCTACCTTGTCAAGCCTCCCATGACTGAATGCTGCAGACTGGCACACTCCAAGGTCCAGGAATACATGCTGAGAAATGTACTATAGCTTCAGGATGGCCCTGCAAAGGCTCAATGGGGAAAGGCCACAGTCTGAGGTCCTCCCAACAAAGTACAACTAGAGGTTGGAACCTGTGTAAATCTCCTCGGGCTGTAGGTACCAGAGAATGTTTGTCATGAAATGTGAATGTATATTGTAAATATAACCAGTAATTTCAATTGTAGTGAGGCACCTCAGAGTGCCATATACTGTACAGGAAGAGCTTGAACTGTATTGCACTTTATGTAATGTCAAGTTTGAACTATTAAGTCATGCACTTTTACAACTTTTATAAGTGAAGCATATTTTTCGGAAAGAAACATAGCCAAGGTGCAGCCTAGCCATGAGCTCAGTCCAGTACCGAGGAAGCTCTGCACTGCAGAAGGTGCGATCTTCAGATGTGGTGTCAAATTGAGGCCCCGCCCACCATTGCAGGTGGACATGGACACCCCCACGGCACTAAAGGGAGATTTCCTGGGATTCTGCCTTGCATTCCTCCTGTGACCTTTCCATCTATAACAGATTAACAGGTGCTTTATCTTGTTGGTGGTTTGTGGCATCTTGCTGTGCAATAGCTTGTTTCCACGTTTGCTCACCAAACAACTGAGACTGTTGTTCAACTGTCTATGGGATGCCTTGAGGGAATGATATGGCTCTTTATAAATGCAGGTTCCTGCTTTCTTTATTTCTTGGGAGCCCATGAATCTCGCTTGCATTTCAGGATCATGTTCCTCAATTTCATCCATTTTCCCATGGAAATCTCCAATCAGTGGCCTTCGTGTCCCTTTCCTGGGCATTGGAGGCAGGACAGCGAAGATTCACTAGATTGGTGCCTGGGATGAGATGATTGTCCCATGATGTGAGGCTGCGTAAAATGGGCCTATATTCTCTGGGCTTTAGAAGAATGAGCGATGATCTCATTGAAACATACAAGACTCTGAAGGGGCTGGACAGGGTAGATACAGAGAGGTTGTTTCCCCTGGCTGGGGAATCAAGTACACAGTGGTACAGCCTCAGGATAAGGGGTCGATCATTTAGGGCTGAGATGAGGAAAAATTTCTTCACTCAAGCTGTTGTGAATCTTTGGAATTCTCTACTCCAGAGGCATTGAAGCCCAAGCTCAACCGTGATCATATTGAGTGGCAGAGCAGGCTCAAAGAGCCGTATGGTCTACTCCTGCTCTAATCTCTTGTGTTCTGTTCAAGAAAGCGAAACCAGTTCACTGCAATGTTATGACGTTATTGATCAGCATTCTGTTTAAATCCAGCTGTGTATGTGAATTACAAATGCCAGTTTCCAGTTTCTCTCACTTGGTGGTTCAGTTATCAGTTACTGAAGTGAAATCTAGCCTTACAATAATTAACATTAAAGATATTTTATTTTCTGTTTTCTCATAATTCATTTCTTAAAACAAAATCGGATACATATTGAGAACATTCAGCATCAACAGTGATGGACACAGGATTGTTAATAAACTGAAACAATAACAGGTTGTTACATTTTTTGTGATGATGGACATAAATGCTGCAGTGCTGACAAGTATCATGCTGGTTAATGAGATGTATTTTGATGCTCTAGATTAACCTTTATTTTATATTAAGTATTAACTTCAGCTCCTGAAGTGTAAATGTGATGCTTTTGGTACCTGAGAAGACACCAGCAACAACATCTTACATTTATATAGCACCCTTAACATAGTAAAATGTGCCAAGGCACTTCACAGAAGCATTATCAAACAAAATTTGACAGTGAGGCAAAGAAGGAGATATTAGTTCAGGTGACCAAATGTTTGACCAAAGGGGTATGTTTTAAGAAGGAGAGAGAGAGAGAGAGGGTCGGAGAGTTTAAGTGAAGGAATTCCAGAGATGAACAGCCTTAACAGTTGAAGACAGAGCCATCAATGGCAGGATGAAAGAAGTGGGTGATGCACAAGAGGCCAGAGTTGCAGGGAGATTTGGAGGGTGAGTTTCTTCTCTCATTCCTCCTAAGCTTTAATAAATTCCTCCCGATATCCTGACTCTGTTAAAATTAAGACTCATGGCACCATTTGCTACTCTAACTCATTCATTCCCCAGGACCTCAAAACTGGAGAACTTCTCCCTTCCCTCAGTCTCCCCTCCCTCAATCTCCCCTCCCTCAGTCTTCCCTCTCTTTTACAATCTTTTTGGGGCTTTTAAAACCTCTAGATTGGCATCGCCGAATCAATAATTCCTGAATATCTCATCTTGCACTCACTGACCTGCATTGACTCCCAGTCTGGTAGTACCTCAATTTAAAAATTCTCAACCTTGTTTCCTAATCCCTCCATGGCCTTGACCCTTCCTATCTCTGTAACCTCCTCCAGCTCCACAACCCCCAAAATCTCTGTACTCTTGCAATCCTCACCTCTTGTACAACCCCAATTTTAATTGTTCCATCATTAGCAGCCACACCTTCAGCTGCTTAGATCCTAAACTCTTGAATTTCCACCCGAAACATTTTCACATCTACCGCTGTTTCCTGCTTTAAGACTCTCCTCACAACTGCCTCTTTGGTTTCGGGTCCTAATATCTCCTTAGGAGGTTTGGTGTCAAATTTTGTTTGATAATGCTTCTCTAAAGAGCCTTGGGGTATATTACTATGTTAAAGGTGCTATATAAATGTAAGATGTTGTTATTGCGATGTTATTTTAACATATCCTTGGGGTGTGAGCATTGCTGGCAAGGCTGGCATTCATTGCCCCCTCCATTGCCCTGGGAAAGTGGTGGCTGACCATCTGCTTGAGATGCTGTTTGTGGTGAAGGTGTTATTGTTTGTAGTAGTTTTTAAAAAATTATTCTTTTAATGGGATGTGGGCATCGCTAGCTGGGCCAGCATTTATTGCCCATCACTAATTGCCCTCGAGAAGGTGGTAGTGAGCTGCCTTCTTGAACCGCTGAAGTCCATGTGGCTTAGATACCCACAGTGCTGTTAGGAAGGGAGTTCCAGGATTTTGACCCAGTGACAGTGAAAGAATGGCGATATATTTCCAAATCAGCATGGTGGGTGGCTCGGAGGGAAACTTCCAGGTGGTGGTGTTCCCATGTGCCTGCTGCCCTTGTCCTTCTGGTACAGACTGCAGGCTTGGTAGGTGCTACCAGTAGCCTTGGTGAGTTCCTGCAGTGCACCTTGCAGATGGTACACACTGCTGCTACTGTGCAGTGGTGGTAGAGGGAGCGGAGGTTGAAGGTGGTGGACGGGGTGCCAATCAAGCAGGCTGCTTTGTCCTGGATGGTGTCGAGCTTCTTGAGTATTGTTGGAGTTGCGCTCATCCAGACAAGTGGAGTGTTTTAGACACACCTGAATGATTTGCTAGTCCCGTCCTTGAGAGCATTTAAGAGTCAACTACATTTGAACAAAACTGGAGTGATGTATAGTCTCAGACTGGGTAAGGACAGCATGTCCTTCCCTAAAGGACATGAATGAACCGGTTAGATTTTTATGACAATCTGACAACTTCATGGTCACTTCTCTGAAGGGCAGCTAGTTATTTCTAGATGTTTTAAAACCTGAATTCAATTTCTCAAGCTGTGATTGTGGGAGTTGAACTCAGGATGATCTGTTCATGTTCTGTGTAATAGACTTGTGGAGTCTTTAAGGCACTGAAGGAGACCCTTCGACCCATCGAGTCCACGTCGGCTCTCTGTAGAGCAATCCATCAATCCCCTTCCCCTGCTCTATTCCTGCAAGTTTATTTCCTTAAGCGTCCATTCAATTTCCTTTTGAAATCATTGATCATCTCTGCTTCCACCTCCCCCTTAGGTTGAGAGTTTCAGGTCATTACCACTCGCCGTGTAAAAAAGGTTTCCCTCACATCCTCCCTGCATCTCATGCCCAAAACCTTAAGGCCAGAGTTTTTTGCTGAGCGGGCGGGCACGCGCCTGACCTGCTCGAGCGTAAAATGATGCGCGATGTTTCGGTCGGCAGGCATGCGGGAGTTAGCAGCGCACCGGCCAACAATTAACAGACCTATTAAGGCCATTAACGTAATAACTAAATGCACTTCTTTGCTGTCCATCCAATCTTACAGTTAACGGGCAGGCGAATCAGCCAGGCGGCCTTTGGATTTTTTTATGAAACCCCATCCATGGGCAGGATGAGGTTTCCAACAGGAATTAAAAATAAAATAAAAATGTTCAAATCTCATTTGTAACATGTCCCTGCTTATGTGACAGAGTCACACGAGGGGACCTGTTTTTAACATTTTTAAATTCTTTCTTTATGTTTTTAAAATTCTTCAGCCCCCTGAGGCAGGTCTGTAGCCTTCAGGGAGCTTTCAGTGCGCGCACCCCCGCGCAGATGCGCAAACTTCCGCGTTCGCCCTCCTTCCGCGCCCCCCCCCCCCCCCCCCACTCCGCCAGTGCTCAGCGCTGCAGTGTGTGTTTCACGCTGGCTGGTTGTTAATTGGCCAGCCAGCATGAAATCGCGGTCGGGGCCTGAATGCGGGCGGCGGTCAGTTTTGTGACCGTTCCCGAGCCTGCCCGCTGTGCCCGTCCGATGAGGTAAAAATCATGCCCTAAATCTGTGTCCCTCCAGTCCTTGTACCATCAGCTAATGGGAACAATTTTTCTTTGTCTATCTTATCTAAAGCTGTCATAATCATTACTAGCCAATACGAGAACCACTGCACTATCATCTAGCAGAGGAATATTATAGGATATGTTTCTAACAATTATATATTAATACATGGTAAGCATAGCCCCACACTAAATAGTTTGAGATGAATATTCCACCAACTTACTACATTATTTCAGCACGGTATTATTTAGGTAGAGATTGCCCCCTTACCCTCTTGTTGCCCTTTGTCACCCTCGCCTGCCCCTCTGCCCCCTTACATGTACAATGTTCTACTTTTGCCAGTCTGACTCAGACTGCTCTGGGTTAAATTCTTTCTCCTCATGTGGTATCATGGTGAACATTGATGCAGGAACCATTCCCACTTCCTTCACAGCACCAAAAACTCACAAGGTGTTGATTATCTGACACTATGAGGTGTAAAGATGAATTTAAAAATTCAAATTGTAATCTTTGTCACGTTTTTATATTCTTGTGCATCCTTCATATCACCTGAATAGCTGTCAGTGGTAGATTTCTCCCTGGAATCCAATTTGTCTTTGTCACACAAGACCTGTAGCCCTGATATCCCAAGTCATGTACTTGGCACCTCCTACACTATTTTAAATTACTTTCTATTAATGGACAACTAGACAAATCCTAAATATATATAATGGAACCCTTCATTACAAATATTCTCTATTTGTATATCTCCAATCTTATAGATTAATGATTAGCTATTGAGTTCCTGCCCATAACTTGCTGAAAATAGAAACTCAATTCTAACTTGTTGGATAAAAGGAAAAGAGAGAAAGAACTTGCATTTATTTATTTTTTATTCATTTATGGAATGTGGGCATCACTGGCTGGGCTAGCATTTATCGCCCATCCCTAATTGAGAAGATGGTGGTGAGCTGCCTCCTTGAACTGCTGCAGTCCCTGTGGTGTAGGTACACCCACAGTGCTGTAGGGAGGGAGTTCCAGGATTTTGACCCAGCGACAGTGAAGGAACGACGATATATTTCCAAGTCAGGATGGTGAGTGACTTGGAGGGGTACGTCCAGGTGGTGGTGTTCCCATCTATCTGCTGTCCTTGTCCTTCTAGATGGTAATGGTTCTGGGTTTGGAAGGTGCTGCCTAAGGAGCCTTGGTGAATTCCTGCAGTGCATCTTGTAGATGGTACACACTGCTGCTACAGTGCCTCAGTGGTGGAGGGAGTGAATATTTGCGGAAGGGGTGCCAATCAAGCAGGCTGCTTTGTCATGGATGGTGTCAAGCTTCTTGAGTGTTGTGGGAGCTGCACTCATCCAGGCAAGTGGAGAGTATTCCATCACACTCCTGACTTGTGCCTTGTAGATGGTGGACAGGCTTTGGGGAGTCAGGACGTGAGTTACTTATCGCAGGATTCCCAGCCTCTGACCTGCTCCTGCAGCCACAGTATTTATATGGCTAGTCTTGTTCAGTTTCTGGTCAATGGTAACCCCCAGGATGTTGATAGTGGGGGATTCAGTGATGATAATACCATTGAACATCAGGGGGTGATGGTTGGATTCTCTCTTGTTGGAGATGGCCATGGCCTGACACTTGTATGTCATGAATGTTACTTGCCACTTGTCAGCCCAAGCCTGGATACTGTCCAGGTCTTGCTGCATTTTGACATGGACTGCTTCAGTATCTGACGAGTCTTGAATGGTGCTGAACATTGTGCAATCATCAGTTAACATCCCCACTTCTGACCTTATGATGGAAGGAAGGTCATTGATGAAGCAGCTGAAGATAATTGGGCCAAGGACACTACCCTGAGGAACTCCTGCAGTGATGTCCTGGAGCTGAGATGACTGACCTCCAACAACCACAACCATTTTCCTTTGTGTTAGGTATGACTCCAACTGGTGGAGAGCTTTCCCCCTGATTCCCATTGACTTCAGTTTTGCTAGGGCCCCTTGATGCCACACTCTGTCAAATGCAGCCTTGATGTCAAGGGGAGTCACTCTCACCTCAACTCGGGAGTTCAGCTCTTTTGCCCGTGTTTGAACCAAGGCTGTAATGAGAAATAGAAATAGAAATCTTAGAAATAGTATTGTGAGATCTTTTACATTCACCTGAGAGGACAAACAGGGTTTTGCTTTAGCATCTCATCTGAAAGATGGCACTTCTGACAGTGCAGCATTCCCTTAGTACTGAACTGGGGTGAGGCTTAGGTTTTGTGATCAAGTCTATGGGGTGAGTCAACTGACTGATTCATTATCAGTGTAGGTTTGCATGGAGCTGAGCACAGTGGAAACATCACAGGTAGCTCCACTGGTAGAGTACAGGTCAATGGTGAGGCCAGTTATGGAGCATGGGATGCCTCAAAATAGATGTGTTGGAAAGGGTTCAGAAGAGAGTGAGCTGGACAGTTCCTTGCCTTGTCAGGTCTAAATTATGAAGAAGATTCAAGGGGTTGAATTGTTGAACGTCCAGCATAGAATCAGTACTGCAGAGAAACATGTAGTCAGCCCATCAAGTCTCTGCTAGGCCTTTCAGAGAGCAATCCAATTAGTCCAATTAGTCCCACTCCCCAACTCTTTCCCCATATCCCTGCAATGTTATCTCCAATTTCCATTTGAAGGCTATGATTGAATCTGTATCCATCACCCTATCAGGCAGCACATTCCAAATACTAACAATTTGTTATGTAAAAAAGTCACCTGTGCTTCTTTTGCCAATCACCTTAAATCTGTGCTGTCTGGTTATTGACCCTTTTGCCACTGGAAACAGTTTCTCTTTATTTACTTCTTTCAGATGAGACATTTAACTGAGGCCCCACCTGCCCTCTCAGGTGAACATAAAAGATCCCATGGCACTATTTCAAAGAAGAGGAGGAGAGTTACCTCTAGTGCCCTGGCCAATATTTATCACTCAATCAACATCACAAAAAACAGATTATCTAGTTATTATTACATTGCTGTTTGTGAGAGCTTGCTGTGCATTAATTGGCTGCCCTGTTTCCTATACTACAACAGTGGCTACACTTCAAAAAAAACTTAATTGTCTGTAAACCACATTGAGATGTCCGCTGGTTGTGCAAAAAATGCAAGAAGTCTTTATTTTTTAAAACCCTTCAATACTTTATACAGCTCAATCAAAAATCACCTTCTCTGCTGTAATGAAAACAATCCCACCTTCTTCAGTTTATCAATATAACTGAAATCTTTCTTCCCAATCGCGTTACCTCACATTTCTCTGGATTGAACCCCATTTGCCACTGTTCTGCCCACCTGACTAGTCCATTGATATCTTCCTGCAATTGACAGCTTTTTCTCTTTATCATCAACTATAGGGTCAAGTGTTGTATCATCTGCAAATTTCTCATTCATACTCCCCTACATTCAAGTCCAAATCATTGATATATACCACACAAAGCAAGGGATGTGGTACTGAGCTCTGCAGAAGCCCATTGGAAACAGCTTTCCAGTCACAAAACACTCATTAACTATTACCCTTTGTTTCCTGCCTCTGAACTAAATTAGGATTCAACTTGCCACTTTATCTTGGATCCCATGACCAATTCGCCATGTTGGACATTATCAAAAGATTCAGAATGGAGGGCAGGAAGAACTTCTACACACAGAGAGTTGTGAAGCTGTGGAATTCGCTTCCAGGCTTAGTGGCTGAGGTAGAAACCCATGTCGACATTCAAGGATAGATTGGTGGGATGGATGCAGTGAAAGGGGTTGACCGGATATTTCAGTTAGGCAAGGTAAGTAAAAGTTATGGAATCAAGGCAAGTAAGGTACACTGATCAAATTGAACGATGGAACATGTTCGAGTTACTCCGGTTCCTGTATTATGGGTACTGGGCGGATAAGTGTGACTAAGGCTAATTGCTCATGTGGATGTAAATCCTGACAGAGACTGTTTGGGCTGAGTGATTGAGCTCAAATAAGGTTACAGGCATTTAGTATTTTAAATACTTTGTTAAATCTAAAAAGGTGTGTCAAAAATAAAGCACGCAGTTTCCTTCAAGCTTAATGCCTTTGCAGAAAGCTGAACAGATCATAGTATATGAAGAATATGAAAAGAAAGTATGTAGTTTGATGGAAGGGAACTCAAACTGGCCTTCTCCAGACAGGGTTCCACACATCATTAATCCTAACATGATGAAAGGATTTGCTAGTGTAAATGGGGAGACAATGTTCCCTCTAGTGACAGAATCCAGGGCAATGGAGAAAAATCTTAAAATTTGGGCTTGGAAGTTTAGGGATGATGTCAGGAAGCATTTCTTCATGTACAGGACAGTTGAAATCCGAAATTCTCTCCTGCGAATGGACATGGGTGCTACAGATCAAGTTAAATTTTCAAGACTGAGATCAGAAGACGTCTGTTGAGTAAGAGTATCAAGGGATATCGAGAAAAGGCAGGTAAATCGAGTTGAATGGGCTCAAGGTTCCAGGGGTTGAATGGATAATACCTGTTCCTATGTTTCCATATCCAGAAGCTGCCTGTTGACTGCAGATTTTATCTGAAATCCTATTTGTCACTGAGTTGAGCTCACGGTTCCTTAGGCTCTCCAACACCAAGACCACCTACCTCCATAAACTTCCATTACTTCTCCTGTCCATAAACCTACCCCTGCCCATGCTGCTAAAACCCTCAGCTAGGCTTTTATTACCTCCAGACTTGACCTTTCCAACCATTCCAGGTTGGCCCTCAAAATCCCCCATGTTCTTGAGCTCATTCCAAGCTCTGCTGGTTGAATCCTAACCTGCACCTAGTCCCATGCCCCCCAAAGGTCTGTGCTCATTGACCTATATTGGCTCCCGGTTTGACAAGACCTCGATTTGTACATTTTCACTCTGGTGTTCATGGCCTCACTCCCTTGCCCTATCTTTGTAACCTTGTCCAGCCCCACAACTCTCCGAGATCTGAGTGTTCCTCCAATTGTGGGGTTTTTTTCTCTTTCCAGTTCCTGTGCTTCACCATTGGTGATCATGCCTGGGAATTCCTTCCCCAAACCCCACCCTTTCTCTCTCCTGTTTTAAGACCCTCCCTTAAGATTTTGACCAAACATTTTTGTCGCTTCTACCACTACCTTAGCCCCCACTCCTCCCCCAACTTCAGTTCTGTGCCCATTTTGCTTGATTTCCCTTGTGCCCCGGGCGCTTTCCAACGACTAAGGCGCTATGCGAATGCAAATTGTTGCTGTTAAACTAAGGGCAAGAGCAAACTTCAAGTCGAACCTTGATCCCCTTGGGACCGGTTTCAGGATTAACCTTGTTCCCAATGTAAACAATGTAATACATTGGAAAACTCCTTTACCTAACTGAAAGACCTCGATAAACCATCGGTTTCGCTGAGATTGAGCTGCAACCGGAAGGTGTCGCTGTTCCTCAACTTCACTGCCCCCAAATTTACTGGCACATTTTTAATTAAAATAAAGAGTGGGAGCTTCCCCAACTCAAATAAAACACATGCAGGTTTATTTTAGATTTGTTCTTGTTTAATGGGTAATATTACACAAGCAAATTTTGGAAGTTAAACTATCATTGTGTGCCTTTTCTGAATTAAACTCCGAGGGGGTTCCAAGCCTGTCGATTTTTAATTTGACTTTTGCTTTCAAAAAGTGATAATTTTAACTTTTCACTTTTGCAACGGGATATAAATAGGGAATGGCAGCAATATTCGTTTTGTATATTTTTTTTATTATTTTGCGGCATTTATGTAGCAACTTTAAAAAAACTGCAGTGAAAAAGTATTTATACAGACTTACTGAGTAAAGCCATCTATGAAGCAACTCCTGAAATATATAATACATGTGAATATTTATTTTGAAGCCAATTGTTTTGCTATTTTTGGTTATTCCGAGTCGATTGAATTTTCGCGGAGCCGCCAAACTGCATCCAAATCGTTTCATTCGGGCGGAAAGTTTGCTGGGGGTTTTTTTTTTAAAGAGTAGGTTCCCAACAAAGACAATTATGTGTTTTCTGGGGATTTGAGGGAACTGGATTCAGATTGAAAAGCAGAACTCAACTGGAGAAAGGCAGAGTGATTCTACAGTTCTCCTGTGTTAATTAACCCACCGCTTCGACAATTCAGTTTCTCCGCGTTGTTTTATCTGTTTCATTTCAAATTCTCTTGTACACAGTTGTAAACACCTTCAGCTTCTCCACCTGAATCTCCCCCTTTCAATAAAAGGAAATTACTTTATCGGTCTCGATTTTGCATCGAATGTTTATTTGCATCTTTTTTAATACGTAATTCCAAAATTAATTCTGAAAATGACAACATTTAAGATAAAATATTTTTTAAATCATTTTAACTGAAAGAAATGTTTTATTAAAGCTCAAATTATATAAGTTATTTTTTAAATCCTCAAATCATCTCTATTAGAATGTTCGATATTATCCATTATGTCAAAACAGCCCAAACACCCTAACCTGAGAGCTGAACTCCAACAGTGCTAGAATGCAGAATATTTCCGGATATTGAAAAAAAAAAATCGCTCAATGCCTTAAATCTGTTCCAGTCAGATTTTTTTTCTTTTGAAAGTGTGTTGGGAAAATGTGCCAGAAACATTATATTGTCGTGACCGCTGCCTGGAGTGCGGCTCCTGGAGATTACGGGGGACAATATGCCACTAAAAAAGTTAAGAGACCCAATTCTGCAACCGCTGAACACTGGCCCATAGTCCTAACAAATATACGACAGTGGCATAGGACAGTGCAACCTATTGAAGTAATATTTAACAAAGAATCGATAGTATCTCCAGTAATCAGAACTTGGATATTCATATGCCAAGTATGGCATCGATAAGATTTTAAACCGGGTCTAAATTCAATGTTGGGACTTTCGCTTCATTATGAGCTTTTGAGTGCGGTCCTACATTTGCTATTTTTGTCCCGTCCGCGTTTGCATGTTCATCGATGGTTAGAATTCGATTAAATAGTTATTTTAAACACGAATCTTTCCTGAAGAATTTTCTGTTGTGACAGTGCAAAGCTAATGTCAATATTTAAACACTAAGAGCTTCCTTATTTAACTGGCGAAAACAGCAACTGGGTACAGAAAAACACATCCTGACCATCTTTAATGTGCCTCGTTAGAACTGATAATGAATGTTACACACAGATACAGCGACGGGGTTGGAAACAAGCGCAGCGAATTTAAAAAATATCTTTTATACGCATTGTTATTCGGCGTAGAACTTCTGACGTGCTTCTCCCAAAAAGTTACAAAATCGTTATTAATAATCTTCCAAAATCAAATATTTTTTTAAAAAACGAATTGAACGGAACTTCAAATCAGCGCATCATCTTCAGCAATTTCCAGCTGGAGGATTTATTAGATTAAAACCCCTGCTTTTGCAAATAAAAATGTCATTGGATGTCGTTCGGTACTGGAAGTAAAATTAAATCATAAAATAGCTAAAAAGATTCATTACCTCAGAAGAACGGTGTGGTATATTTATAGAAAGCTTTTGTAGCTGAAATCTGTACAAATTAACTTTGTTTTTCTGTTGTACTGTTTTAAATATGAGTGTGCCTGGTGTTTTGTACTGTATGCAATTTTTGATGTAGGTATTTAGCAGGTTTTATCTTTTGGAAACAACATTTTAAATCAGTGATAGAGCGAGACACAGAGATAACACACCCAAATAGATGACAAGGAACATTTCACACAGCTCACTTGTAAAGGATGTTTCTCAACCCGAGGACTTTGACCACTTGGTCCTACCCCAGTTCCTCTCAATTTACTCTCAAGATCGGAGCATCGGAGGACACGCAGACGCTGAGGCAGATTATAGGGGCACAGAGGAAGAGTCACGACAGTAAGGCGAGCTTCCATTACCGGGTAGAAATGCTATTATATATCCCCTGAAATACAATCTTCCAAGCCTATACGCTTAGTGATTGATCTGAATTAAATTATATAACATGTGATTACAGGATTTTTTTTTAGAATTAGCAGTAAGAACATGATAGATATCAAATGTAGGTAATTGTATGTATAAAACACACTGCACTGCCTCCATCATACACTATTATTATTGAGATAATGAGTAACATCTTGACAGTATGGGGCAGGACCTGCAATACGTACCATATATAAGGTATAAAATATGTCCGAACTATAGGACAGGGCCTTGGCTTTAAAGTTGCGTATTGCATGTGATGCAACTGTATAAATGCAGTGTGTCTCTCTAAATAGGTGAAATCGCAAAGGCATTGGTTAGGAGTGATGAGGCAGTATGCTTTGTACCATTTGCCTCGTTGGAGCCAAGTTACAACAATATCTAAAAGTTAAGTGGTGCCTAATGACCAGAGACTCCCACCCCCAGGGACTGACCAAGTGCTTGTACATTGCATGCAGACATTTCCCATTTCCCCCCCTCGAGGCCTCTCGGACCAATTGATTTGACCTCCTCCTTTTATAACCATTTAACACCAGGACATTAAACAAGAAACGGGGCAAGTTAGAAAGAAGGGGAGGGGAGGGGGACAGGCAACCGGGCCGCACTGTACAGTTACAGAATGTGGACGGGGTGTTAAAGGACATAGAATTACAGCATTTAAATGAACCACACAGAATATGTCAACAGCAGCAAAATAGAAATGCCTTCGTTCAACAATTTTAGTAATTTGTATTAAAAAAGTAACAGCAAAATGATACACAAGTTTCAAATACAAACTGCAAATTAATGTAAAACAATTCTTTGACGCATAGGTTGTGAACGTCTGCACAACAGAAATGTCTGCATAAGATTGTGAGTTAAATTATAGGCACAGTGCTCAAATCTCGGCTCTCATTTTTAAAATCAGACTATCTACTAAAAAAAATAAATTGCCAAAATAACCATCTTTGCATTTTTATGTCAATTATAACTGACAATCCAGAAATATGGAACAGTGGCAGTTTCTCGTCATAGATACGAAGTTAAAACAAGAGAACGGGCAGTTCTGTTACTGAACACATTTAGTTTTGTGTAGGATAATATTTGCATTTTACTTCATGAGGAGACAGCGAAGAATAAAGAAAGTTTTCGGCAACCTTATGTAATTGGATACTTTCTTTTCCCAAACACAAACCCACGTATCTGTTTAGAATCTTAAACGATCGGCGTTCCTTAAATAAATAGGGGAGGAGATTGGAAATGGACAGAGGTGTATTTAATGTTTAAACCATTCCTTGTGAGTTTGAGGGGAGGGGGTACCTGTACCTGAAAGTTTCCGACCAGCCCACATTTTGGAAAATAAGCCAACTATTTTATAGACGATACACACGGGCAGCCTAAATGTGTATAAAATACACGTGTCCAGTTAATATTGCTGCATTGCTTGGTTGCTTAAGCTCAAACCTTCAAATTCTAGTTATTTCTGTCCCCTTAAAGCAAAAAGACAGAACTGACAAGGCAAAAAAAGGTGGATGAAGGAGAGATATTTTTCATCAACAACACCTTTCCTGTTTATTAAACTCTCCCCACCCCCACCAGTCCTTTCATGCAAAATTGCAACCTCAAAAGTGTTCTTTTGTGCCCCGTGTACTATGTATAATTAACATATGAAAAGAATTTGTTCTGAAATACATTTACACATGTAAAATTCGCCGGTATTTTTCTTGCTATTTCAGAGTTAGCTACATTCTGAAATGGAGCGGTGGGAGGAAGTAGAGAAAAGACGTGGAAAATTCCAAACATCTATTCTACGTTTTAAATTAATTTCTGCTCATTTTTATTGTACTGTTTCGCCTGTACGTGTTTGCGAAAGAAAATTGTAAACAGGCCCTGCAACCGTGTTGTGTGTCGTGTGAAATTTCGGTTGCAGAAAAGTAGAATTTCAGTGACGAGAAATGCAGATATTTCAGGTAGTTCATAATCCATACACATATCTTTCATAATACATTAGCCACGTTCTCTTGCCCTCCGCCGAAATCTGTTTTAAATATATTTTAATGGCAGATCACAAATACCCGTTAAAATTCAGGCCTTAATGTTTCAATTATTATGCATAAATTACGATCTTTTTTAAGGATTTGTTTTTAAATTATGGTTTTAATTTAAGATTGCAGTGCGAAACGTAGTCAGGGGAATTTGCCAGGTAGCTTAATCTTATTTTGGACTTGTCATTCACACTGTAAAGATTCTGCACTCCTCCCTTTCAAAAGAGACCTTCATCAAACATCTATCATTTCAAGGTCACTTTACTTTTCGCTATTTGAATGCTTTGCTGCATATCTGGGTGCAGATCACCCCACCCCTGTTTAAAAATAGACAGTGTCCCAACATTGGTGCCAACCGCCTGTCGCGGGATTCAAATGGCAAAAGGACACGGGGCTTGTCTTTAATGGAAAAACTAACTTCAATGAAAACCCACTCCTCTCTCATAATTTCACGTTTAAATCACAATATTTAAGCCCGGGAAAATATCAGGAAACAAATGAATAACGTGAACATATAAATTCTGCTAAGAAATCCCTGCAATGGAGAAGATGGTTTGCATTACTCTGTGCCCAGGTTAAGCAGCATTTACATTTTCGTTGATATACTATTTTTTTTTAAAAATTTGGACGACAACCTTGCCCCCAATCTCCAACAGCCCATATCTAATATTCCGGTTAAAGAAGTGAGTGTTCTGCATCAAGGTGACTAGAGATCCGCATTGTCGCATCAGCACTGTTTTAAGTACTTTGCCCTGTGTTTTACACAGGCTGGAGGTGATTTTTTTTTTCACACTCCAACATTGCATCCGTAATTATTTTGCAAAATTAAGCATTTCGGAGAAGCTTTACTGCAGTGAAATTAATTCAATGTGGGCAAAGGAGGGGGGTGGGGGGGTTCACCGAAAAGGACGTGACATTTTCACAACAAATATATTCCATTGATAAACCATGTGTGATATTTTAATTTGGCTCTTGGGTGCATTGGCACGTGTGCTGAGGATTTAAGAGTCACTTCTCCAAATCGCCCTTTCCTAACTGAAGCATTCACCCGGCTTGCGGTGTGGACACTGTGTATTTCTTAATTAAACGTTCCTTCAATGCACCCGGTCTGCATAATATCTCCACAAAAAAAATATTAACGACCAGCGGATAATAACACAGTAAAAATTGTGAATCCTTTAAACCACTGCGCGCACTGACGCAAACGCGTAATCATTAACGTGGCGAATTTTTGGGCAGAATTTCCCCCCCTCCTCCCTCCATTCCTGAATTTATTCCATAATTTTTATCAAAACGGCTTGCAAGAGAGAGAGAGAGCGAGAAAGAGAAAGAATCTGCTTTCCCTGCCCTGAGAGCGGCGCAGTGCATGTGAGAACGCAAGGGCTTTCTGTTCTTTTTGCAAATAGGATGGAAGTCAAGTCTAGGATGCATGGAAAATATGGGAGACGTATCTACTTAACCTCACGTAGGGCAACGTGACCCAGAGCTAGGCTCCCTCTCCATCGTGTTTGGTGCGAGAACATCTCAGTCTGATCTGAGCGGCGTTTTAACGCGCAGTTTTATGGAGGTTGCCTGCTGGAATGTATAAACACAGTCGCAAACCTGTGCTGTCAAAATCCCAGACGGTTCTCTTTAAAACAGGAGAGAGAGAGAGAGAGGCAGAAAGACAAATAAAAAAAAAATGAGTATCTTGAGGCTCGCTAGGAAAGCAAAAATCGGCTGCATCCTTTGGCGGTGAAGTGAGTTGTTAACCGAGTCCATCTGTGACCTGGAGGGGGTTTTCTTGCTATGTCTGTGTGTGTGCTTTTTCCCCAAAAAAAAAAGCCAACTTGGCATCCTGGTATTTCCTCATTACAGGAGGAGAGATGTCAGGTGAATCAAGAATAGCAAAGGTGCCTTGGACGGTGGCCGAGAGAGAGAGAGGTAGAAGAGAGAGTGAATGAAATAGGAATATGGAGAGGGAGAGAGAGAGGGAGGTGTCTTCAAATGTTCTAGATGTGCCATTGCTCCATTAATGAGCTGCCAAAAGTTGGGATTAATATATAAAAGCAGATTATCCAGAAATGAGTGAAGCGCTCAACAGTAACCCTCATTCTCAAGCCTCGGAGGGGAACATCCACCGCGCAGCGTCTTTCCTTTCAGATCCGGTCCTTCCCTGCTTTGGGAGGACATGTTGGCCCATATTTTTTTTCCTGGCGAAATGAATGGGGGGCGCGGGCGGGGGGGGGTTACAAGGCGTGAAGCGAGGGGGGGGGGGGGGTGGTGGGCGGAGACGGAGAGGGGGCGGTGGGGGTGAGGTGGGTGGTGGGGTGGGGGGAGTTAGAGAACAGATCACGCAGAGATTGAACAATGGCTATCAATTCAGCTGGACAATGAATTGCGAGCTGTCTGCTTGGGTTTCTGAACACGTCCACATCAGGCTGGGGCAGTTTGGATTCCAGCGCGGACTCCCAGACACCCGGCACAAGTTGTGTGAGAAAATTAGTAGAAAATCAGAAAGGCCGGTGGAGGGGGGCGGGGGCTGTGGGGTGTGGGGTGGGGGGAGGGTGGTGGAGGGAAGTTGAGGGAAAAGAGTTGTGTCCCTTGTCTACTTATTTTTTTTGCCCCCACAATTTCAGTGTCAGTCAAGCAAACGTAATGCTTTGGGAATCAAAAAGAACTTAAACAAGATAACCAAAAGAGAACCTCGGGAACACAATCAAGGATTTTCCGATTTTAATTTAAATGCAAACTTGGCGCAGTTTCTGACTCTGCAGAGGATGGAGAACTAATGGATGTAATTCCATTCCTCAAAAACCATGTAAGTAACACAAGTGTTTCCTTTTTTAAGTCTCGTCTTATTAAAATGAAAATCAGGAGAGATTGAGAACACAATCTTTGCACCTATTGCTAATTATTTAAATGAATGTTCATTTCCAAGCTGTGTGTTGAGTGATGAGAGATTTAAAAAAAAACCGCGTAATTTTTTAACATTAAAAGTTTATTAAATTGCTACCTAATTGCTTACATCCTTGCCTTTGAACCTAACAATTTCAGTGGACAACATCAAGCCCTTCCTGGATGAGATAGATATATTAAACATTTTTTTTTAAAAATGTATTTCAGCACAGAATCCCTACTCAGGCGTTGCGGCTCGCACTGGTCCGAGCGCTTGTGTCGCTGACAAACCCAGTTGTCTTAATAATTACCAGGTTCATGGGAAAATCTCACTGAGGGCCTTGCTCTGGGCTAGCGTGACACCAGAACCCGTTGTCTGGTCAGATTCTATTCTGAAAGACGCATTATTATGATAATATCTCTCTCTGTGCTGTTGAACTTGATTTTGACTTCCTCTATTGCCTTCGATTTTTTGCGGTCACTTGTTTGTTAAGAAGAGAGAGAGAAAAAAGACAAAAAAAATTTCCCCTCACTCTCCTGGGAGTAGCGTGTGAAATTAAAATATTCTGAATCGGTCCTGCCTTTTTATAATCAAGGGTGTGTGTGTGTGTATGTATGTGTGAAGGGCGGGGTGGTGGAGGGGTGGTGGGGGTGGAGAGGAGAAGGGGAGTTATGGGTTGGATAAGATTTGAAAAGGAACATCAATGCTAGCAGTGCTGTTTTAAAGAGGTACATTCAGATAATCGAGTAAGGAGGACGTCATATTTCCAACTGTCACTGTGTGTTATCCAGCGAAATTTGGAGTGTGTGTGTGTGTGTGTGTGTGTGAGGGACTCTGTGTAAGGTCTGTTAAAGTGACACCGCGTTTGGCCAGTGCCTCATTGACTGAATTCCATCACCGCCGTCACATTCCGACTTGCAAGATTTCTCTCCCAACCAAAACTATGCAAGCTTCCTCCTAGAATGGGATTCTACGTTACACTCTGCACCAGAAGGTAAGGAATTGCAATGACTTTGAAGGATTCTTGATGCACAGAACTGATTGTGTTAATGCAGCTATACATGGGTGTGAAATAATAAATGGAATAAGAAGGTGTGCCTGTCCTAAAAGCTGCATTTTAACCGTGGCACCCGAGTGTTGGACACCCGAGTGTTGGACACCCGAGTGTTGGATACCCGAGTGTTGGACACCCGAGTGTTGGATACCCGAGTGTTGGCTGTCAGTCCTGTGACAGTTGTGGTCACTCTCAACCTTCTTAACTGGGATTGTTATTAACTCCTGATGTTGCTTTTTGAGCAACACTGGATAAATATCATTGTGTCTATCTAAAATTTACCTTTAAATATATATGTATTTATATGTATATATGTATAATATATATATATACTTTATACATACACTTGTGGGCCTGTATAAACCTCGGTGACAATACTGCAGAACTGATACCGCTGTTGAAACTCCAGAAGTCCCGGTTGCAGCACCTACTGTTCAGGGGAGTCTGTGGGCCTAAAGCCACAAGGCAGCTTATTTCTAAAATTCAATGAATTCTCAAACGGTGCAAAACTTGGCGTTGTTAGGAATTGCGAGCTAACGACTTCTCCCTCGACGACCTCTGTGTTATTATTGGAAAATACAAGATTGTATCCAGGATCTGCCCGGTATCCATTTTTTTTTCCATTGTACCTGCATTTTAGTCATTCAGGATCTGGACAGCACGTTTCCTTTGGCCAGAGATTGAACCAGGTTTGATTCTAGATTTCATGCGGATTTTAAGTGGCTTTTGATGAGCTAAGTTTAGCTTGGCACATATGAATGCCCATCCTTTTAAAAGCATATATTTTATATATCTTAATATATTTATGGTGTGTGACAGAGACCCCTCTCATTCTATAAAGCAAAAAAAGCCTTTTATTTGTGTGTTTATGTGTGTATTTCGATCATACAGAGAGGTGTTCTGTTGCTACATTGTTAAACCAGTACCGCCAGGCTGAGAATCAGTCGTTCTTTGCCATTTATGCATTTACTGTAATCCATTATAGACGCGCGAACATACGAGGTACATGCAACACTCGTGTGATTAATGCAACTCGGATGTCAGTAAAGTATCCTGCATGCAGCCTTTCTCATGACTATTTTCCGGTTTGCATGACTGTAAATTGCTCCAGTTGGTTCTATTGCACCGATATTTAAGAATCTCCACTTTTCTACCTGCCCTGCACCATGTGCACACGCCAGAAGATTGATTCAAAGTGCCCAAGTAAAAATCAATTCTGTCCCCAAAGTCGGAGCAATGTAACGATATTTAAAAATAATATTTACTGTACTTGAGACATCTGGTGATTGGCAGGGAGCCTGGGTAAAGGTGCAACCGGTGACTCCTTGCTTGGTTGCGGCATCACTCGGTGCTCAGTGCCACACGCCTGAGCCGGTGCACGGATCCAAAGCACAGATCAAACGGACCCGCTGATTCAAAAAACGAGGTCGGTAACATGCGGAAATCCGTGCTCTTAAAAACCCCCGTGCAGAATGTGAAAGTTCAGAGTGAAAGAGACAGGGGAGGAACTTCCCAGAGGCACCTGCTATCTGCATAGTCCAGCACAGGCCCAGCGAAATTATATAAAAAATAACATCCGCAGATGCTGGATTACAATTGAAATGAATTTGTAGTAAATCCGCGTTTCGGTTTATTTGTGGGTGTTTTTTTTTAGATATTTGGATGTTAGTGCATGGGATGTAATGATTAAAACTCAGTGGAATGTTCCACGCTTTCACTGACGATTATCTAATTCGTGTCTTAAAGTGACATTAATTTTCGGATAATCCTTTATGCATCGCTCTGTCAATAATTTAATGTTATCACTGGATGTACCTTTAATCGCAGGGTATCCTTATAAAACGCGGAAGGCTCCCTCCCTTCCCATTGGCGAGTTGCTGATAGTTACAAATTAAACTTGACTGTGAATTCCCCCCACCACACACACACACACACACAAAAGAGTTCACCTAAGTGGGACATCAGGTGCGAAGATAAAAGGTGAAAATTAATTTAGAATATATCTTTTATGCAACGTGTGTGCGAAGTCTCATATCTGAATATAATTCACCGAGGTGAATATTAGGCACCTATCATCTCAACTCCCCCCCAAACCTTCCAGTTAAACAGTTTTTAGTGAGGATGGACGTGATGCGTTTAATTGAATAAATTGGGTCTCTATATTTTTCTTCAAAAGACACAAAGAGATAACTGAGTTTCCCAGAGTCCATCGAAAAAGCGTGAGAATCACGGTCATTTTTAAAGGGAGATCCACTTTTTGTACAATGTAGTTTTTGTACCATTCTAGTGGTGATTTTTATAAGTTTTGCAGTCGTCTGCACCAATGCTCTCGCTTAGAATACAGGGGGGTGAAATTAATATTTTTCCCACCTGGATAACTGCGAATTCTTATTTGTGCTGTTACAAAATGTACAAGGGAAATTGTTCATAACTTGATCGATAATAGTTAACCAAGCTGGTACATGTGTGTGTGTGTGTGTACGTGTGTGTATCTGTGCGCGTGTGTACGTGTGTGTGTGTGTACGTGTGTGCGTGTGTGTGTATCTGCGTATGTGTCTATGTATGTGTGTGTGTGGGGCGGATATTTACATATTCTGGTTGTATTATAAATTATAGGTGTACAGTGGAGAAATTTGTTTCTAGTTGGCATTATTTAAACATTAAATATATATTTTATAGAAAGTCCAATTTCTATGTGTTTATGCTAAATATACAGTAAACGAGGTAATTGTTCTTTTAAGCGTTATCTGCAGGTTCTAGATATTTCTTAAGGAGAACACATAACAACTCATGGTGCATATTTAAACGCTATATTTGAGAGTGGAGAGTTTTAAAATCTAACCTCTACATTGTGAATGTTGATTATAAACTGCATGTTATATAAGTGAGTTTCTATATAAACGTATGCGTTTTATGTTTCTAATCCATACGTGCACGGATAGAGCTTTAGCTGTCGATGGCTGTATTAATCCTGGTGTAATCGGATGGATTATCAGTATGAGTTCTCCATAGCCAACGTGCGATATCGTTGCTATCCTGCTCTGGGTGCTGAGGATTTGGATATCATGGGATTTCGAGCTTCTAACGGCTTGATTTCCTGCAAGATGCCACTTGCTCCGTTTCCCGATTTGCGATTAAAAAATTGAATGAAAATAAAACCCTTTCGATTCTAACGTATTCGAATGTTGAATAAAGTCATTTATTATAAAGAAATATATAACGTATTTCCCATTCTCACACGGCTTCTCACTATGTGAAACAACAGCACATAGAACAGGATCTGTAATATCTGACTTACAATGTCCATTAAAAAGTTCACTGGTCTATGTCACAGTAATATATCCTCCCCCTTCACCCCCTTACCCCTTGTGCCCCGCGGACTAGATATTTTAAAACGCCCATCTCAAAAAAGCTAATTCAATGGCCATCCGTGAAAGGCCATCAAAATTATTTCAGAATGGATTCTCATCATTAGAGGAATCTACTTTAATTTCGGTGCTGAGGAAGAATTGGATCTTCAGAGAAGCGGGCCGGCCCGAGGCGTCCTCCCTTTAATTAGTGATATTCCTCCGGTTTGATCTGCCCTTTTAATCAGATCCCGATTTCCAAGTTACACGGTGTCACTGTCCTTGGAGAGATCCCGGGGTGGAGATTCCTCAGAGTCGGCAGCCGAGAGTCCCTCCGGCCGCACAAGTATACAGGCAGTATCATTGTGTCATCCGATAAGGAAGATTGTCATTGATTGGATTCATTCCCACAATTTTACCGCCACTCACTTTAGTTAAATCCATGCTGTTCGAGACAGGGAACTCAGTAACAAGGAGAAGCAGCCCCCCCAATGGAATGGAGAGAGGGTAGAGGTTTGGTTAGGGTTTTTAAAATATGAAGTTCTACGTGAAACAAAGCTGTAAGAAAATCCGGCGCCAGGAATGATCTAAATTAGCCGTGATACAGGTTTGCTTTTCTAAAAACTACATCTACCGGAAGCTCCAAAGCGATCAATGGATAACTCTCCAATAACAGACACAAGTGGCAGCAGGCAATTCGTGCACAGCAAGATCCCAGGAACGGCAAACGATGAATGCAAAATTAATCTGGGGGATTTCTTAGTGTAACGTTCACGCCTTGAGACAAGGCTGGTGCACGATTGGAGTAAGGTCGCGGAGGCTGCACGTCACTGACCTGTGCCACCATCCACGGTTCAATATCCCTCCATAGAATACAGGAAACGAGGAGTGCTCCGGACCAATTACATGGCTTGAGAACCAAAGCTGCAAAGATTAGGAGAGAAGATCAGTTAATTCAAGTGCTAAATATCAAGGCATATAAGAAGTCCCTAATAAATCCAATACGGAATTCAGGAGAAACCTATTTAACCAGAGACTGGTAAGATTGAGGAACTCATCCCATAGGGAGTAGTTGCGGTGAATAGGATAGATGCATTTTAGGGGAAGGAGAAAGGAATAAAGTGATATGGTGATGGGCTGAGATTAAGTCAAGTGGGAGGAGGCCTGTGAACACCAGCACAGACCAGCTGAACCGGATCACTTGTTCCTGTGCTGTACACTACCTAATTCTGGAATGCTGACACCATGGATAAGGCTTTTCTTTGAAGTGTAGACTGTAGGGAGAAGGGGAGGCTGAGGAACGAGAGCGTTTGCATGCCTTTGAGGTTTTGAAAAGAATGTGTTGAAGTAGGACAACTATCATGTCTTGATTTGAATTCAGTTTATAAGAAGTTCTCCAGATAAAGGTAGGGGGGCTTGAGAAGGCGCAAACAAGATGGACAAGCTTAGATGATAGAAGATGCAGCCACTGAGATATATATATGTCTTCAATGTTCTGTTGTATAATTACTATAGCCCACAACTGTCTTATACGACACTCCCGGTCTAGGATTGGTAGCTGTACAGCGTGAATCTTTCTCATAAGTAGATCTCCGTTCACCTGGAGGTTCTTGTTAATATGGTTATTTGTTAATACGGTTCAACTGCCTGAAAACTTTCTAAACACCGGCTTCATGCTGGACTGGAGTCATACTGCAATTGGGCGAAGTTCATGTGGTGCGGGGCTTCTTGACACTCCAGTTATATCAACACCTCCCTATTGACGTACACCTCTTCGCATCAGTATGAAAGTGGAGCAATCTGACAAGGTAGCTAAATCAATTTAATAGATTTTAATATATTTTAGTTGATGTAGGCAGTTCCTCGGCTATTGAAACAAAGGTTGTACATTTCAAATTCTAGTTTCCCTGCAAAGCTGATATGTAAAAGTTGACTGGAAGAAAACAATGGAATCTCTGGATGGAGGTGTCATTTTTTTTTGAAAAAATAAATCCTTTGGTTGGACTAGTTAAAAAGTCAGTATACACTGTAACCCACTCGACTAAAGATACAGTGGTGGTCTACCCTGGAAAGGTAACCGGTCTTTTCCAGGCGTTTGGAGGAGTGTAACTGTGAGTTGGGCATACCATTATACAAGGTGTACGTTAGGTGTAGGTGCAGCTTGACTTGTGTACGAGTTTTAGAATAGGAATTTCTGGAAAAGAAATGGAAAACTTGCATTTACATAGCGCTTTTCACGACTCAGGACATCCTGAAAACGCTTTGCAGCCAATGAAGTACCTTTGAAGTGTAGTCACTGTTGCAATGTAGGAAAGGTAGCAACCAATTTGTGCACAGCAAGATCCCACAAACAGCAATGTAATCATGACCAGATAATCTGTTTTTGTGGCGTAGGGTGGGGTATAAACATTGGCCCAGGACACTGGGGAAAGCTCCCCTGTTTTTCTTTAACTAAACAGGCACTGGGTTTAACTTCTCGTCCTAAAAGCGGCATCTCCGACAGTCCAGGGCCCCCTCAGTACCACGCTGGAGTATCAGCCTGGATTTTGTGCTCAAGTCTCTAGAGTAGTGGGACTTGAATCCATGGCCCTCTGATGCAAAGGGGAGAGAAATTCTTATGAACCTTGAGGGGATACAGCTGAAAGCTAAAAAGGCCATTGTACTGGACAACACCCAGTAGGTGATAGTACAACAACAACAGATTGCATTTATATACCACCTTTAGAGTAGTACAACGTAATCGGGCGCCTTATAGGAGCGTTATCAAACAAAATTTGACCCTGATCCATAAAAGGAGATTTTGGGACGGGTGGGCAAAGGCTTGTTCAAAGAGGTGGG